>NC_073407.1:12243256-12609506 GCF_028641065.1 Leucoraja erinaceus
AGGCCAATCAGCTGCTGTAAATTATTCTTTAGTGTAAGTTGATGGCAAAGAGAATCAGGTGAGGAGTTACTGGGGAAAAAATGAGATAGAGTCGGGCAGCACAGATGCACAAAAGTGGAGCTGCTGCCTTACGGTGCCAGAGACCCGGGTTCGATCCTGACTACGGGTGCTGTCTGTACGGAGTTTGTACGTTCTTTCTGTGACTGCGTGGGTTTTCTCCGGCTGCTCTGGTTTCCTCCCACACTCCATAGACATACAGGTTTGTCGATTAATTGGCTTTGATAAGTTGTAAACACATTGCCCCTCGTGCGTGTAGGTTGGTGTGGGGGGATCGCAGGTCGTTGCAGCATCGGTGGGCCAAAGGGCGTGTTTCCGCGCTGTATCTCTAAAGTCTTAATAAGTTGCAGGAGAGCCAGGGAAATAAGGAGAGAGAGAGAATGGAACCACTGGGATTGTTCTCCTGAGAACAGGCTTGGACCTAATGGTCTGAATGTCTTCTTTTTGTGTCATGGTAAGATATCAGGCAGCTGAGCTTACTCACTGCCCGTTCCAAAACCATTTTTGCTCTCCATAAAGTAGTTGTGAACAAAGTCTTAAGACACTGAACCTCTGGCTGTATGTTCATAAGATTTCCGTTGTGATGACTACTGAGGATGTTTTGTACGCTGCCAGTTTTATTCCCCGTGTACTATACGGCCAACTGTGATGCAATGGAAAGTTTCCGCATTGTGCAAATGGCTGATGTTCACTGTACAACCCAAGAAGGATTGACAATAGCCTGCAGCAGACACAGTTATTATTCTCCAGTGATTATTTTTGCCCATTGCCTTTTCAGATATTGTATATCACTGAACAAATCCTTATAAACCTCACTGTGATGGCCAGAGAGGGATTTCTTCCAGTAGATATAATTGATATTAATTCAACACACATGGAATACAATGAAAATATTTCGTTTTCTGTCACAAGAAAAAATTGAGTCAAGGTATATTTCTTGGATCCAATAGCAATCTGCAATGGTTCCATCGACAAAGCGACAACTGAAAGGGCTGGATCTTCTTGATCTGTCCCTCTGTTTGTGCCAACCCTAGCTGTCTGCTCTGTGTCCGCACTAAACTTCTACAGGCCTGACTCTTCCTAGAAAGCCTGAGGCCTTGGTTTCCTGACCATCCCGTAATTAACCGCTACATCCAGGGATCGCAGACTCAGCCCTGGCCTTCGACAACTCATGGTATCAAAGCTTCTCCTGCATTTAAATGTTGGCAGAGTAGCGCAGTGATAGAGTTGCTATCGCCAAAGGCCCAGGTTCAATCATGACCACAGGTGCTGTCGGTACAGAGTTTGCATGTTCTCCCTGTGACTGTGTGGGTTTCCTCCCACGGTCCAAGGAAGTGCAGGTTTGTAGGTTAATTGGCTCCTGTAACTTGCCTGCAGTGTGCAGGATAGTGCCAATGATCACGGGTCGGCATGGACTGAGTGGGCCGAAGGGCCTGTTTCCATGCTGTATCTCTTAAGTCTAAATCTGATATTCATAAGATACGAGAAAAATGAAATCGATTTAAGTAATTCAAAATTTAAATAAAAATCAAAATACTATTTAAAATGCACGGCTACAGTTATTCAAAATAAAATATAAGGTGAAATAGACCAAAAAACACCTTTGTTTGATAATCATGATTAATTGCCAGAGCTTCGGTGCCTCTGATTCAGGCTGGGCTACAAATGAGGAGCCAGATAGGAAAGTGCAACTGTTCCATTAAACTTCTGAGGTAGTCTCCCAGGATTGAGTTGGACCTGCTTCCACTCCTGTTTTTTGATATCAGGGGTTACCGCTGAGGCCCTTGTCGGGAAGGAGGACAGGCTCCTCCATAGATGGGTCAGGAGGTGTCTGGTGGACTGGGAGACAAAGCTTGTGAGCTGCCCCCCCCCCCCCCCCCCCCCCCCCCCCCCCCCCCTCCCTCCACCTAGCACTTATTCAGACTGCTTCTGATTCATGGCCACCTTCATCTCCACTTTGAATGATCATGGGCCAGAGGTTCCCAGCAGTCAGTAGCGATGATCTTATGGAAATGTGTAAAATCATGAGGATAACAGATAGAGAGAATACACAAAGTCGTTATCCCATGGTAGGGGAAGCAGGAACTAGAGCACTAGTTTAGTTCTGTTTCGAGAAACACCATGGAAACTGTTTAATTGTTTTAAGTTAAGGGGGGGAAGGTTTAATAAGAACCTGAAGAGCAACTTTTTCAGATGGTAGGCAGGTGCAATGACACCATTTAGAAGACATTTGGACAGGTGCATGGAAAGGAAAGGTTTAGAGAGAAGATGGACACAAAAAAACTGGAGTAACTCAGCGGGTCAGACAACATCTCAGAGATGCTGTTTGATCCACTGAGTTACTCCAGCTTTTTGTGTCTATCTTCGGTTTAAACCAGCACCTGCAGTTCCTTCCGACACTAGGTTTAGAGTGATATTCATAAGGTCATAAGGGATAGGAGTAGAATAAGGCCATTTGGCCCATCAGGTCCACTCCACCATTCAATCATGGCTGATCTATCTCACCCTCGTAATCCCATTCTCCTGCCTCTCCCCATAACCTATGACATCTGTACTAATCAAAAATCTATCTATCTCTGCCTTAAAAATATCCACCGACTTGGCTTCTACAGCCTTCTGCGGCAAAGAATTCCACAGATTCACCACCCTCTGACTAAAGACGTTTCTCCTCATATTGACAAGGTGTGGGCAAATGGGGCTAGCGTGGATGGGGCATCTTGGTCAGCATGGTTGTGTTGGGCCAGAGAGTCTGTTTCCATGCTGTACGGCTCTATGACCATGTTAGAGCTAGAACGGGAGTCGGGTGTTGGTTGGTGAATGTGGTTTTCAATCACAGTAGTTGAGAATGACAAAGGGATTCAATTCTCCTCTGAGCTGGCATTGTATAATGAGCACACAGGGAAAGCACTGCTGCAGTCAACTGTAGGTATTACTTTAGGTGTATTGCTAGCTTAATGGTCATATATATATATATATAGAGAAAATGCTATCATTGGAAATCTGAACCAAAGCATAAGTTATTGGCGTTGTTATCTGTATCTGTCAAGAGAAAATATGGAGCAATTATGATTCTGGTACTGGTGACAATTATCATTATGCCGTTTTATTTTTGCAACTATTTCCTGTTCCTGTATTTGACCTCGTGTCGATTACCATCTGGAACCTTCATCATAGGAGCCAGCTTCCATGCATCAACCTCTTCACGTTGGATGGTGCTCTCTGCTAATGCCCAAGGTCGAGGGAGACTGAGCTGAGACTGTCAGCTGGGCAACTTCGCTAAATAGTAAAGCCGGGTAGATCTGGGCAGGGCAAGAGGGAGGGGTGACGTACCGCTTCATGGTCAAATCATTGAGGGATGCGGGAGAGGGGGGGGGAGGGGGCGGGGCAGTGATAGTTGAGGGAACTGGTGTCTCATTGACATCTTTCCTTGAATACTGCTAACAGTCTCCTGAAAATTACTTAGTGCTGCTGTATGATGTATATGTTTCCATCTTGAATCTGTCAATGAGCAGAACTATGGGATTGCTTTTATGGAGTACAGCATGGCACAGAATCCTGTGTTTCTCTGCCTCCGGATGAAGTAAAATTGAACTGTTGGTGAATTCAGCGGGAGAAGCAGCATCTTGGGATTGTTGGACTTGTTGGTCCTGCTGCAGGGTCTCGCCCGTCTGACGAAGGGTTTTAACCCAAAATGTCACCTATTCCTTTTCTCCAAGGATGCTGCCTGAGGCTGCCTGTCTAAGGTGTAAACCAGCATCTACAGTTCCATCCTACACCATAGTGTCAACAGTTCCTTTCCCCATACAGATGCTGTTTAACCTGCTGAGTTCTTTCAGCAGTTTGTCTTTTGCTCCAGATTCTCTTGTCTGGCCTCTTGTATCTCCTCCTACCACAATGTTGCCCAGCCCGTGTCTACCTCCTTACTTGCAGTGGATAATCTGGTACGGTAACACCGATAGTCACTCACTACACAGAATACAGCGCATTGTCTCCAAGGCCTCCAGGATCATCAACTCCCCCCTCCCCTCAATCCATTCCATTTATCTCCAACGTACCTCAAAACGGGCAAAAAAGATCATCTCGGACCACTCCCATCCAGCAAATCACCTTTTTCAGTCTCTCCCTTCAGGGAGGCACCTCAGGTCACTTGCTACTAAAACCACCCGCTTTAAAAACAGTTTCTTCCCCTCAGCAATAAGAACTCTCAATTCCGTCCAATAATCAGACAATAATATGACTTTTGATGTATACAGTGTCTTGTCTTTGGTCTTTGTTTGTTCTTTTGCACTATGTATTGTTGGTGTTATTTGTGATGTGGTATGGATGCACTTTATTACGGTGATCTGTGTTAGTGGTATGTAACTAAAGCAGTGTACCATCATGTACTGAACCCAAATACCACCAACCCTGGTTGCGTGGCAAATAAAGATTCTATCTATCTATCTATCTATCTATCTATCTATCTATCTATCTATCTATCTATCTATCTATCTATCTATCTAATCTTTCAGTGTGACTTTTTGAGTGTTTTTAAATTGCAGCAAAGGTGGTTAATTTTGCTGTGCTTGTGAAACTTCAATGGAAACAGCCCTCCAGTCATTAAAGTTGTGTCAACCATGGTCCTTCAGTTTCTGCAGCCAAGATGGGTGCAGCTGGGTTTCAGCTTGCCACTTTCCCCTTGGTTGCCCTGGCAACTGGACTTGCCATATTGGTCTTGCTGAAATCCAGTTTTTTCATTATACATCACTTAGTAAAATTTTGGATAACCAATATAATGCATTGGTACAGCTGTCCAGCATGTTTGGATACTTTGGTAGTAAAATGCACCAGTTATTCTGTGTTGACAATTGTACAGGCTTGTGAGTTAGTTCTCTTCACTTTTTAATGTTTCGTGTTTATCTGACTTTGTAATTTTGGCATGATTGCATGGAATACAGTACAGAAACGGGCTCTATTTCGATCCAATTTGGCCAGGCAACCATGTTGCTCTACCAAGCTAGTCCCACTGCATCTCGTCCTTATCCCTCCAAATCCTTTCTATCTGTGGACCTGTCCAAATGTCTTTTAAATGTCATAATTGCACCCACGCCCACCTCTGGCAGCTTGTCCCATATACACACCACCGCAAATGGAAACAGGAGTGGGCCGGACAAAATGTGTAGGAAAAAACTGCAGATGCTGGTTTAAATCGAAGGTAGACACAAAATGCTGGAGCAACTCAGCGGGACAGGCGGCATCTCTGGAGAGAAAGAATGGGTGACATTTCATGTCAAGACCATTCTTCAGACCATTTGGCCCCTGGCACCTGCTCTGTTCGTCTATAAGGTTATGGCTCTCAATGTAAAAGTCCGCTGTTGTCTAAATCCTTTCTTCTCAGACACCCTGCACATTTAGAGATGAGCTTGTTCATCTTTGCTGAAGTTGATAATGACCTACTGCAACATGGTGCATCCACATCGATTGTTCAATGAACACATCTCAGACCTCTCATATGGGGAATCAAGAATCAGAGGACATAGACAAAAGATTTTTAGGAACTTGAGGGGCACCTTTTTTCACACAGAGGATGGTGGGTATATGGAACCATGCTGCCAGAGAAGGCAGTTGAGCCAGGAACTATAACGCCATTTAATAGCCATTTGGACCGGTACATGAATAGGAATGGTTTAGAGGGATATGGGCCAAATGCAGGCAGGTGGGACTAGCAAAGATGGGGCATTTTGGTCAGCATGGTCCAGTTGAGCTGAAGAGCCCATTTCCATGCTGTATGACTCTCTAGTTTATGGATTGTTCAGCATTGGTATAAATGTTGGAGTTTCTCATTCCTCCCATAATTTTGTGATGTATACTGTGTTTCGTGCTGGGCACCATGTCACAGGAAATATGTTGTCAAGCAGGAAAGGGTACAGAGAAGACTAAAGGGACTGTCCCACTTTCATGACCTTGATGCTAGTCGTAGGTACTCGTGGCATCAAGTAGGTTGGGGCATTTTTTCTAGCTTGATGAAAAATGTCCATGAGTAAAAAAGGTTGTGAATTAGGTTGTGAAAGTGGGACAGGCCCTTTACGAGGATTTTGCCAGGACTGAGCTACAGGGAGAGGTTGAGTAGGCTGGGACTCAATTCCCTGGAGCACAGGAGGATGAGGGGAGATCTTATAGAGGTGTATAAATTCATGAGAGGAATAGATTGGGTAGATGCACAGTGTCTCTTTCCCAGAATAGGTGAATCGAGGACCAGAGGACATAGGTTTAAGGTGAAGGGGAAAAGATTTAATAGGAATGTGAAGGGTAACCTTTTTTAAGCAAAGAGTGGTGGGGCTATGGAACAAGCTGCCAGAGGAGGTAGTTGCGGCTGGGTCTATCTCAATGTTTAAGAAACAGTTAGACAGGTACATGGATAGGACAGGTTTGGAGGGATATGGATCAAAAGCAGGCAGGTGGGACTAGTGTCGCTGGGATATGTCAGCAAGTTGGGCCGAAGAGCAAGTTGGGCCGAAGGGCCTGTTTCCACTCTGTATCACTCTATGCCTCTATGCTTCTACTCAGGTGGTGCTTGTCACTGACAATGCAATAGCCCATCCATCGCATGGGATTGAGATCAAATAAGAAGGCTTGGGCCCAGATTTTTGAGTTTGGATCTACCCAATGTATGATCGATATGATTATTAAGAAAGATGTGAGGAATGGGTGAATGTTGGAACTGGGCAGATCTTTGAGCACATTCACATGTAGTATGAATTCTGTTGCTACTGCGGGTGAATGAGGTAGGAACTGATTATTTGCAGAATTACTTTATTTGTAATGAAACTTCACAACACAAAATCTACCACCTCACGTCATGCTATGTAGGAAATGTAGAAGGTGTGATTAATTTTAAGCTGAAGAACTATGTATGTCAAAATGCAATTACTTAATATTCTTTCATGCAGAAACTGAAATCATTTCTGATGTTCATACTCAGTAATTATGAAACCTGTGAGTTTAAGGCCTTTTTTAATTCCATACCGTGTACAAATTATAGGGATCAAAAACTGAATGAATACAAGCTTGCTGACCCTTGTTTTAATGGTTATTTCAGATAGGCACTATAACTATTTTTCTAAAGCAGAGATTGCAAAATAATTATGCAGTGTTATGCTGTACAAGTTAATCATTTTGCTTTGATGAGTTATGTGAACATTCATTACACCGATCAGTTGCAAAAGATCTTATGTAATTACAACTGAAAATGTTAATATTAATCACATATTTTATTATCTTTAGTATTTCTGATAAAATGGTAACCGAATCTGTATAGATATGAGAAGCACGTCAGAGTCAAAAACTTCCTCAAAATTAGTTTATCTTCTGGGTAACTATACGAAGCAAAGTTGGAAAATCCTTTACAGATTGTCCAGTGGGTTTTTGACTATTTTCACAATGGATTGACGAGCACGAAATGCTTGGATTTTACAGTTGCTCACATTCTTCGTGCCAGATTTAGTTTAGTTTAGAGATGCAAACAAGCCCTTCGGCCCACCGAGTCTGCGCCCCACGTGTTTGTAGTTTCTCCCTGTGACCGCGTGGGTTTTCACCGGGTGCTCTGGTTTCCTTCCACTCTCCAAAGATGTGCATCTTTGTTGGTTAATTGGTCCTCTGCTAATTGTAAAATGTCCCTAGTGTGAAGGATGGTTTTAGAATATGGGGTGATGTCGGTCGGCACGGGACCAAGGGCCTGTTTCCGCACTGTATCTCTACAGTCTAAAGTAAAGTACCTTTCTTATCTCAGATAGACCATCATCACCATGCATCTCTGAAACAGATTTTTCAGAATTCCGTTCCCTTATGCATCAGGTTTCATGATGATAATTCCCCAAGCAATGTGTTCCTTTCACTTATTAATCACACTGCAGTCACAGTCGGGAAAGTAAATAACTGGAAGATATTTTTTTATCCATCTACCATATGGGCAAATAGTTTTTTTTGCTGCTTTAAGTACAGGGAAAGCTAAACGTACTTGGCAATTTGCCATCAACGAAGCCTTTCTTTCCCAAACTTGCATAAGGGCAGATCTGCTGAAAAGAAAATCTGACGTTAAAACATTTTTCAAATCCTATCAAAGGGAATATGAGATAATGCATCCTGAGGTATGACAGTTAACCATGTATAAATTCCCAGGCGTATACAGTAATGCTTTCCAGTGACTTGGAAAAAATGAAGCTAAATGTTCATTGACCTGGAAGGGTTCTGCACTTTCTCAGTTGGTGGAGACGCAGGCATTTGGAAGCTGTGTATATTTTAACGTTTGCTCCATGCTTATTTTTTAATTATGAATACATTTCGCCTTCTCTTGTGGTTGAGATTTCACAGACACAGCTTGAAATTTGACAGAATGGGAACATCGTCAATACTGTAAATCATATGGAATTAAGATTTGTTTTACACATTTGCAATGCCAATCAAATCAGCCAAATATCTACAGGGGGGGTCAAGAATATATTCTGTCAGGTCAAGTGTAATGTTTGCTTTCTTGAGTAATAATGATCTGTACATGATTACACATGCGGTTCACTCACCTTTGTGGTTGGATTTGTCGATGAGTTGTTTGTGGTATTGTCCTTGCTCCACAAAACATGAAGTAAACATCTATTGATGCAAGTGGTAGACTATTGATGAGCGGATTATCAAGTGGACCATTGGTCTTGGATTGACTTTGTAGCTCCTCTGTTAATGGAATTCATTGTACCCAACATTAGTTTGAACACTGCATCCATTTCTGATCACCATTGCATTCATCCTAGCTATTCCCCTCATGATTTTATACACTTCTGGACGATCACTACTCAGCCACCTACATGACAAGGAATAAAGCCCAACCCTGTCCAACCTCTGCCTATAACTCAGGCCCTCAAATCCTGGTAACGTCCTCGTTAATTTTCTCCGCACACTTTTCAGCTTAATGACATCCTTCCTATATCTGGGTGACCATAATTGGACCAAATGTGATCCCACCAACATCATGTGGAACTGTAATATAATGTCCCAATTTTTATACTTTATATCCTGAACAGTAAATTCCAATGTGCCAAAAGCCATTTTTACCACCATATCTACCCGTGACAGCACTTACAGGGATCTATGTACCTGCATTATTTGATGCCTCAATTGCATCTGGAAACTTGTCCTACAGGCAGGCTTGCAAGTAAAGACTGACACACAAGGGACTATAACTCCCCCTCCCTACCATTCTACTAGCTTATGTGCAGTCACTAGAAAATAAAGTGGACGACTAACGGCCTGTCCCACTTTCACGATCTAATTCACGACTTTTTTACTGGTGGACGTTTTTCATCAGGTTAGAAAACCGCCCCGACCTACTTGATGCCTATGACTAGCATCACGACATACATACAACCTACCTACGACCTCTTGACGACCATTCTGCGAGTATGAGTCAAAGGCAAACTTGGCAGAGGTCGTGAATTAGGTTGTGAAAGTGGGGCAGGCCCTTTCGGGGCAAGGCTGCTTTATCAAAGGGAGATGAGGGAATGCTGTGTGCTCTGTTTCATAGAGACATGGCTCACCCCCAGCTCCCTAGTCTCAGCCATCCAGCCCAAAGGTTTCTCCATCCATCGCATGGACTTGCCCAGTGAGGATCTTTGTATAATTGCTGGATCCACATATTGTATGTGGATAATGAAGAGGATTTCCAAAGTCTACAGAGTGATTTAGGCCATTTGGAAAAATGGGCTGAAAGTTGGTAGATGGAGTTTAATGCTGATAAATGTGAGGTGCTACACCTTGGCAGGACAAATCAAAATAGGACGTACATGGTAAATGGTAGGGAATTGAAGAATACAGTTGAACAGAGGGATCTGGGTATAACCGTGCATAGTTCCTTGAAGGTGGAATCTCATATAGATAGGGTGGTAAAGAAAGCTTTTGGTATGCTAGCCTTTATAAATCAGAGCATTGAGTATAGAAGCTGGGATGTAATGTTAAAATTGTACAAGGCATTGGTGAGACCAAATCTGGAGTATGGTGTACAATTTTGGTCGCCCAATTATAGGAAGGATGTCAACAAAATAGAGAGAGTACAGAGGAGATTTACTAGAATGTTGCCTGGGTTTCAACAACTAAGTTACAGAGAAAGGTTGAATAAGTTAGGTCTTTATTCTCTAGAGCGCAGAAGGTTGAGGGGGGACTTGATTGAGGTCTTTAAAATGATGAGAGGGATAGACAGAGTTGATGTGGATCAGCTTTTCCCTTTGAGAATAGGGAAGATTCAAACAAGAGGACATGACTTCAGAATTAAGGGACAGAAGTTTAGGGGTAACATGAGGGGGAACTTCTTTACTCAGAGAGTGGTAGCGGTGTGGAATGAGCTTCCAGTGGAAGTGGTGGAGGCAGGTTCATTGGTATAATTTAAAAATAAATTGGATAGGCATATGGATGAGAAGGGAATGGAGGGTTATGGTATGAGTGCTGGCAGGTGGGACTAAGGGGAAAAAAAATTTGTTCGGCACGTACTTGTAGGGCCGAGATGGCCTGTTTCCGTGCTGTAATTGTTATATGGTTGTATGGTTATATGGTTATGTATTTTAATTAATTATAAACAGGTAACTGTGTGCCGAAGGATAAAATAATTCTATGTTCGATGGTCTTTGAAGCTCCATTTGATGTTTTCGCAACTGAGTGCGAGTCCTGTACTGTTGTTCCCCAAGTTTCACAGCAGAGCTTTAAAATTTTAATTGTGCTGCCACCACGGTGATGCTCAGAAATATCTGTTGCAAATTAAAGTAATCTCCTGCAGTAATAAGGGAACGTTACATGAGGATGCATCCACAAAGGGGAAAACAGACCACAAATGACATGCTGCTGCTAATCTTTCCAGGGACCTTGCACATTGTGCAGTCTGGCTGACATGTATGAAGTTATGGAGCTTAGCTTTGATGTTTCCTTCCATGGTTGCAGCTCCTTGACTATGCCGCGCAGTTGGAGCCAGCTGTTACTTTCTGTAGAATCATAGAATCATACAGCTGTACAGCACAAACCCTTTGGGACAAAGTCCTTGCCAAACTTTTTTCCCATCTACAATAATCCCATTCGCCTGCATTGGATCATAAAACATAGGAGCAGGATTAGGCTTTTCAGCCCATTGAGTCTACTCTGCCACTCGATCATGGCTGATCTATTTGTTCCGAACCTTCTCATGCCTCTAGTTTTCCTCCACCCTGACTCCCAGTCTGATGAAGGGTCTCGACCCGAAACGTCACCTACTCCTTTTCTCCAGAGATGTTGCCTGACCCGCTGAGTAACTCCAGCATTTTGTGTCTATCTGCGATGTGGACTGAAAGATGTGTTTGTGTGATGTATGACGTGTTTAATGGGCAATATCAGATGCCACCTTTTTACGCAGGAAACGGGGGATTTCTCTGGTTTCACGACCAATATTGGTCCCTCAATTAATATAATGACTTTCTGAAGAAGGGTTTCGGCCAGAAACGTTACCTATTTCCTTCGCTCCATAGATGCTGCTGCACCCGCTGAGTTTCTCCAGCATTTTTGTGTACCTAATATAATGACTTGTTAGTCTATCTTAATTACCACATTAGACACTCAGCGGGTGAAACAGCATCTCTGGAGAAAAGGCATAGCGGACGCTTCAGGTGGAGATTCATCTTCAGACTGAATTTCCCCTGACTCTCAGTCTGAAGAAGGATCTTGACCCGAAACATCACGTATTCCTTTTCTCCAGAGATGCTGTCTGACCCGTTGAGTTACTCCAGCACTTTGTGTCCATTTGTGATTTAGGATGTGTCGGGTTGTGTCTACCTTCGGTTTAAACCAGCATCTGCAGTTCCTTCCTGCACGTTAATTACTACCATGTTGGATGTTTCTTTATGCAGATTGGATGATGCATTTCCTAGACGAGAGGTAATGCTTCATTGACTGTAAAACAGCAGGGAAGAATGGAGTAAAGCTATAAGCGCAGCTCTAATTTATATGTTTTTTTCTGGGAGAGGAGGTGCCGAACAGGTTTCAGAGTCTGTGTTTTGTGTTGTCTAACATGCTCGTTGTATTGGTCAACATGCAGCACTGCACCGTGGGGATAGTCGGAGCATCTGTTTGTTCTTCTGGTGGGCCAGCTGAGGACAGACAAGCACGTTGCCGGCACCGTCTCATTACCCACTCCGATCAGCCACATGAGTTCTGACTAACTGCACCGCTTGTGACAAATAGACTTCAAAATGTTTTGCCTCGCACTGCAATTTTTGTGACCTCCAAACATCAACAACTCAACATTTTAACGGGTTTAGAAGGTCATAAGTGATAGGAGTAGAATTAGGCCATTTGGCCCATCAGGTCTAATGCGCCATTCAATCATGGCTGATCTATCTCTCCCTCCTAACCCCATTCGCCTGCCTTCTCCCCCAACCTCTCAACACCCATACTTATCAAGAATCTATCTATCTCTGCCTTAAAAACATCCACTGGCTTGGCCTCTACTGCCTTCTGTGGCAAATAATTTCACAGATTCACCACCCACTGATTAAATACATTTCTCCTCATCTCCTTCCTAAAAGAATGTCCTTTAATTCTAAGGCTATGTCCTCTAGTCCTAGACTCTCCCACAAGTGGAAACATTCCCTGCATATCCACTCTATCCAAGCCTTATATTTAATATTCTGCTTAGGTAGCTTACAACCCAGCAATATGAATATTGAATTTTAGTTTAGCTTAAAGACACAGCGCGGAAACAGGCCCTTTGGCCCACCGAGTCCGCACCGACCAGCGATGCCCGCACACCAACACTATCCTACACACACCAGGGACAATTTACAATTATTCCAAGCCAAATAACCTACAAACCTGTACGCCTTTGAAGTGTGGGAGGAAACTGGAGATGCTGGAGAAAACCCACGCAGATCATGGGGAGAATGTACAGGCAATTCTGTGCAAACAAGGACCCATAGTCAGGATCGAACCCGAGTCTCTGGCGCTGTAAGGCAGAAACTCTACCGCTGCGCCACCATGCCGCCCATTCTCCAATCTTAGGGAACTAAGGGGCCCTCCATATCTCCTTCCCATCCCCACTCCCCCACCCCCCCCCCATCCCCCCCCATTTCCCCCCCCATCCCCCACCCCTCCATCCCATCCCCCCCCCCCCATCCAGTGCCTCACTTGGGCTCACATCCATTTCCCCTCCCCCCCCCAACCCCTTCCATCTACATGCCTTCCTCTAACATCACAATTCACAACTCTTCAACCATTGTGTCTCCCACCCTCCGTCTTGTCCTCCCTTTGTCACCATCTGCCCATTGTCAACCTCCTCACCTGTCCCCCTCTCACTTGCTGGGCTTTGTCCTGCCCCTCCTCTCTTCCAGCTTTCCTCTCTCCCACAGTCAGTCTGAGGAGAGGTGCTGATCAGAAACATCACCTCTCCATGTTATCCAGGGATGCTGCCTGGCTCACCGAGTTACTCCAGCTCTTTCTTTTTTTTTTAGTAAACCAGTATCTGCAGTTCTGGAATTCAGAAGATTGAGGGGGGATCTTATAGAAACGTACAAAATTCTTAAGGGGTTGGACAGGCTAGATGCAGGAAGATTATTCCTGATGTTGGGGAAGTCCAGAACTAGGGGTCACAGTTTAAGGATAAGAGGGAAGACTTTTAGGACCGAGATGAGGAAATCGTTTTTTACACAGAGAGTGGTGAATCTGTGGAACTCTCTGCCACAGAAGGTAGTTGAGGCCAGTTCATTGGCTATATTTAAGAGGGAGTTAGATGTGGCCCTTGTGGCTAAAGGGATCAGGGGGTATGGAGAGAAGGCAGGGATGGGATACTGAGTTGGATGATCAGCCATGATCATATCAAATGGCGGTGCAGGCTCGAAGGGCTGAATGGCCTACTCCTGCACCTATTTTCTATGTTTCTATGTTCCTTCTTCTAAAATTTCAAAAATCTATTATTTTAACATTCTTTAAATGTTAACTCTTTGTTTTCAGATAAGCAAACCCAGAGATGTTGCAAAAGCAGTTTATTACAACTAAAATGAGGGTCTGCTGGGACTTGAGGGTCTGAGCTATAAGAAAATGTTGAGCAGGCTCAGACTTAATTCCTTGGAGTATAGGGGGTTCAGGTGGTGATTTTATAGAGATATATAAAATCACGAGGGGAATAGATAGGGTGAATGCACAGAATCTTTTATCGAGGATCGGGGAAACAAAAACCAGAGGACACATCCTGACAGTAAGGGGGGAAAGATTTAATAAGAACCTAAGGGGAAACTTTTTCACACAGTGGGTGGGGGTGTATGGAACAAGCTGCCGGAGGAAGTAGTTGAGGCAGGTACTAAAACAGCATTTAAAAGACACTTAGACAGGTACATGGATAGCAAAGGGATGGGGGAAAAGCAGACAAATAAGACTGGCATGGATGGGGCATCTTTGTCTTCTCGGATGAGTCGGGCCAAAGGGCATGTTCCCATGCGCGTGATCTTATTAATTTAACTGTTTAAGAAAGAACTGCAGATGCTGGAAAAATCGAAGGTTGACAAAAATGCTGGAGAAACTAAGCAGGTGAAGCAGCATCAATGGAGCAAAGGAATAGGTGACATTTCAGGTCGAGACACTTCTTCAGACTGATATAGAGGTGGCTGGGTGGGGGGCAGAAGAAGAAAGGAAGAGGCGGAGATAGTAGGCTGTGGGAGAGCTGTGAAAGGGAGGGGAAGGAGGGAGAGAGCAAGGACTACCTGAAATTGGAGGTCAATGTTCATAGCGCTGGGGGGGTAACTTAAATTATTAATTGAACTAGATCTTGTTAAACTCACAGGCTGCCTAGTAAATACTTTCCTGGTTGATCGAATGCCCTAGAGTTTCAGACTCACTTCTATGATGTGTATAAGATACCTGTTTGGAAAGATGAAGACTGGTGATATTTTTGGTGGAAGTACACTTGCATCATCCCTACCCCAATGTAATTATTACAAGCCTGTTGTGCCGCGCTGCTGCTGCTGCTGCAAGAATTTCATTCTTTCATTATGGAACATATGACAAGGAAACACTCTTGACTCTTTTTTTATTTTTAGCGTTAACCGGAAGACCGATGTATATATATAAATTGGCTGCCCATTCTGTGCCTGAGCATTCATGGTGGATCAGATTTCAGATTATATCTTAATGAATTAACCAGGGACATCTGTTGCTTTGTAACCTTTTACTTTGGGCAATATGTGGGTGAGATTAGCTGAGTTTTGTAGCATTGGCCTCTGCTTTCATTTAATGCCAATAATTTTATTGGAAGTATTCAAATGATTCATTTATTTGACCAAGCTGTTTCTTCACTTTCATTCAGAGATTTACACAGTTTACATCAGTCAACAGTGGTTGGCAACTGTATGGTTTTGCTGATTAGTTCAGTTTATTTTATTGTCACGTGTACCGAGTTACAGAGAAAAGCTTATGTTGCGTGCTAACCAGTCAGTTGAAAGACAATTCGTGATTAAAATCGAGCTATTCACAGTGTACAGTGTACAGATAAAGGGAATAAAGTGAATAGCGTTTGGTGTTAGATAAAGTCTGATCATTGATAGTCCGAGGGTCTTCAATGAGGTAGATAGTAGTTTAGGACTGCTCTCTAGTTGTGGTAGGATGGTAAGCTGCCTGATAGCAGCTTTATGCCCCTGTCCCACTTAGGAAACCTGAACGGAAACCTCTGGAGACTTTGCGCCCCACCCAAGGTTTCCGTGCGGTTCCCGGAGGTTGCAGGTGGTTGCCGGAGGTTGCAGGTAGTGGAAGCAGGTAGGGAGACTGACAAAAACCTCCGGGAACCGCATGGAAACCTTGGGCGGGGCGCAAAGTCTCCAGAGGGTTCCGTTCAGGTTTCCTAAGTGGGACAGGGGCATAAGGTTTAATATTGCTTTAGGTTTGCAAGAGTTAATACTCTTCCAGTTTAGTTTTCATGGTCTGTGGCTTTGCTGTTCGGTGCTTTGGAATGAATCACCGGCCTCATTATGTTACAAGCATTTTGAATGGCCCTGATTAAGTAACACCTTGTCCATGGCGTTTGCGGCTCATTAGTTCTGCGCCTGGACGTTGCCCGATGAAGGTAGATTAAGGGGACAGGGCTTGTTCTCCGTAACTGACCTCCGAGTTCAGCACCAAGAACCTTTATAAGTGGACTGGTTAACATGAGCAGTTCAGTTTCAGTTGGAGAAGCTGAAAGTAAGGGCAGAAGAACGGGACTTTGAAAAAGGCCACGCAGTTAAGAAGATTATGTGTAGGAAGGAACTGGAGAAGCTGGTTCGCATCGAAGATAGACACAAAAACCTGGAGTAACTCAGCAGGTCAAGCAGCATCTCGGGAGAAAAGAAATAGGTAATGTTTTGGGACTGAAGACGAGTCTCATCCCGAAACGTCACCTATTCCTTTTCTCCAGAGATGCTGCCTGACCCGCTGAGTTACTGCAATATTTTGTGGTCAACTTCAGTTGACAAGGTTAGTTCAGTTTCAGTTGGAGAAGCTGAAAGCAGTTAACAGCCCTAGCAGGGCGTATAAAAAGAAGGCCGGCACTGATGGGATGTAACGCTGATGCTCTATAAGGCGCTGTTGATAAGGCCACAATTGGAATATTGTAAGCAATTTTGGGCACCATATCTGAGGTAGGATATGCTAGCTCTGGAGAAGGTCCAGTGGAGGTTTCCAATAATGATCCCAGAAATTTGTAGGTTGACCTATGATGAGCGTTTGTCGGCACTGGGCCTGCACTTGCTGGGTGGACCTCATGGAAACATACAGAATAGAGAAAGGCTTGGATAGAGTGGATGTGGAGAGGATCTCATAACCTCAGAATAAAATTACCTTCTTTTAGGAAGGAGGTGAGGAGAAATTTATTTAGTCAGAGGGTGGTGAATCTGTGGAATTCTTTGCTGTGCAAGGCTGCGGAGGCCAAGCCAGTGGATATTTTTTAGGGAACAATTAGATAGATTCATGATATTACAGAGGTTATGGGGAGAAGGTAGGAGAATGGAGTTAGGAGGGAGAGATAGAGTAGACTTAATGGGCCGAATGGCCTATTTCCCCTTATGACCGTATGACGGAGTGGCGTGTTGGGAGTGGCTATGAGGAGTTGAAGTGCTTTGCGGAGAGGAAGTGTGAGACTTTGGCTTGAGAGGCTTCAGGAAGAGGGTGAGGATGGGATAAGGTGCAATCTGATGCATAAATCTTGCTGTGTCTGGAGCAGTAGAGATGTTTGCCCGGACAGCGATGTGCACCTCTTGCAGGGTGCGGGAAGTCAGGGAGACTTAGTGCCCCCCCCCGAGCGCACCTGTAGAAGATGCGTCTACTAGCTGCAGCTTCTTACAGACCCTGCTGGGACAATGGGAGCAGCAGCTGGATGGTCATCCAGGACACTAAGGATGCCATAGATAGGTGGGTAACCTAGGGTGCAAGCAGAAAGTAGACGGGTAACCACCAGAAAGGGAAGAGGCCAACAAATGCAGGAATCAATCCCCTGTGCCCATTCCCCTCAACACCAAGTCTGAAGAAGGGTCTCGATTCAAAATGTCACCCATTCTTTCTCTCCAGAGATGCTGCCTGTCCCGCTGAGTTACTCCAGCTTTTTGCATCTATCCCCTCAACAAAATGTATGCTCCCTTGGATACTGGGTTAGGGAGCAGGGAGTGTGCGTGTTGGGGGTAATGACTGGTCGGGGGTGACCGGGCAGAGGGTAACCGGGGCAGGGGAGAGCAGCAACATTAAGTGTCAACCCCCATGCCTTTCCACTTGTCACTTTAATTTCATGTTTCATGTATTTTGTGTTTTTTATGATTTGGCAGATCAATTTCCCTCCTGGGATCAATAAAGGTCTATCGTATGGCATTGCGTCATTAAGCTCTGTGGTGTCTGACCTGGCCCTGAGGCCCAGTGGGCAGAGCTATAATGATAGGGGGCTCGATTGTTGGGGGACCAGCCAAGAGTTTCTATGGCAGCAAAGGGAACTCCTGGAGAGAGCGTTGCCTCCTTGATGCCAGGGTCCAGGATGTCACTGAACGGCTGCAGAATATTCTCAAGGGTGAGGCTGAGCAGCCGATGTCATTGTGCACATTGACACAAATGATAAAGGGACGAGGTCCTGCAGAGGAAAGACACGGAGTAAAGGCTAAAGTTTAAAAAGCAGGACTGCAGGTGTAATATTCTGCAGATTGTTCCTGGTGCCACGTGCTAGTGAGGGTAAGAACCAGTAGGTAGTACAGGTGGATGCTTGGCTGAGAAGTTGGTGTTAGGGGCAGGATTCAGATTTTTGGATCATTGGAATCTTTTCGTAGGAACGAGGTGACCTGTGCGGTTACGGTGGCTTGCAGCGAATCAGACCCGGGTTTGATCCTGAATACGGGCGCTGTCTGTAACGGGTTTGTACATTCTCCCCGTGATCAGCATGGGTTTTCTCTGAGATTATCGGTTTCCTCCCACACTCCAAAGACATACAGGTTTGTGGATTCATTGGCTTGGTAAATGTAACAATTGTCCATGGTGGGTGTAGGTTAATGTGCAGGGATCACTGGTCGGCGGGGACCCGGTGGGCCGAATGGCCTGTTTCCGCACTGTATCTCGAAACTAAACTAAACTAAAACAAGAAGGACGGGTTGCACCTGAACCATTATCTTGGAGGGCAGGTTTGCCGGTGCGACTCGGGGAGGGTGTAAACTAGATTGTCAGGGGGACGGGATCAAATGCAGGAGCGAGGCAGGTGAGAGTTGGTGTAGATGGCAATGAATGCAAGTTCCGAAGGATAAGCAGAAGCAACGCAGGGAGCAAGCAAGGCAGGACTGTTAAATTAAATAGCATTTAGTTTATTACGAGACTCCTGATTTGTAAGATGGATGAACTCAAGTTGTGGATAGGTACAATTGATTGGGACGTTGTAGCAGTTACAAAAACCAGGCCACGAGAAGGACAGAAATGGAAGTTAAATCTCCCAGAGTACAGTTATTACAGAGGACGTAGAGGAGTGGGTAAAAGAGGAGGGGAAAATGATTTATTGATTAAGTAATATCATCACGGTAATGGTGATCGATTTATTGTTTCCACTGGGCGTTCCGGTGTCCACCCACATTCCAAAGACGTGCAGGGTTGCAGGTTAACTAGCTTCTGTAAAATTGACAACAGTGTGTAGGGCATGGATGAGAACGTGGGTTAACATACAAACATAGAAAACTAGGTGCAGGAGGAGGCCATTTGGCCCTTCGAGCCAGCACCGCAATTCATTGTGATCATGGCTGATCATAGAACTAGTGTTCAGCGGTCGGCGAGGGCCAACGGGCCTGTCTCCATGCTGTATCTCTAAACCAATATGTCATGAACTAGGGGATCTAATTTCTCCTGTACAACAGATTCCCAACAGGGAACGTCTACTGATTTTGGCTTCCCAGTGTACCTATCCTAGTGAGCTGACTGATGATGTATATCCTGAATCAGTCTCCAAAACGATGCTGACTCTCATCATTTTCATTGTCATAAGGTCATAAGTGTAGGAGCAGAATTAGGCCATTCGGCCCATCAGGCCAATTTGACCCATTCGGCCCATTCTCCTGCCTTCTCCCCATAACCTCTGACTCCCATACTAATCAAGAATCTATCTATGTCCTACAAATATCCATTAACTTGGCCTCCACAGCCTTCTGTGGCAAAGAGTTCCACAGATTTGCCATCCTCTGACTAAAGAATCTCCTTCCTAAAGGGACGTCCTTTAATTCTGAGGCTATGACCTCTAGTCCTATACTCTCCCACTGCTGGAAACATCCTCTCCACGTGCACTCTCAAGCCTTTCAATTGTGCTGTGCCTTACAATAGGTACAATGGTACCTTATTTGTCACATGTACCGAGGTGCAGTGAAATTCATGTTTGTATACAGTTCAGTTCAAGTACCACTACACATAAACACTTAGATACATCTTAGATAAGCATCACACATACAGTACTTGTATGGCAGTAGTACACTGAGACAGTATAGAGGGTCGCCAGTTCGTGGTACAATTTTCAAGTCCCAGTTGTTGTAAGCGCAGGGTTCTTGACCTGACAAGAGACAATAGACAATAGGTGCAGGAGTAGGCCATTCGGCCCTTCGAGCCAGCACTGTCATTCAATGTGATCGTGGCTGATCATCCCTAATCAGTACCCCGTTCCTGCCTTCTCCCCATATCCCCTGACTCCACTATCTTTAAGAGCCCTATCTAGCTCTCTCTTGAAAGTATCCAGAGAACCGGCCTCCACCGCCCACTGAGTCAGAGAATTCCACAGACTCACAAGTCTGTGACCATGAAGGCCCATTGTCCTGGCGGCATTGCATGGTCGGCCTGGCCACACGAGGTCTTTTCCTTGTTTCAAACCTGTAGACTGATTATGCATGTCAACCAATCACATATAAGTTAGCATCACTAACCCCACTCCACTATAACGTTTATATTAACTCTTGCTTCCGGCACTGCTCAGTTCGTGCAGCAGTTGGGATGTTCTGACATCTAACCATCCTTTATGCTGTTAAAGTCTATGTGCTGATTAAAGATGACTTTGGATCACATAGCGTGTCTGCTGTCTGTCTACAAAACCGAGTAAATCTCCTGAAGATTTAATCAAAACTGAACAAAGACTTGCACATTGAGATTAACAAAGATTCACATAATCACGTTTAATGTTCCCAATAATGCAAGTTAATATTCTTCCGCAGAATGTTCATTTTTCAATTTAAGAAATTGCTATTTTCAATTGCAACAATCAGCACTATTGTATACCTGAGATATTTCCTTCTGAACACCTTTTATTATATAAATGAAAATCATTATTCACGCTAGGCATATAATAGCACATTATCGGAAATAGACACAATTCTGCAGATTTCCACTTAATGGCTCCTGTAAACAGTCGGGGAGATTACAACACTCAATTAACCTGCACCTGTTCCGTTGAATGCAGATCACTGGCCAATTTAGTGCTGTTGGATGATGGATGATACAGCCAGCCACCACCAGCTGCAGTGGTTACTGCTGGATGCTCCATGGGGGGGGGCCAGCACAGGTTAAAGCCAACCTTCACCCCATAAAGGGAAGGGGGACGTTAGGTGCAGAAGATGATCTTGATCCGAGGTGATTGGGAAGTTTACTTTAGTTTAGTTTACAGGTGCAGTGCTGAAACAGGCCCTTCGGCCCAATTGGGTCCGTGCCGACCAGCGATCCCGGCACGTTAACACTACCCTACACACACTAGGGACAATTTTTACATTTACCAAGCCAATTTACCTACAGACCTGCACGTCTTTAGAGTGTGGGAGGAAACTGAATAACTTGGAGAAAACCCAAGCAGGTCACGGGGAGAACGTACAAACTGCGTAGAGACAGCACCCGCCGTCAGGATCGAACCCGTGTCTCTGGCGCTGTAAGGATGCAACTCTACCGCTGTGCCATCGTGCCAAGTCCTCAGGGTGAGAGCAGATGGTACATCTAAACTAAAGGATATAGAACATTATAGAACAGTACAGCAGCGAAACAGGCCCTTCGGCCCACAAGAGCCTAGGGTGGCGCAATGGCGCAGCGGTAGAGGTGCTGCCTTACGGCACCAGAGACCCGCATTTGATGCTGTCTATGGGTGATGTCTGCACCGAGTTTGTACGTTTTCCCTGTGACCGTGTGGGTATTTCCCGGGTGCCCTGGTTTCCACCATATTCCAAAGACGTGCAGGTTTGCAGGTTAATTTGGTTCTATGAATTGTCCCTGGTGTGTAGGATAGAACCAGTGTATAGCTGGCTGGCACAGACTCGGTGGGACTAAGGGTCTGTTTCCACACTGTATCTATAAACTAAACTGCCCTGAACACAATGCCAAATTAAACTAATATAATCCTTATATAATATAATCTATAATATAATATAATCTATAATATAAGCCTGCATATAATCCTTATGATTCTGATACCATGAGCCAGTCTATAATTTTCTTAAATGCCATGATCATATCTGCATCCATCAATACCCCTGGCAGTGTGTTCCACGCACCCACCACTCTCTATGTAAGCAAGACTTGCCCTGCACATCACCATTAAACTTTGCCCATCTCACCTTCAAGCTATGCCCACTAGTCTTTGACATTTCCACCCTGGGTATAAGGTGCTGACTTACCTATCTGTGCCTCCCATAATGTTACATACTTCTATTAGGTCTCCTCTCAACTCTAATATTCGAGAAAAATAATCCAAGTTTGTCCACCCACTCTTGAACCCTCTAGTCCGCGCAGCATTCTGGTAAAACCTTTGCTGCACCCTCTCCAAAGCCTTCACGTTCTTCTTGTAATGGGGCCACCGGTATTGCACATAATACCCTTAACTGCAGCCCAGCCAAAGTCCTAGAGCGCTGCATCATGACTTCCTGACTTTTATCCTCACGTCCCAAGCAATGAAGGCAAGCATAGCATGAGGTTTTGCCACTTTATCTGTTTGTTTTGCCACTCTCAGGGAGATATGGCTTGGACCCAAGATCACCTCTTGACATCAATGGTGTTAAGAGTCTTGCCATGAACTGTTTATTTTCTCCCTACATTCGACCTCCCAAAGTGCAACACCTCGCACTTGCTCAGATTGAACTCCATCTGCCATTTCTCTGCCAGAGTTCAGGAAGACTCACTAGAACTGCCGGAGAGGACTCAGACGAAAAGGTTGCTAAGAGAGGAGGTTGACATGAACATGGCCATCTCAGTATGAAAGACCACTGCTGAGCCCGGGGACCTGTGGTGCAGGGCTGTGGACAGAGTAACGGATCGAATGTCTGTGTCTTGCATGGTGTGAGGGCAGAAAAGACTCCATCTTTACCTAAGGCAGTTTACTCTACACCAATCAATGTTCAATCTGCAAAAAGACTTTAGACTTTGGAGATACAGCACGGAAACAGGCCCTTTGGCCCAACTTGTCTGCGCTGACCAGCGACAATCCCATACAATAACACTATCCTGGACACAAGGGACAATTTACAACTTTACCAAAGCCAATTAACCTACAAACCTACATGTCTCTGGAATGTGGGAGGAAACCAGAGCACCCGGAGAAAACCCACTTGGTCACAGGGAGAACATATCCGTACAGACAGCACCCTATAGGCAGGATCGAACCCGGGACTCTGCGGCTTTAAGATAGCAACTCTACCGCTGCACCACCGTGTCGCCCCTCAGGTCGAGCAAGCCACTTGTTCAGGGGGCTGTTAGGGATGGAAGTCAATGCTTCCACTCTGGTTCTGTAGGTTGTGTGTTGTCTGATGATGTTGGACCTTCAATGATTCCATGATTCCATGATGCGTTATTGTCACATGTATCCAGGTACAGTGAAATGCCTTATTTTGCATGCAAGCCGGTAAAATCGTACAGCAGACCTCACATAGGTTGTAAACAAGAGTTGCCACATTTCTGAGGGAGACAAGGTTCATATAACCATATAACCATATAACAATTACAGCACGGAAACAGGCCATCTCGGCCCTACAAGTCCGTGCCGAACAATTATTTTCCCTTGGTCCCACCTGCCTGCACTCATACCATAACCCTCCATTCCCTTCTCATCCATATGCCTATCCAATTTATTTTTAAATGATACCATCGAACCTGCCTCCACCACTTCCACTGGAAGCTCATTCCACACCGCTACCACTCTCTGAGTAAAGAAGTTCCCCCTCATGTTACCCCTAAACTTCTGTCCCTTAATTCTGAAGTCATGTCCTCGTTTGAATCTTCCCTATTCTCAAAGGGAAAAGCTTGTCCACATCAACTCTGTCTATCCCTCTCATCATTTTAAAGACCTCTATCAAGTCCCCCCTTAACCTTCTGCGCTCCAGACAATAAAGACCTAACTTATTCAACCTTTCTCTGTAACTTAGTTGTTGAAACCCAGGCAACATTCTAGTAAATCTCCTCTGTACTCTCTCTATTTTGTTGACATCCTTCCTTTAATTGGACGACCAAAATTGTACACCATACTCCAGATTTGGTCTCACCAATGGCTTGTACAATTTTAACATCAAACAGACTAATCTTCTACTCGCAGTGGCGAACCAGGCCTGTCACTGCAACCTGACAGAAGGTGGCCCTCCCGCAAGCCCCCCCCCCCCCCCCCTTATTCTCCGGCGGTGCCCTCTTTTGCACATGTTCAATGCAAACCCCATTGTTTTGGACACTTTAATGAGTGAGTGGACATTTTCTTGGAGCCCAGCCTCTGAATGGGCGCGCACTCAAATGTTGTCTGTGTGTGCTGCTGTTCGATGAGCAAGCCTGGGGCGATCTTGATTCCGAAGTGGAAATGACAGAGGTTGGACAGTCTCCAGTTTGCCTGGAAGATGCCCTCACCCCAGCGAGGAGCTTGTTGTTAATAGGTGCAACAAGAGAGATTGGGAAAAGTCTTACATTCGAAACGTTTTGGTCTCTTCCCCATCGAATGTGTTGAAAAGTTGTTGCAAGGCTTAATTACTTGCTCGTGAATGGACGTTTTTTTAGCCATTCTGAATTTGGCTTTTAAATTATTTATCCGAATGACGAGCTCTTGAAACTAGTACATTTGCAACTCTCCTGAGAGGGAAGACTCATAAATGAGTGAAGAAAGTAAATTAATTATTCAAGCCAATATTTTAAAATGATTGAGGAGAGACAATGATTAGCAATATCTGTGTAGCTACATTATTAACGGGGCAGCACCAGTTCTGGTATTGCTTTCAAATGAGCAGTAGATCTGTTGGTTAATATATGTATTACTGTGTTTAATAAGTTGTGACTCACATGCAATTGATGGCTTAATTGAGACAGAAAAACCTGGCTTGGAATTGTGGAATCCTCTTGTGTGGGATGTTTCCCGTACATTAGAGTATTTCCTCGGTGGATTTGCCACTACTGAGTTATTCTACCATCAAAAAAAGATGTGATTCCAATCAACAGATGTTCTGTAATCTTGATGAAGTCTACAGACTGGTTATAAATGATTCAGTGTGGTACTGACTCAGAAATCCGAGGCAGCATTTATGTGCAGTAATCTCAATATTTAAACAGACCTTTCAGAATGTTTCAGTTTTGGAGATACAGTGGGGAACCAGGCCCATCGGCCCACCGAGTCCGTGCCGACCAGCGATCACCCTGTACACTAGTACTATCCTACGCACTAGGGACAAGTTAAAATTTACAAAGCCAATCAACCCATGAACCTGTTATTCTTTGGAGTGTGGGAGGAAACCAAACCCCACGCAGGCCACGGTGAGAACGCACTAACTCCGTACGGACAGCCCCCGTAGTCAGGATTGAACACTGTTCTCTGGCGTTGTAAGGCAGCAACTCTGCTGCTGCACCACTGTGCCGCCCTGTGAATGTATGTGTGTGTGAATGCACTCTAGCGGGGCTGATAGTGGCGAATCCTTTGTGTGCGAGCTTCACTTGTTTGAAGGCGACCTGCTAATCTTCAATGTGCTCTAATCTCAAGAGCTGCACGGGCTGGAAGAGGTCTTCAAATATTCAGGGAAGCTCGTTGCCATAGTGAAAATATGACTTGAAGATCTCTTGTCATCGAGAGGCCCATAATTCAGTTTTACTCTCAGACCTTCAACAATGTGAATTATAGTTTAGCAGCACCAGTTCAACAACAATGGGTTTATCAAATGCAGTTCTCAAAAATGAACTGCCAACTATATTGGGTCATTATCTCTTTCACAAGCTGCGGTGCTGAGACCAGGTCAGTGTTGGCTTGAGATCCTAACTGGAGTCTTCAAGTTAAAAGGACTTGCTATTTCTCCCACACCATATGTTGGTAACGCAACAGATGAAAGATGGTGTGAGATGTTGAGGACTGGGATTTTTTCCATGTTGTTTGGCAGTGCTCAGTGTACATCTCAGTGCTCCTTCTGTAGCTATTGGGCATGTTTACATTGTGGATTGGAAGGTTCCCAAAAAAAGGCCTACTTCCTACTTTCAAACCAATGCGTATTCCCATAGCTACGATACGATACAATACGGTACCACTTTCTTTATCCCAGAGGGAAATTGGTCTGCCACCAGTCAAAAGATACAATTACAAGGCATTACGTATCATGTGCATTATAATAATAATGACATTTAAGTGACCAGTTATTGCACAGCACATATGCAATATTGCACAAACATGAAATTACATTATTTAGTGGAAATGTCCAGAATGAGGGATGTGCAAAGATGGGGGTGGGGTGGGGTGGGGTGGGGGGCGGAGAGTGGGGAAGTAAGTGGGGATAGTTGGAGAGTGGAGGGAAGGGAGGAGGGAGGAGGAGAGAGGAAAGGGAGCTACAAGAACACACAACACCAAGACGGAATATTTACTGCAGGTTTATTTTGTTTGGACTGAAAGCATTTCCAAAAACATTACTTACACTGGATGGATTGGTATGTAGATGCATGGAAAAAGTCGAATAACAAATGAATGAGCGTGGAATAGAGAGTTGCATGGAGTATCATGTGGGCTTGGCCACTACTCTACTGGGGTTCCAGACCCTAGCTGGTGACTTCCATTGAAACAGGATAACGGGCCAAAAATTATAATTTTTACATTATTTTCTTACCTCATTGTTCTTCAAATGATTTTATGATACCAAACCTATACAACAAAGTAAACCATTTCTACCAACAATGGTTTTGGTAACCACCTACCCCATGCAGCTGCCAACTGATGCTGCTCCTCCACCTATTCCAGACACTGTGTATATGCGACAGAAGAGAACGTGGGTCACACTCTCCTCTTTGCTGTTTCTGCAGTAAGGCAGCATATTTTGTGTGCTTATTGTGTATATGGAAAAATAGTTCAATTGGCAGCCTGTTTTTTGTGGCTGAATATCCAAGCAAACATGTAGGGATGGTACTAAATGTGGTGGAATTGAAGGCAGGAAAACGAGTTGAATCCCTTTATACCCTGGGAGAATTCATCATTTAACAGTTACCACACACTCATTTCACCACTGCCATCAGGAAGAAGGAAGAAGGTACAAGAGCCTGAAAACTGTAACGTCCAGGTTCAGGAACAGCTTCTTCCCTACAGCCATTAGTCTATTAAACACGACAACCTCAAATATACTTTGAATTACATATAATTATCGTTTTATTGCACTAGGATTGTTTGAATTTTATGTGTACTTGTGTAAGTATATATATATATATATATATACACCAATTTTTTTTTCTAATTTTTGTCTAATTTATTATATTGTTTACAGTGTACTATGTTTACATATTCTGCTGTGCTGCTGCAATAAGAAGTTCATTGTTCTATCTGGGACATATGACAATAAAACACTCTTGGCTCTCATGACTCTCTTAGCTTTTCATAGCTCACAAAACAATACCGTTAGATTAACATTCTGTGCGGAGAAAAATGGACCAATATTCAACAGGCTGGAATAGTTATTGTTGTAATAAGATTGCTCCCATGTCTCTGGAACTGTGCCGGTGAGGTTGTGAATGAGGTTAGAGGTGGCATAACTTACAACAGGAGAAATAGAACAGGAGCAGTTCATTTGGCCCCTTCTGCCTAACCTATCATTCAATAAGGTCACAGCTGTTTTGTTTTAACTTCAACAGCACTTTGCTCCACCAGCCAGATTGTTGAGGGCTTGGACACACTAGAGGCAGGAAACCTGTTCCCGATGTTAGGGGAGCCCAGAACCAGAGGCCACAGTTTAAGAATAAGGAGTAAACCATTTAGAACGGAGACAAGGAAACACTTTTTCTCACAGAGAGTGGTGAGTCTGTGGAATTCTCTGCCTCAGAGGGCGGTGGAGGCAGGTTCTCTGGATGCTTTCAAGCGAGAGCTAGATAGGGCTCTTAAAAATAGCGGAGTCAGGGGATATGGGGAGAAGGCAGGAACGGGATACTGATTGGGGATGATCAGCCATGATCACATTGAATGGCGGTGCTGGCTCAAAGGACCAAATGGCCTACTCCTGCACCTATTGTCTATTGTCTACAGCCCCATGTCTCTTGATTCCCGTAACTTTGAAGAGCCTCTCTTTTTAACCCAAATTGGAATTTCCTAAATGCACTAAAGTCAGAAAGGGTTCCAATTATACCATCATTTTTGTTTTTGTTTTGTGATATTGTTTAAAGACTGAGTGGAGAACCTTGGCTCTGGTGGGCACACAGGAGGAAAGCCAAACTGTTGGGAACACATGGATGAATGATGGAGGCCTGCTGCTTTTTTGGATGGTTTTCGCTGTGTTCTGCTCATTTTTATTTTGCATTTTCATTTGGTAATCCGATCATTTCCCACTCGTTGCATTCCATGAACAGTGCACAGCTGCTTTCTTGAACTTTGGCCAAAGTAATATTTTATTTTATTTTATTTTATTGTCCTTTTATTCACCGATGAGCAATTCAGATATTTTAGATTGAATTACACTGATGCAAAGGCTAGAGACAGTTCCAAAAGGTGGAGCACTGGAAAGTGAATTACTGTATGTTGAATTTCTGAATTAGAATAGATGTAATGCACCATAAACTAACTGAAACGTGCCAAGTGAGATTTTTAATGCAGTGAATGGTTGTGGTCAGGAATGCATGGCTGGAGTTACAGCAGAGTCACATTGAATTGAAGCATTTATAGAGTCATACTGCATGGAAACATGCCCTTCAGCCCAACTCGTCTATGCTGATCTGGTTGACCTCGTCTATAGCAGAGCTGCCAACTCTCACGCATTGAGCGTGAGAATCACGCATTTTGCCCAATTCTCACGCTCTCATGCTAATCACAGAATTTCTCACGCTAGTGTGATCAACAAGAATTTCAAAACTAACATCAACTGCATGGGACGTGGGTGTCGGAGAGCCGGGGCTGAGGGAGGGATGGAAGCAGGAGCGGTGGCGGGGGCAGATGCGGACGGGGAGCTGGGACTGGCGAGTGTTTGCCGGCTGGCGAGCCGCTCACTGCAGCTCCAGCTATGGAGCAGCCTCAGTGCAAGATTCCCGGGCCGTCGGAGGCATCGGAAGCGTTACGCCGCGGCAGTGAGAGTCTCTGTGCCGAATTCACCCTGGTGACCGGCATGGGCCAGTCTGCGGCTCGGTGCATCCTGGAAGACAACCAGTGGCTGCTGGTACCAAGCACTGGGTAGAAGCGGTGGAAGATAGTGGCCTTCAAATGGGGGTGGTTGGAGAAAGCATCCTGCTTGCCTGCTAGATTTTCAATTACTGTAACTGCAAGAAAAATGTTCACGATGTTGGGGGAGTCCAGAACCAGTGGTCACAGATTAAGAATAAGGGGTAGGCCAGTTAGGACTTAGGACTGAGATGAGGACAAACTTTCTTCATCCAGAGAGTTGTGAATCTGTGGAATTCTCTGCCACAGAAGGCAGTGGAGGCCAATCCACTGTATGTTATCAAGAGAGAGTTACATTTAACTCTTGGGGATAGCGAAATCAACGTGGTTTTGGACCTGGTTTTGGTCCCTATCCCTCCAAACCTGTCCTATCCATGTATCAGTCTAACTGTTTCTTAGATGTTGGGATAGTCCCTGCCTCAACTACCTCCCCTGGCAGCTTGTTCCATACACCCACCATCCTTTGCGTTAAAAAAGTGACCCCTTAAAAAGTTACCTTAAAAATACTTCAAACATATGGTGCAACACAATTGTAAAAAATAACTGTTCCAGGACTGGACGAGGGTTGGTCAAGATTATAAACAATGATCTCCTTATTTTTTTTTTTTTTTAATTTTTTATGTTTTATTCTCTTTTTTTCTATTTTCTTTTTCTCAACTTTCTTCACTCATTCGTCTTTTTTCTTTTTCTTCACACACTATATATCTCATGTCTTTCTAAATAATTTTTTTTTAAAATTAAAATAAAAAAATACTTCAAACAAAAAACATTGAAATCATACTGCTACAATGTACTCAAACATGATTTTAATACATCAAATTTCAAAAAGTCCCACACCCTCCCCCCACTCGGTTTCTCCACTGCCTCGCCAGGTACCCACCCCGAAGGCCAATGATCAGTGATCGCTCAGCACCCCCACTTTCAAAAACGTCCGCGGCCCCTGGTTCAGACGGAGAGCACTGCCAGATGTGAGTGGGGAACTGAGGCCAGTTGTCCGTGATGTCTGTATCCCAATGCTCAGCGCTGTGTGTTTCGGTGTTGGCTAATGTTATTGATTTGTAATTAGCCTGATTTGTAATTAGTTGACAAAACCTTAATTTATTAATCCGGAATGTCCAGGGGGATGGGATAAGTATAATATTAAAATGGCATGCAAGGTGTCAGGCTGTCTGTTACAACATACAGCCCCGATAACATATTATTTCCTTCAGTTAAATATTGGGAAGGTAGCACTATTGTCATTTGCCACTCAACTATTATATTTGTTTACCTCACTGACCCCACCCCCTCCAAATTCCTTTGACAGGTTGAATAGAAATATCCCCAATCTCGTTGTTTTATTAATTGAACACGTAGATGAACATCCTCACGGAGTGTAATCAGATGCGATGTTTAAGAGCTGTTTCAAAGAAGGGGCATATTTTAAATGACAAAGATACTTGCAGGGGAATGTGTGAGGAGTTTATTATTTGTCTTTAATTTTAGCTTGGACTGGGATATCTGAAGATTCAAAGTTTAATATAGTAATTGTGCTGATACTGATTCCAACCAACCATATAATGAATATCATCCATTCCGGAGGTTTTATTTTTCTGATGCCATTTAAACTTCACTTGGATTTCAATCACTTCAATGTAAAAGTAATTGGGAATGGGAGCATTGGAGGGGGGAGCGTTTTGCGCCTTGTGATTGCTCACAATACTGATGAAATTTTCCTGGCCCTTGGCAAATATAAGCAACATGATATATTAAAAAAAAATAGATTTATAGCTCTTAATGTCTCAGCAGTTAGAAGCAAAAAAGAAACCAAGCTTGATTGTAGCATTTTTCAATGCTAGAATGAAGAACGGTAAGCTATTGGAGATGATAGGTGAAATAAGACTAGAATAATCCTTTTTGTGTTTCACTTGCTTCTAATAGAATATTGTTCTCACGGTACAAAATAATACAATGCCTCTTTAGGGCAGAGAAGGTTAGAAGAGGATTTAAAAGAGGATTTCAGAATAATGAGATGTTTTGCAGAAGTGGATGGATCAGTAACGGGAGGATACAGATGAGGCAAAATATTCAAAAGGTGATGGAAATGGGAAGGAGTTTTCTGGGAACAAGGCAGGGGAGAGAATGACTATTGCAAACACCCGGCACAGACACGGGGGAATAAATCTGCGCCTTCTGTGCTGCATATAGGAAGCCATAAAATAAATTATAATCCCTGTGTAGGAATGAACTGCAGATGCTGGTTTAAACCAAAGATAGACACAAAATAGACAGGCTAGATGCAGGAAGATTGTTCCCGATGTTGGGGAAGTCCAGAACAAGGGGTCACAGTTTAAGGATATGGGGGAAATCTTTTCACGAGATTTACAGGAGAAGGGGAAATCTCCCTTTAGGGGAACTGTTTTTAAATATCGAGATGAGGAAAACATGGTTTTTTCACACTGGTGAGTAAGAGAGCGCCTTTACCAATCTCTGGAATTCTCTGCCTCCAGTGAAGCAGCGGCGGTGAAAGCATCTTGTCCGGGCCATCTGGTTCATTGCTTGCCAAGGACAAGAAGGCTTTGCAGAGAGTAGTAGATGTGGCCGAACGCACTATGCTAAAGGGATCACTGGGAACTATGGAGAGAAGGCAGGAACAGGATACTGAGTTGGAGAGATCAGCCATGATCAGCCGCTACGGTGCAAAATGGCGGTGAGAAACGGAGAGGCTCGAAGGGCCGAATCGGACTGTAAACGCCCATCTCACCAGGGACTAACCTACAGAACGTTTTTTCCTTCTATGTTCTGATGTGTTTATAATTTGTTTGGTTGTTTTTTGTTGTTTGTCTTTTGCACAAAAAGCATTGGAGCACACTCAGTGGGACATGACTTGACTTGATCATCTCTGCTGAGAGGAGGAATGGAGAGAAGGGTGAGGTCATTTGGGTCGAGACCCTTCTTGAAGGGTCTGGATGCACATGTTGAAGAAGGGTCTTGACCCGAAACATCACCCATTATAATCCCTGTACCATATTGAGATAGTGTGCGTGCATTCGCTCGTTTCACGGGGCCACGGCGCCCGCGATCCCAACATGGTACATTTTATACGTGGGCTACCTGGGCTGTTCTTTGCTCCGCGCATATGTAACAATCCCTGTCTATAAACTCAATAAAATGTCTCTTGATTGATGTTGCAAGTACAGGTTCCTTGCCCCACTCTAGAACACTTTGTAACCAGCTTAATGAAAAAGTGTGTGTGTGTGTGTGTGTGTGTGTGTGTGTGTGTGTGTGTGTGTGTGTGTGTGTGTGTGTGTGTGTGTGTGTGTGTGTGTGTGTGTGTGTGTGTGTGTGTGTGTGTGTGTGTGTGTGTGTGTGTGTGTGATATGAGTGGGACATCCTTGACAACTGATTGGCATAATAACTCTCAAATCCTTTCTCTATCTGAAAGGCTCCACGATACATCTGAGACATGCTCCAATTTGACGATACAATCCTTATGGACAGAGAGTGACTTGTGAACCATTTAAAGTGTCATCCTACGTCTCCAGAAAATCTATTGTAAAGCTTGCAAATCAATGAAGCAACTAGCTCATGATTAGTGTAAGAAAAATTACAATGCCGATAGGATTACCAAGCTTCTTAACTGTGCAGTAAGACGTGTCAAGAATTTTGTTGGGACTAAGGACGTATTATTTCAGTCTGTAGAAGGGTCCTGGCCTGAAACACTTGTCTATCAATTTTCCTCCACAGATTCTGTCTGACCCACTGAGTTCCTCCAGCAGTTTGTCTTTTTGCTCAAGATTCCTACATCTGCTGTCTGTTGTGTTATACGGTAGGAGCAGCATTAGGCATTTTGGCCCATCAAGTCTATTCCACCATTCAATCATAGTTGATCTATCTCTCCCTCTCAACCCCATTCTTCTCCTGCCCTGTTCTGGACTTGGCGACTGCTACAGTCCAGCAAACGCCCTTGTGCAGGATTCATTTGGTTGCATCTTTAATTGACCAAAGAACTTGTGGGTTGTTTGCCCTTGGACATCCCTCCATCTTTGAGCATTGACGTGCATGGATTGTTTTGAGAGTCAATGTGGCCCTGGAAAGCCTTCTGTCAGCTGACTGAAAAGTCCCTCAATTGCAATGGCTTTATTGGAATGTGTGTGGTTTACATGGACTGTCTTGAGAGTCCATGTGGCCCTGTCCCTGTCCGGGTCTACTCACCATCAAAAAAGATGAAATAGCGGTACATTTAGATAGCAGTAACAGGATAGGTCCGAGTAAGCAAGGATTTATGAAGAGGAAATCATGCTTGACTAATCTTCTGGAATTGTTTGAGGATGTAACTAGGAAAATGGACAAGGGAGAGCCAGTGGATGTAGTGTACCCGGACTTTCAGAAAGCCTTTGATAAGGTCCCACATAGGAGATTAGTGGGCAAAATTGGAACACTTGGTATTGGGGACATTCTTGCTATTGAGGGAGTGCAAGGTAGGTTCATGAGGTTAATGCCCGCAATGGCTGGACTGCCATATGTTGAAAGAATGGAGTGACTGGGCTTGTATACACTGGAATTGAGAAGGATGAGAGGGGATCTTATTGAAACATATAAGAATATTAAGGGATTGAACTCAAAGCATCAGTCAAAATCTAAAGACCAAACACTTATCTTTGCCACTGATATTAATTGATTTCTCAACATTATTTCAGACTCTGCTGTGTATGTTGTGACAGCTGAACTCCCAGAGGGTAACTGGGCAGTGCTTGAAATGATGACAGCAAAAAAAAGACGAATTTTTAACATTTTAATTAAACTTATATAAGCACATATTATAGTTGGATTTTTCTACATTGCCTTTGGGAATTTTTTTTCTCTCATGAGAAGCAATTATATGCTACAGTATAACTTATTCAGGGACTCCCCAGGCTACGTAAGGCCCCTCTTCCTGAGAACTGTCCGTAAGTTGATTTCTCTGTAAGGTCTACTTGTGGAAAAGAGATGAGAAGGAATGTCTTTAGATAGAGGATGGTGAATCTGTAGAATTCATTGCCACAGATGGACAAGTCATTGGATATTTTGAAAGCAGAGATTGAAAGGTTCATGATTAGTAAGGCCGTCAAAGGTTACAGGTAGACGGTCGGAGAATGGGTCAGCCATGATCGAATGGTGGAATGGACTCGATGGGCCGAATGGCCTCATTTTGCTCCTCATTCAAATGGTTCAATTTTTGTGGTGACCCATATGTCATTCCACATAAACTTGTAAAATCCTTGATAATCATTTGAACACTACTGATGATTAAACCAAAAAACTGTATCCAGTTATTCATGAAATTATTGCCTGCTTATAAGCTTTTTAAAAAAAAAATGTGGAAGAATTTGTGTGGAGCTGGATTTCTATAAGTCAGGTCATCCATAATGAAGGGAGATTCTGCATTAGATTTACAATTGCAAAACATTCCAGTAGTTTTGATTTATGGGTATATTTCAAATCCAAGCTCACTCATTTAAAGTGTACGAGCCATGTTTTGTGTGGTAAATGCTCTGTAAGTCCCCAGTAGGTGGGTAGGAAGTGCTTATTGTTGAGCCAGGTACATTGCCCACTGGAAAAGGGCAAAACATCTGCAGGCAGGTCAGGGCTTGCAGCTGTTCCACACCTTTAGACTTTAGAGATACGGGGCAGAAACAGGCCATTCGGCCCACCGAGTCCGTGCCAACCAGCGACTCGCACTATCCCATACACAAGGGACAATATCCATTTTCTACCGAAGCCAATTAATCTACAAACCAGTAGGTCTTTGGGGTGTGGGAGGAAACCGGAGCACCCGGGAAAAACCCACGCAGTCACAGGGAGGACGTACAAACTCCATACAGACAGCACCAGTAGTCGGGATCAAACTTGAGATCTCTGGCGCTGTAAGGCAGTAACTCTACTGCTGCACCACCGTAACGTTGTGCGGGGATGGAAGGCTCCGGGCTGGCACTGTGTGGAATTAAGAACGGCAAGTCTAAGTGTAGTCTGGCCAATGGTGCTTAAAGGAGCCCATTATCAACAAGGTAGGATGTTGAATTGACATTGCTGGAGCTATTTATTTTTGCAGCTTGATAATAATGAGGCTGCGGGTCAAAGAACAGAGTCTCTAGGTTTCCATACTCTGTCATTCTGCTGCTGTAATAATTGAGCTGGATGAAAATGTGAGCTAATGTGACCGGCAGTTTGGGCACTGAGAATGGATTCTGAAAGCCTTGCACTTCATCGTGAAAGATTTATGGAGGCGGTAGCTGCGTTAGATTAATGTGGGCTACAATGTGAAGGCAGTTTAACGCTCGTTTCTGTCCTCAGCATTAGAGTAATGACGTGCTAATGTTGGGCTGAGAGAACCAAAGCTCACTCTCAATCTGATACACAGCCAGTCAGTCATCAAGATGCATTGTTGCAATGAAGTATCCAGCACCTGTTCTGATTCTAAACTTGCTACGTGTGTATCAGGGCATTTTACAAAGGCCTGTGAAAATAATCGTTAACTTCCTGCACAGTTTAAAGGTTGATTATTGATTGGATGTACAGGGTTACATAACAGCTCCGTTCCTGAACTGCTTGTTAGTTGATTTCTCTGTTGGCTGGAAATGTCTGTGTTCTTTAATAACCAATATGATATCACTCTTTAAAAAAACCCCACAAAGTGCTGGAGTCAGGGGCGGAAAACCCGGGGGGGGGGGGGGGGGGGGGGGGGGGGGGGGGGGGGGGGGGGGGGGCAGAGGTTAACCCTGCCTGGGCTTGCGGGAAATATGGCCAGCGTGGAGAAGCAGCGCTGGTATCCCATCAGTCCAGACAGCGCTGGACTGAGCCTCCGAAGCCTCGCGCGCGCGTGTGTGAGTGTGCGCAGGCACGCGCGGCCACCAAAAAATTGTGGCCCGCGTCCCCTCCATGTTTTGATAGTGAGTTGGCTGGAGTAACTCAGCGGGTCAGGCAGCATCTCTGGAGAAGAGGAATAGGTGATGTTTTGGGTTGAGACCCTTCATCATATAAGCTTTGTCCTGCTCCCCCCCTCTTTTCCAGCTTCTTCCCCAGTATAATCAGTCTGAAGAAAGTTCCTGGCCTGAATCATCACCTAGCCATGTTCTCCAGAGATGCTGCCTGACCCATTGAGTTACTCCGGCACATTGTGTCTTTTTTTGTTGGTAAACCATCATCTCCAGTTCCTTGTGTCACATATCACTCCAGCTACACTCACACAGGTGCTTTCTTTCCATTGAATAATCACCCTCAAATAATGGAATGTAGACTGTATTCCTTTTACTAATGAATGCCATGAACAATATTATCGTTACTTCCTTATAAAGAGCTTTAACAAATGTATGGGAGTTTTCGGGTCGTTGGATTTCTGTAAGTCAGATGGTTTTTAACTTGGGGAGTCTCTGTGTAAACTCTGAAACCTCAGATGTTTGATTTATCTTCTTGTAATCTCGTAATTATTCACCCACTTGGATTACAATACTCCGGAAAAAACTCCTCGCAGGATTTCACTTGTCTGATGTGGTACAAGAATATAACTTCTTGACACTGCTGAATGAAATGCATCAAACAACTTAATCGTTTGGCCTTATAAAAAGCCTTCAGTTCATCGCTGAAACACAGCAGTGGCCTAGTTATTGAAGTGATATCTCACAAGTTCTTTGACATAAATTCTGTATGCTTGCGTTAACTTGTAGAATAATTCAATATAAATTAACTTGTGCAGCTCTTAATAGAGCAATCCCATCAGTCCTATTCTCCCTGTTATTATTTTTCTGGAGCCCGCGATGTATTTTCCCTTTAATGCTCATCAACTCCTCTGTAAATTGTTTGCTACTTATTTACTCTAAATGGTAATTCACTGTAAACAGTTGGAGTCATAGAGTCATGCAGCACAGAAAGGGACCATTCGGCCCAACTCATCCATGTTGAACAAGATGCCCCATCTACGCAAGTCTCAATTTCCCTTGTTTAGCCCACGTTTCCTATCCATATAACTGTCCAGCACATGTTTAAGATATGGGTGATATAAGGACCATTTGGAGAAACCCTCGTAGTTGCAGGAAGAAGCGAGAGTAACCAAGAGTGAGATCCAGTCCAGGCCCCTAGGACTGTGAGGTAGCAGCACTAACTGCTGCACCACTGTGCCACCCAAGTCAAGATAAGACGATAACCTTCCGCTTGATATGGGCAAGCGCTCAGACTCTCCATGGACCACTTTTCAACCTAGAAATAATGATCCCTTTGCCGTGGGCAAAGCGGTCACTTTTGCTGTGTTTGCAACCTTCAGTCGTGGCCCAGTGAAGTGCAACAAGGTCGCTGCCTCCTGGTTTTGACACAGTTGTTTGGGGAACTTGGGAACTCCGTTTCAGTGACTCATCATGCGCAGCTTCTGCAAGGCAAATCAAGTTGATGGGTCATCCCATCTTCGTCTCAGCCTTCAGGCTGAGTGGCCGCTGGTGTGGTGTGAGCATTCTCAAGGAAGGTCTGCCACAGAAGGTCCGCAGTCCACCCCTGCAACGGACTGTTCCAGCTGCTACGGTCAGGCAAACGCCTCCGTTGCCATGCGGTGAGAACGGAGAGGTTGAGAAGGAGTTTCTTCCCAGAGGCAATTCGGACTGTAAACGCCTATCTCACCAGGGACTAACTCTACAGAACGTTTTTCCTTCCATTATTTATTATGTAAAAGAATATGTGTGTTATGATTGTGTTTATAATTGTGTTTGGTTGTTTTGTTGTTTGTCTTTTGCACAAAAGTCCGCGAGCATTGCCACTTTCATTTCACTGCACATCTCGTATGTGTATGTGACAAATAAACTTGACTTGACTTGACTTGACAGTGGAGGCCAATTCACTGGATGTTTTCAAGAGAGAGTTAGATTTTGCTCTTGGGGCTAACGGAATCAAGGGATATTTGGGAAAAAGCAGCATCGGGGTACTGATTTTAGATGATCAGCCATGATCATATTGAATGGCAGTGCTGGCTCGAAGGGCTGAATGGCCTACTCCTGCACCTATTTTTCTATGTTTCTCTGAAGGTAGAAGCAAAGGCAGGGTGTGGGAGGGGAGCTGTGTAGAGCTGGTGCACACATCCCAGCAGAACTCTGTGAACTGAGCGGGCTCACAGAGTTGTAGGGAGTAATGCCCCTGTCCCACTTAGGAAACCTGAACGGAAACCTCTGGAGACTTTCGCCCCACCCAAGGTTTCCGTGTGGTTCCCGGAGGTTGCAGGTGGTTGCCGGAGGTTGCAGGCAGTGGAAGCAGGTAGGGAGACCGACAGAAACCTCTGGGAACCGCACGTAAACCTTGGGTGGGGCGCAACGTCTCCAGAGGTTTCCGTTCAGGTTTCCCAAGTGGGACAGGGGCATAAGAAAGCACCTTCAGTTATCTTTGATTCGCTGCTGCCTCTCCAGGTGTGGTTGGCACGTCCTCCTTCAGTTGCTCTATGTTGGCTACCGCGAGTGATGATGGTTCACCTGCAGGGGGGAGAGCATTGGGTCAGTGACTTGTGGCATCTTTACAGCGTGGAAACAGGCCCTTCAGCCCGTCCACAGCGATCGCCTCATGCGCTGACACTATCCATTGTACTCGGAACAATTTACAATTTCACCGAAGCCAATTAGCCCACAAACCTGCACGTCTTTGGACAGTGGGAGGAAACCGGAGCACCCGGAGAAATCCCACACTGTCACAGGGAGAACGTACAAACAATGTACAGACAGCACCTGGAGTCTGGATCGAACCCTGGTCTCTGGCGCTGTGATGCAGCAACTTTGCTGCACTGCATGAGATTTCTGCAGGACGTACCTCCCTTGGCTGAATAGCAGGAGTAATGCCCAATGTGTGCGCATCTACCGGGGCAGGTTAATGTTATTTCAAAGGTGTGATGATGGGGACTGTTGTTAGGTGAACGGCAGGAGTGTGTTGCACGGAAGGTAATGCCAGGCTTGTGGGGCATGTGTTGGAATATGGGATTTGACATCTTCACTACTTTGTCCATCCATTAAATATTTAGTGGCACTATATTTGTATCCTTAAAGTTTCACTCACAATATTGTGCACGATAAGTACAATTTCTTCCCTCCCCCTCCCCCATCCCAGCCCAACCACCCTGGACCTGGTGCACTTATCCTCTCCTCTAGACCTCATTGACTACGCATGTCCAGCAGCACAGACACATATCCCATTGCCTGCTGTGTAAGAAAGAACTGCAGATGCTGGTTTGAATTGAAGGTGGATCCAAAATGCTGGAGTAACTCAGCGGGTGAGGCAGCATCTCTGAAGAGAAGGAACGGGCGACGTTTGGAGCCGAGACCCTTCTTCCTGACATTGCCTGCCACAGTTCCAAAGCTTCCCATCGCTGATAACTGCCAGGGTTTCACTCAGCCTCTGCCGGCTTTGACTGGTGCTCGTGGCCACAGACAGGCACACTGTGTGCATACGCCGATGCAGTCAGTAGTGAAGCTTGCTTCAGCTGGGGGATGAGATGGAAGCTCAGTCTATGTGTTTGTCCTGCATCGTGGCCTCGGGGTCTTGTTCAGTCACACCTGGTGCTCACTTTCCAGGGCTATTTGATTTGCTCCATTCTGTTTTAGTAGCATTTAAGCCAACATGGAAAAGGGGACCCAATAAGGGCCCATTTTTCTCTTGCTGATCCAACTCAGATACAATGATTGTTACTAATCTAACAATCACAGTTTCAGTGGTCAATCCACATGCGCAGCCTCTCACTGAAGCAAATTGCAATGGAGTAGAGGGATTGGGCTCAAATGCAAAAAAAATGGGAACAGCGCAGATTGGCATTGCGATGGGTCTGATGGGCATGTTCGCATACTGTATGACTCAGAGGGACCCAGGACCTGGTGATGAGGGCTGAAGGGTGGGATTGATGGATGAAATCAAAGGCTTGCTGCTTTTGTCCTGCACATTGAAACTTTGTGGATACCATAGAAAATAGATGCAGGAGTCGGCCATTTGGCCCTTCGAGCCAGCACTGCATCTCCATGCAAATGATCAGCCATTTATGCAATGACTCAATAAATAATTGCATGTTGAAAGATCAATGGAAAAGTTTGGAGTTTTCCAATGAAAATTCTCCGACGCACTTGAAGATGTTCTCCACCTTGCAATTGTTCATCGGACGCTGGACATTTTCCAGCAACTGAATCAGATCAGCAGCATGTTTAATCTTCAATTTTTTGTGATGGCTTCTGTACGTAACATTCAGCTGAACACTGCTGGTTCTTCAACAAATGAGCTCCGTGTTGGAATGAAATATATTTTAATATTAAAAATGGTTCCGTGCCAGAGACATTCACCAATAAAACTCATCCACTGTCTGTGGTGGCTCATGATTTGTGTATTTTAATACAGGGTTTCATGAGCAGTAATGAAGAAGGATTCACAAATAAATCTTTATCTGAGGATGGAACTTTCTGTTGGGGAATGGTTCGTATAAAGTATGTTCCACAGTGTATATTTCATCATATATGGGGTTGCATAACTAGCTGCAGTGCTGACCTCCAGTGCCGTCTGTTTGCCGTTTACACATTCTCCCTGCGACCATGTTGGTTTCCCCCAGGGCTCAGGTTTCCTCCCAGATCCCAGAGAAACAATGCAATAACTATAAATTGCCCCTAATGTGTAGTTGAGTGTTGGAGTGGTTGATGGGAATGTGCGTAAAATAAAAATAGGTTTGGTTGATGATGGGTGGGTTTTACTGACTCCCTGACTCATAAGGTAAGTGGATGTACAGTTATATTTATGAATGATAGGTTATTCAATGACTGAGTCAAGAGACTGAGTCCAACAGAGGAGGTGATCTACAGTGGCTGTACAGTCCCTTCACTAAGACAACTGTGGCCACATATCAACTGTGCGGTTATTTGAAAATTGTCCAGAAATTAATTGGATCTACAAAGTGCGTTTGTAAGCCACTTGACAGCGGGCCAAATAAGAATTTATTCAAGGGACTGCCATCGGGAAATTCAGTGCTCATGAGCATAAGAGCTCACACGTGAAACGCCTGGTGAATGGCTGTACTTGCTGGACTGCGACATTCTGGGTTTTGATCCGGTCCAATTCTAGGTCTGATCTGACTCTCAACCGGGCTTGGATCTGGGTCTAATCCAGGGCCAGGTCTTATGGTTTCGGGTCTGTGTTTGAGAAAAGTCCAGGTGCAATTCCTGATCTTCCAGGTTTGGATCTGGATCTGGTCTGGGTCTAGATCTGATCTTGGGTTTGTTTTGGATCTGGGTCTAGCCCTTCTGGATTTGGGTCTGAGTTCAAATTGCCATCTGAATCCAGATCTGGGTCCAGATCTTCTGAGTTTGAATCCGGGTCTGTTATGAGCTGAGTTGATGTGGCTGTGGATTCAGTGATGTGACTGGATGAGGGTCAGTGATCGATCTGCTGATCACTGCGTGTTGGAGGGTTGTTATTTCAGATGTAAGATTGGCCAGCATGGTAGTGGGCAGACATGCATCACAGGATGGTGGGTTGGGGCAGGATGATAGCAAACCAGGACATCCCCCGACTGCCTGAAATCAGTGCAGAGACGCCACACAGTAGCCTGGGAGAGGTGACTGAGAGATGATGAACATGGCACAATAGGGAGACCCCTGAAAAGCTTGACCAGAGGCATTGCCCTTCACTGGACACCGTGCCATGTGGTCAGGGCCAGGAACATGGACAACCAAGAATGAAAATCACGGTCTTTGCAATTCCGAATTGTTTGAAGCCAAGGATTTTAACAACATTTTATATATTTTTACATACAAATATTGGATTGTATTGAGGCACTAAAAGATCTGTGTTTTTTATGATCCACATTGTAATCACTCTGTCCTGTTCTTGTCTCCTGCCAACATTCTGCAACAGGCATTGCCAAGTAGAGATTAGATGTAGAAGGCTTGTCTGAGTAGTTTAGTTTAGAGATACAGCGTGGAAACGGGTTCTTTGGCCCACTGAGTCTGCAACGACCAGCGACCCCCGCACATTAACACTATCCTTCACACACTAGGGACAATTTACATTTCCACCAAGCCAATTAATCTACAAACCTGTACTTCTTTGGAGTGTGGGAGGAAACCGGAGATCTCGAAGAAAACACACGCAGGTCACGGGGTGAACGTACAAACTCCGTACTGACGAGCACCCGTAGTCAGGATCGAACCCAGGTCTTTGGTGCTGTAAGGCAGCAACTCTACCGCTGCACTTCCGTGCCACCTTTCTTTAATTTGTTTTATTCACCATGGATTGTTGAGGCCAATTCTAACACACCTCTCTATGTACTACTGATTGTAGTTCAGATCAGTATGTGTGTGGTCCAATTCCACTTTAGTTGGTTCATGGAACAATTCAGTTATCAGGTTGGCTGTGGTTCTTTAGAAAAAAATAGTAAGTTTGGAATATGAACCTTAAAGTCCTTTGTTTTAAGTTTGGTCAAGACTCGAGCACAAAATATAGTAAATTGATGTATGCGGCAGAAAATAAACGTTGGCCAACTAATTTCAGATTGGAACACAGGACTTGAAGAAATACTTTAACACAATAAATGTGCCTTGACATGATATATTTCAACAGGCCCCTGGAGCTCATTAAATGAGACAATGCAATTACGTTTTAAGATATGGCAAGATTGCCTTGATGTGGATTTATGATAATGGACCAAACTAAGATTCCCTTAAGTAGAAAGGCATTCCCCAACTCTGTGGAGAAATTAAATGTCTGAAGACTACGGTTGCAATTATTCGGGAACATATAAATGATTCAGCAAAAATATGAGGTGTAAACAAGAGCCGTGGATATTTGTTAACTGTTGCACTAATAAGACTAAGGCTGATTAGACTGAAGGTGATCTGCATCCTTGTCTTTGAGTGGTGGCATAAGTGGTGGTGCCATCGAGTGTGGCAGCCTCACCAGCAGCTGTCTACCCTTTCATCCTTTTTGTTATTTTTAGTCTGTCTAAAAGTTTGTTTTTGGAGGTCCTTTAGTCTTTTTTTATGTGGGGGGGGGAGGAAGGGGGAAACTGTTTTTCTCAGTCACTACCTGGTCGAGGATGCGTCTTTCCTCTGAGCCGCATCTTCGCCCCCTTCTCGCGGCCTAAACATCTGGATTGGTGCGGCCTTTCCTGCCGGAGACCGGCCAGAGTTCCAGCGGCGGGCAGCACTGAATTACCATCGCGGAGTGGGACGATGCCTTACCGGGGATCGCCGTGTTGGAGTTCCGGGGGCCTGCCGACTTTGACACCGTGGAGCTGTGGTCCGCGGTGCTTCCCGCCATGGGCGGCACTGACTCTAACATCGCGGAGCCCTGCGATCTTTTGCCGAGGTCGCCAGTGTTGGAGCTCCACCCAGCTCGACCTGTGGACCTCTGGAGCCGCGGCCTCCGGTAGGAAGCGGCCGATTCGGAAACGCCAAGTCGCGGAGAGTGTGCTGCCGTTCCGACGTCGGAGTTTCACCATCCCAGCGAGAGGGCCTGAAACATCGGGTTGCCGTTGTGGTGACTCCGGAGGCCTCAATAGGCCCCGACGACGGATGAACAACAGGAAGAGGACTGAACTCTGTTGCCTTCCCTCACAGTGGGAAACATTGAATCTGCTGTGTGGGATGTTTTATATTTTATTTTTAATTCTATAGTGTTGTGTCACAAGGCGCCTTCTGTGCCGTGTGACATATCTCGATAAAGAGAAGGCATTGTAGAGGGTGTGGACATGGTTATGAACAATATCCTGCTGTTATCTGCCCTGGTCCCACAAGTCTTCAAACCCGCTTTTAGGATAAGAACGTTTTGGGTTAGAGGAACTGAAGGATTTTAGTCACAACATTCATGGAATGAATGCCAATAATTTTGGATGTTGCAAAGAATTAATGGCTTGTTCAATACAAATTGTTCAGTCATAACAATTGTCTAATGATGTTGGGTGTATAGTTTTAGCTGACAAATGGGGAATATTTTGTACATATTCATTTCTATGTGTTTAACTTATTTACTACTGCTTCAGTTAATTGTGCAGCCAAAATAAGCAGTCTACACAGACGCGTTTGCCTGTTCTCCCATTTCATTCCTGTTGTCTCTCTGTTATTTATTTGGCAGGCTAATGATGCCTCGGGGAACACCTGGAACTGGCTCTATTTCATCCCTCTGATCGTCATTGGATCTTTCTTCATGCTCAATCTTGTTCTGGGTGTGTTGTCAGGGTGAGTGAACTGCAATTTATCAATCGCCAATTAGCATCTTCATTAGAACCAGCGAACGCAGGAAGGTAACGGGGAAACACTCGATGACAGAAAGCCCGCCCCTCAGAGCAGATCCAGCGGTGGTTGAGGCTCCATCTGTCGGTGACACCTTCACGCTGGCGATGGAAGGTGTAAGAGCAGCAGAAAAGGTCCTGTCATCGGGGCCACTGATGGGTTGTCACTTGGATTTGATGCTCGCTTCTTCGTGTGTGCCACTGTCTTGATATGCTGTAGCACGATGCTTGCATTAAACAGCACATTATGTTTGCAGGGCGGCCTTCTTCTGTGTTTAGCACAGCTGGCAGCTGTAAAATTCAAATCCCAGTTCATAGAAACATCGAACCAAAGACAATAGATAGGCCATTCAACCCTTTGAGCCAGCATCGCCATTCAATATGATCATGGCTGATCTTTCAAAATCAGTATTCCATTCCTGCTTTCTCCCCATATCCCTTGATTCTATTAGCCCTAAGAGCTATATCTAACTCTCTCTTGAATACATCCAGTGAATTGGCCTCCACTGATTTCTAAATATGGGAGTATTCTGCACTCAAACCCCCTCACTGTTTTGGTTATTTTTTTAATCGCGTAGATTGATTTTTCAGCTATAACTCAATCTCAGATATTGCCAAAGTCAAAATGACTGAACAATTAATCAGGATGCTGTCATTAGCTTATGCTACGCTCGCGTTTTAAAACCTTGACGAACACGAGGAGAACTAGACTAAAGGATGTATACAATTCCAGCTGTGATGGAAGTCCAAGGGTGGTGTTCCTTGGACCCACTGAAACCAAACATTGCACTGGTTTGGAAGAAGGGATAGCTAGTGGGATGTTGACCTGTGGGTGAGATGTCATGACGATGATACCCAGATAGCTGAAAACATCGACACAAAATGCTGGCGACTCAAAGGGTCAGAAAGCATCTCTGGAAAAAAAAAAAGAATTGGTGATGTTTCAGGTAAGACTGGCTGAAGAAGGGTTTGGACAGAAAGTTACCTATTCTTTTTCTCCCGAGGTGCTGTCCGACCTGCTAGAATACACCAGCATTTTGTATCTACCTTCGGTATAAAACAGCATCTGCAGTTCCTTCCTACACGTTGAAAATATTATTATGTTGCGCCGTGATTTTCAAATCTTCATAAGTTCATAAGTCATAGGAGCAGAATTCGGCCATTCGGCCCATCGAGTCTGCTACACCATTCAATCATGGCTGATCTATCTTTCCCTCTCAACCCCATTCCCCTGCCTTCGCCCCGTAACCTTTGATACCCGGACTAATTAAAATATTGATTAAACCTAAGGCCAATTTTAGTTTTGCTCGCCGATTAAGAATGCAGTGAATCCAGTCACAGGAGTATGCTTCACCACATTTCTGTACTCTCATTACTCTAAGTCAAAAGGTTATTGATCCTAGTCCCAGTCCAGACATTGGAGCATAACCATCAGGCTGATTATAATGCAGTAACAATCATAATCATACTTTATTAGCCAAGTATGTTTTGCAACATAGGAGGAATTTCATTTGCCATACAGTCATACCATTAAAAAAACAACAGAACACACAACGGAGTAGTTGCATTGACCGAGATGGTGTCTTTTGGATAAGATGTTCCAAGGGGGATCTGCTTGCTCCTTCAGGAAGATTTAGAAGATCTCATGGTGGTGTTTCAAGGAAAAAAACACTGAACACTTTCCTGGTTAGTATTCGACACTTGCTCGAAACCACCAGAACAGGTTATGTGTTTATACAATCTACTGGAGAAACACAGCGGGTCAGGCGGCGTCTGTGGAAGGAAATGGACAGTCAGTTACAGGGTCAGGACCCTTCATTCCCCTCCACAGATGCTGCTTGACCTGCTGAGTTCTTGCAGCAGTTTGCTTGTTGCTCCAGATTCCAGCATCTGCAGACTTTTGAGTCTCCATCCCATCTGCTTATGTTCTGCTTGCCATTACATCGTAGGAGCTCCTTGACTTGGTTGCCCTGTTTCCTATGTTATACCCTCAAAGTACCTGGGCTATAAATTTATTTTGGACATACAAGAAAGGATGTGAAGAGTTTTCCATAATAGCAGTCCAACCTCGATGTAATGAGCATTGTTAAATTTCCGTCATAGTCTGGTCTTATCACGCATCCAGCGAGATGTGGAACGGAATGGAATACTTCATTGTCACATGTGACCAGGCACAGTGAAATTCTTTGCTGTGTACCCAATGTATACAAATAGTAGCCACCTACAGTGCAGACAAAGTTACACAGCACGCCGGCTACTCTTTTGCTCTTTCCCCTCTCTCCCTCCCCCCCTCCCCCACAGCGGTTCCCTTTAACCATCGTTCTGCCCCCTCCTTCCCCATTATCCATCGATCTCCCCCTCCCACCTGCGGCGGTCCCCTCACGCTCTCATCGACCAGCGACCAGCGACCAACCTGCAAAGTTAGGTGAATGATGGTTCTACTTTTAAACTGGGTGTTTTATGATGGGTGCTCTAATTATCCACAGACACTTCTGTGAAGTCTTCTCATTGTATTTGGTGTGTTTGCACCAGGGAGGAAGTAAGTAAATCGACCAAAACAGTTGTTTGTTTTAACAGTTGGGTGAATGGGCTGTTACTTCCTCACAACAGGATGCTGCCAGGACTTTCCCTCACATCCCAATGGGGATCACGCAGAAATTCTTCCTCACTGGCCACTGTAAATGTTGGGCAAACAAGATGTTAAACATTCCCACAACAGGCATGAAGCATTGGTTTTAATTTCCAAACGGCAAAACTAAAAAAGGACACTCGCTCTAATGCCTCCATTTTAGACATTTAAAAAAGTCACCACTACGTGAAAATTACAGATGGGGAGCAGGCAATAATGACGTGAAATATATTACATCCCAGTGGCCTGAAGCCTTCATGCTTGAAAGTAAAACCTCTGTGAGATCAAATCTGGTTCAACAGCCATGAACCAATGAATAGTTAATCAAACCCTTCTATCCAATGTTGATTTTTTTCAAGCTGTTTGTAACTAAAGTTGATGTGTAATTATATTTGTTTTGCACTGTTTATTATTGCAGTAGTACTGAGAAATATTCTCCTCGGGCGTAAGGATTACGGAACCACTATAAATGGTTAGCCTCTGTGAAAGTTCTCTCTGAAACCATTAGATGTATATTATTATTACATTTCAAAAACGTTACAGTCAAATACCTTTCCATTATTTCTAGTCGGGAACTGTGGGTCATATGGCAACATTTTCTAGACTATTGCACAATGTGCATCAAATCAGATTATAATAACTCTGTTACCAAGTGACAAGCAGAAGTTCATTGCTGAAGAAATGTCCTGGTAAGAAAATCCACTTGCTTTTAATCAGGTCTCCACGTACCATAACAAGGTGTCTACAGAAATTGGACCTCCCTATCTTCATGGTCTTGTAGTGGGACTCTACAGGTGAATGGCTTTAAGCAAAATTGGTGAGACATCAAAATCTCTTGAACTGAATCATGGAGTGTTCTGATGCTCTAGACTCGCAGGCCTACATGTTGATGCCCACCAACCCACGAACAAAGTAGGCAACACAATTTTCACTGACCCGTATGTGGAATGCATAGTTTAGTCATTCTCTTAGGTGGAATTAAGGACGGAAGGTTACATCTGGAAGTATCTTTTGAATTTGATTCACTCAGAATTTAATTTAATAAGTAATTTCTAATGAAGGGTTTTTAATATTGCCATATTCATAATCTAACAGATGTGCATATATCTTTTCATATTAATGTGGGGGGATTTGTTATATATTGCCAATCTATAAAACAGATACCACAAGTTGAATTTATAGAAAAATTCACACATTGGATGAAATCCCTAAATATTTCACAGTTACAAAGGAAAGGAGTGTATGATTACCCCAAAAGGAGATTGTATTCCCATACCTAATCATGGACTGTCTCTTGCAATATTCAAATGTTGCTACCATTATCTAGTGTCAGAGGAGTCAAAACAACTTAATCCTTGTGATCATGGTGGCAATGGTGCAGAGCAGAATTAGGATGGTGTTGCCAGGCTGTCGAATTATAATTGTGCAAAGAAAATGTCTCGTTTGAAATTGTTATCCTTGGAACAAAGAGGGAAATTTGACTAAGGTCCGTAATATTGCTGGAGGCCTCAACAGGAGAAATGGAATAACCTCTTTGCTTCAACAACGAGGACAATAATGAGAGATTAAAATGTTAATTCATCGGAAAGTGATTATCAAAGTATTGAAGAAAAATGTATGCACCCGGTGAATTAGTTTAGCTTGAAGATACATACAGCTTGGAAGCGGGCACTTTGGCCCTCCAAGTCCACGCTGCTACCTGTTCACTCTTGTTCCATGTTACTTTCAAAGGCATGGAAAGTATATATTCACCTCCACACTAATGGGCAAAACCAATGCATGTTAATGTCATTCATCATCGTTGAAAACATTAGCGACGCAGTGGTGCTGGTTTCCAATGGGAACGGTGACGGACGCACCACACATCTCTGTCCCTGCGGACGTCCGCCGCTGGAAGTATAGGATTTTGGTGTGTGTGCTTTATCATCATTCCTATGTAGGGCAGTGATCGCAACTTCTACTGAAGAATGTGGCCAGTGGTTAATAGAGCAACTGAAGGCCGTCGGCACCTTATGTTACGGCATTGCAAAGTGTTCCCACACAACCTGTGTTCAGTAACAAACAGGTTTCTAACTCAGGAAAGAACTGCAGATGCCTTTTTTGGAAGGAAAGGACTGCAGATGTTGGTTTAAATTGAAGGTAGACACAAACTCTTTAGCTCTGCAGGGACTCAATGATTTGTTTGACCATTTCCAAGGGTGGATTGAAAGTTATGTACTGAGTAAACCAGGTCAACGTTGCAGGTTTAGTTCCCGTAAACCAGATATTTTTTCTCCAGAGTCGGGTAGTTTTATGGTCAGCATCACTCACATCAGAGATTTATCCCAGAGTTATTTGATATCTTGAATTTAAATTTGTTAATCTCGGTGGTGGAGTTTGAGGCCCTATCTCTGGATCAAAGGTGTAGGAAGGGACTGCAGATGCTGGTTTACACCAAAGATACACACAAAATGCTGGAGTAACTCAGCGGGACAGGCAGCATCTCTGGAGAGAAGGAATGGGCGACATTTCGGGTCGAGACCCTTCTTCAGACTAACTCAGGAAGACTGACTCAGATAGTGGTCCCAAGACCTGCATGTCTCCAATGACGCTTACATAGAGTATTTCTACAGATGTAGCATATAAGCATACTGTTGGGTTGCACCACAGATTGGTTTGGGAACAGCTCTACCCAAGAGCGCAAGAACTTTCAGATAGTTGTGGATGTAGCCCAGTCCATCACACCGACCAGACTCTGCCCCATTGATTCCAGTTGCACTTGAAGATGCCTCGGAAAAGCAGCTAACACAATCAAAGACTAGTCACAGCCCGGTCATTCCTCCTTCTCCCTGCTCCCATTGGACAGATGATACATGAGCTTGAAAGCTTGCACCACCTGACTCGGGAACCGCCTCTTCCCATCTATTATCAAGCTTCTGAATGGTCCTTCGATAAGGTAGGGCATTGTCTGACTCAACTTTACCGTGGACATTAGACATTTTCCATGGATTTGTTGCACCACAATGTTGAGTCTATGCTCCCCACTTTGTGTCTTCCCCTTTGCTCTACCTATTGTATATAAGTTTGACTTGATTGTATCTATGCATAGTATACCATAGTATACATGCAAAACAAAGCTTGTCACTGTATCTCAGTACATGTGACTATAATAAACATAACCAGAATCTTACTGACCAAACAAAGTATGGTAACAAATAGAAGCATATTGACGAGTACAGTGGTGCAACGGTAGAGTTGCTGCCTTACAGCACCACAGAACGGGGTTCAATTACATGTGCTGTCTGTACGGAGTTTGCACGTTCTCCCTGTGACTCCGTGGGTTTTCTCCGGGTGCTCCGGTTTCCTCCCAAACTCCAAAGACGTACAGGTTTGAAGGTTAATTGGCTTCGGTAAAATTGTAAATTGTCCCTAGTGTGTCGGATAGTGCTAGTTAGTGTATGGGGTGACCACTGGTCACCATGGATTCAGTGGGCTGAAGACCCTGTTTCTGTACGGTATCTCTAAAGTAAAGGGTGGATTGCCCTGACACTTGACCTATCTTTTCCCAACAATCAAACCCAGACACTGGCCTCTCTGACCGTGACTGATTTCCCCCAGGTAACATGGCATTGAATGGACACTGCACCTTGCCCACCTTGCTGCTGATGAGTTGTAAAACCACACATGCATCTGACTGGGAAAACCAGGGAAGCTCCCTGCACACTAAGCCAAAATCTGAATGGCAATATGTAGCCTTCAGCAAAACATTTTAAAAGTAGGGGAATCAGAAATAAACCTCAAATCCCTCAAGGTTCTTTCTGAATCAGAAACATTTATCAGTTAATCTTCTATATTGAAACATATGATTCAATGTTAGTGCAGTCGCGAGGAAGTTGACGTCAATGTAATAATCTACTTTAATCACTTTCCTGAGATTTAACTGAGGTTTATCCAGCCACAGGTCTCCTGTGTCTGATGTTTGCAATGAATGTTACTGGGGAAAGGTCCACTGGGGGCTGAGAACATCGTGCAAAGCTCTCTGGCAGAGGTTTGCTACAGTGACGCAATGGCGTCCAAGGTGACGATTAGATTCTGGCTTTTCACTAAGTGCCTCCTTCCGTTTACATATTGTCAACAGCTTAGTAACTTACCAATATTGTGGATTTCTCAGGCCACTTTAAGTAATGCTCCTCTGTTCTAATCCATTTGCTCCTTTGGCCAGCCGGGAATGAGAGCCGCTTACGGTCATTTTTGTTTGAATAGCTCTTTGTCGGGAATGTTCTTTCCCACTGAGAAAGTGAGATGAGGTTGGATCAGTCACGTCCTGAAATGTTTCAGCACTGTCAGCGCTCTGGTCTCGTGGCTGGGGATGTGCCCTGGTTTAAAATACCAAGTGATCCATGAAGACTGAAGACTGGTGAACCCGAACTGCCAACGCTGGCAAAGGGGGCGGCAGGCGGTAGCAGCTGTGTAGGAAGGAACTGCATTGTCAAGTCACTCAAGTCAAGTGACTTTTATTTCTATAGCACTTTTAAAAGACAACTCTCGTTGACCAAGGAGCTTTACATTGGTGGAGGTACTAACGTCATGCAACTGTGGTTCATAGATTAAGTACATACATAGATACATACATATAGCCCTCCCTCAGAGGACGTCACGAAAGGCTTGAGAGTAAAGATGAGTTTTAAGTCTCGACTTAATTATTTTGAGTCGATGGAGGGGGCAGTTCTGATGGGAAGAGGGATGCTGTTCCACAGTCTAGGAGCTGCAACCGCAAAGGCTCGGTCACCCCTGAGCTTTTCAGTAACCCCAAGTTGGCCGATCTAAGGGGCCTGGACGAGGTGTGTTGGGTAAGCAGACTTTTGATGTAGGTGGTGGCAAGCCCGTTAAGGGATTTGTAGACATAAAGAAGGAAGACTTGTCCAGCAAGACTGTCACTGGAAGAAGGTGTGGAGGACTCTAGTGAGGACCTTCCCTATGGCAGTCAGTAGGTGAGACTCTGTGCTTACACCAATCAGATTTGTCTCCCTTCTTTAAAATATTTTAAATTATGGTCACCTGAAATGTGCTTCTTTTTGTCGGTGAATTAGTGATTTAATTTTCTCTCCTTTGAGTTTGAGAACTTCATCATCGATACCCGAGATTTTGTTTTTTCTCAGTTGACTTTTCTACTTGTTAGCTTGAGGTACTGGTGAGGCTAGATTGGATAGGACGCTGCAGAATTAAATAGAGGATACTTGTGTTAGGAACTACCTCATTCTATACACCGACCACCCTTTCTGTAAAAAAAAATTGGCCCTCAGGTACCTATTAAATCTTTCCCCCCTCAATTTAAACCTATATTTTTTGGTTCTCGATTCCCCTACTCTGGGCAAAAGACTCTGTGCATTTACCCTATCTATTCCACTCATTATCTTGTACACCTCTATAAGATAACCCCCCTCCCCATCCTCCTGTGCTCTAAGGAATAAAGTCCTAGCCTGTTCAACCTCTCCCTAAAGCTCAGGCCCTCGAGACCTGGCAACATCCTCATAAATCTTCTCTGCACCCTTTCCTGCTTGGCAACATCTTTCCGAGACATGGTGACCAAAACAACAGATGCCTGACCACCGCATTCTTAAAAGCAAAACTTATCCTAAAACGTCTGCTGGTGTTATCCTTGAAAGAGGGGGATTCCACCATTCGGAAATACTTCAAAACTTTCATGGTTTCTTCAATCTGACAAAACCGGTCAGCGTCTGAAATGTTGAAGAGATTGAGCAGGAGTATTTGTGTTCCCTTGTCTCTCTTCCATGCCACTGTCCATTCTGATGATGTCTGGACCTTGGGACCTTTGCCTCTTACAATTCACAGCTAGGTGCTGCTGGGTGGTCCTGTATCTCGAGATTACAGGAGCCTCCAGCTACATATTATGTACATTGTGACAGTATCCCCTACCACTCAAACCAGGGCAGGCCCTCTTTGGACCATATCGATAGACAAAGACAAGGCAGATCTCAGGCATCTTTCCCTTCACGATAACAAGAATCCATAAAAGGCATGTCCCTGAAAATTGGCTTACAGAAATAGTCAGAGGAAATTAAGCGGTAACATTTTAAACCAATATTTGAGTTTAGAAGATAATTATTATAATTTAATCCCAATTTTGAGGGGAGAGGGGCAGTTGAGGAGGGGGGGGGGGAGTGGGAGGGGGGGGGGGGGGGGGAGCTGGGTAGTGACTGTGGATGCCTTTTATAAACGGGGAGCTTCAAATATATTGGCAGAAATATGTAAAGATTTTGTGCAAACTGACAAAAAGTCAATGTCTTAGCTGTGAGTGTTGATCATTTGATACAGTTCCAATGTGTTCTATAAGCTCATCTGTACAAAACTACTGCAGAGCTTTGCAGGGCTTGCTAATCGTTGCTCACGTGAGAAAAGCTGCCAACACATTATGAAAAATTCACAAGACTTCAAAATTACATTCCTAACATGCAACGCAAAACAATTATTTCAGCATCTCCCCCGATGCACTGAGTCACATTGCATTTCACAGTCAGACGGGTGAAGAGACACCCTTCAAAAATAGTCACGTTTGATCTGCAGAGTAACCAGCTTGTTGAACACCTTATTCCAGTTTCAGTTTGAAAACTATTTTCTTAATATGGACATGATTTATTTGATTGTTTTTGTGATTTGCCACGGGAGTTTGTGTGCGTAGTATTTATATTTCATTTCAAAATATTGCCCACTTATTCTTTGCTGTTCTAGGATTACAATCTGCAGGAATAGTTGCGTCTGTGCCTGCTGTGGGCTTGTGAGCATTGGTGGTTCTGCACCCCAGGAAGTGACTGGAGACTTATAGGGGTAGAGAATTACTGGGACATTATCTTTGCTTCAAGGGTCATTTCATCATTCATAATGTGCAGGCATTGTTGGAAAAGCCAGCCTTTATTTCCCATCTCTAGCTCTGCAGGAATACAATGATATGTTTGACCCTTTCCAAGGGTGGATTGAAAGTTATGTACTGACTTAACCAGGTCAACGTTGCTGGTTTAGTTCCCGTAAACCAGATATTTTTTCCCCACAGTTGGGTAGTTTTATGGTCAGCATCACTCACATCAGAGATTTATCCCAGAGTTATTTGATATCTTGAATTTAAATTTGTTAATCTCGGTGGTGGAGTTTGAGGCCCTATCTCTGGATCAAAGGTGTAGGAAGGAACTGCAGATGCTGGTTTACACCAAAGATACACACAAAATGCTGGAGTAACTCAGCGGGACAGGCAGCATCTCTGGAGAGAAGGAATGGGCGATGTTTTTGGGTCGAGACCCTTCTTCAGACTGAAGTGCCTCAACTCGAAACATCACCCATTCCTTCTATCCAGAGCTGCTGCCTGAGCCACTGCAACATTTTGTGTCTATCTTCTAAATCAAAGGGATAGGTTTCTAATTTAATGGCTAATCTATTTCCCACGGATTACAAAGAGGGGTTCCACGTACCAGGAAACATAAGAAACTGCAGATGCAGGAATCTAGAGCAAAAAAGAAAGTGCTGGAGGAACTCAGTGGGTTTTGTTCCTTGGAGTCTTTCAGGCCATTGACTTAGTTTGTTACTTATTAAGGGGAACTGGGGAAAACTGGTTTAGAGACCTTAGGATTTGACAGCAGCATCTAAAACAGTGCCAGGCCTTTTAAGACCAATGATCATGTGACCATAAGACGTTGGAGTAGAATTTGGCCATTCAGCCCATTGAGACTACTCCACTATTCATTTATGGCTGATCTACTTTTCCTTCTCAACCCCATTCTCCTGCTTTCTCCTCGTAACCTTTGGTGCCCTTACTAATCAAGAACCAATCGATCTCTGCTTCAAAAATACCCAATGCCTTGGCCTCCACAGCCATCAGTGGCAATGAATTCCACAGATTCACCACCCTGGACTCTCCCATTTCCCATAACATCCTCTTTACTCCAGGCCTTTCATTATTCTGTAGGTTTCAATGAGACTCCCCTTGCATCTTTCTAAACTCCAGCGAGGACAGGCCCAGAGCTATCAAATGCTCCTCGTGTGTTAACCTAGTCATCCCCAGGATCACTCCCGTAAACCGCGTTTGGACTCTCTCCAACGCCAGCACTGTCTTCCTCAGATATGGGACCCAAAACAGCTCACAATATTCCAAATGGTTCTGAATATGCAACAATGAAGCAACAGAGTGTGTAATTAGACCCTGTGACAGCCATCATGCCATTGAATGGAGAGGTTGGGTGGTTTTCCATGTTACAGTGTCTTAACCTGTAAGTGTAGTCAATGAATCTCAATGTACCAGGAATTCTGCTCTGGACTCTAGTTGTTTGTTGTTTCAAATGACAACTGCAGTGAGGGAGCACTCTGTGTGTAGCTTCCCATTGTGGTCAAATGGCCTGACATTGCTCTGTGTCAACTTTCCTCTTGAGCACGATGAGGAGGTTCAGCAGTTCCGTGAAGTCTGTCAGCTTATTTTTCTTTGGCCAACACAAACACATTTTTGATTGATCATGTCATTGAAGATTCCACCGTTGAGAAATCTCCACCATCTGGCAATGCAGTTTGTAAGATCAGATGCTGCCAGTTTGAAGTCACGAGTGTCATAATGATCGAGTCACAAACGTTATAAACCAATGGAAGCAGGTCCTTCGGCCCAACTCGTACATGCCGACCAAGAGGGCGACAGATAGCACAATGGGCTAAGAGTTCGGCTGGCGACCGGAAGGTAGCCGGTTCAAATCCCGCTTGGAGTGCATACTGTCGTTGTGTCCTTGGGTAAGACACTTCACCCACCTTTGCCTGTAATGGAATGGCGGCAGGCGCGGGCACACCGCGACGCCCTGTGTCTCCCTTTCAAGGGAGATGCTAAAAATGCATTTCGTTGTCTCTGTACTGTACACTGACAATGACAATAAATTGAATCATTTCATTTTTTTTCATTTCATTTCATTTTCAAGAGGCCTATCTGTGCTGGTGCCATCTGCCTGTACTTGACTCACATCCCTCCAAATCTTTCCTATCTATGTGCATGTCCAAATATCTTTAGAACATTGTAATTGCACCCACACCTAAAGTTTCCTTGGCAGCTTGTTCCATTACCCTCCACCCTCTGTGTAGAAAAACGTTGCTCCTCAGGTTCCTTCTAAATCTTTATTCTCTCACTGTAAACCTCTATATTAGACTCCCTTACCCTAGGAAACAGACTGTGACCATCTCTTTATCTACACCCCGTATCATTTTATACATCTCAACCACTCACGCTCCAGGGGGAAGAACATTCCCACTGTATTCAGCCTCTCCTTATAGCTCAAGCACTCCAGTCCTGGTCGTATCTTTGTGAATCTTTTCCGCACCCTTTCCAGCCTTATTGACATCCTTCCCGTAGCAAGGCGAGCAGAACTTCACAATATTCCCAAGTGTGGTGTCACCAATAATTTGTACAGTTGCAATCCGACATCCCCACTTCTGACTAATGAAGGCAAGTGTGCCAAATGCCTTTTTCGCCGACTTGTCCACCTGTATTGAAGATAGACACAAAAAGCTGGAGTAACTCAGCGGGACAGGCAACATCTCTGGGGGGAAGGAATGGGTGACGTTTCTTGAGGCTCAAGGCATGTCCGCCTGTATCACCACTTTCAGCGAACTGTGTAATTGTACCCTAAGGTCTCTGTTCTACCATAATCTCCTGTCATAGACCGTTTAAGTCCTGCCCTGGTTTTTGATTATCGGAATCGATCCTTACTTGGGCGAGCGCATGATTTGAAAGTGTTTTGTTACATTCGCGGTTGCTGTCATTTCAGGCGGTGGAGGGTCATGGGTTTACGGTGTCTTACTGAAGACACGTTGGTGAGTCCCTGCAGCTCATGCGGTGGGGAGCACTCACAGTGTAGAGTGCATGTTTAAGGTGGTGAATGGAATGGCCAATGGCTTTCTCCCTCTGGTAGTGAGCAGCTACCTGCGTGTCATTAGCTGGGCAGACAGCACAGCGAGACATCTCATTATCCTTTCGATGGAGGGAAGAGTAATTGAGCAAGGTGCCAGCAAGAGGCGGCAGCTTGTCAAAGCCCAGCTAAATACATGCTGGGTTTGAACTGAGCTCTTGGGCTTGACATAACCAGAAAATGAGCAGAATACTCAGTTTGAATTTCCCATCATGTCGTGCCTGATCTAAACATTTTCATAAAGCCTATCTAATAAAGAGTGCAGTGTTGATTCATGAAGCAGACAAATGATGCAGCTCGCTGGTGGGCTAATCCTTTAATCTCTTCACACTTGTTTAGCACCCATTTCTACAGCCATCTGTTTCACCCTTCTGATGTTGTTACCATGCCAGCAGTAATAGTAGACCGGTGTGGGTTAGAAACTGCGGTGATATTGCCTGCTCTTGTCGCCGACACGAGACTGGGAAAGCTCCAAGTCCGAGAGTCATAGAGTTGTAGAGCACTGAAACAGGCCCTTTGGTCCATAGCCGACATGTCACCCGCCTACAGTACCCTCATCTAATACCATATCCTTCTATGCCTTGCTGATTAAATACCTTTCTAAATGTCTGTGGTGATTGTATCAGACTCCACCACCTCCTTCACATTCCAGATATCAACCATTCACCGGGGGGAAAAGATATTACCCCTCAGATCCCCTTTAAAACTCCTTCCTTTCACCTCATACCCATACCTTTGCAGTTTTGCTTACCGCAAGACAGAGTTTTTTCATGCTACAGGATTCAACAGAAGGCAGTCATTGTGAAACATAGAAAATAGGTGCAGGAGTAGGCCATTCGGCCCTTCGAGCCTGTACCACCATTCAATATGATCATGGCTGATCATCCAACTCAGTATCCTGTACCTGAATCACTCGCTCCTCTTATGGTGGGTCCAAGTCACAGTACAAGGTGCGTTGTTTAATATTTACACACTCCTGGTATTGGCTGGGTTAACGATCATGCATTCCTGATGTTGAAACAATTAATATGCAGAAAGGAACTGCAGAGGTTTAAACTGAAGATGGACACAAAAAGCTGGAGTAACTCAGTGGGACAGGCAGCATCTCTGGAGCAAAGGAATGGGTGACATTTCGGTTCAAGACTCTTCTTCAGTCTGAAGCGAAACGTCATCCATTCCTTTGCTCTAGAGATGCTGCCTGTCCCGCTGAGTTGCTCCAGCATTTTGTGTCTAAATTCAATTGAAACAATTAATGCTGGCCCTCTCCGAGCTGGACAGGACATTGTTCACACACTCATAATGGAATTGATATACCCAATACCAGACTCTGGCATCAAATACTCCATTCTAGACTCTGCCTTGGTAGATTCCTGGGTAGACGGAGAAAAATACTTCAGGATGTTCTCAAAACCTCCTTGAAGAAATGCTACATTCTCACTGACTCCTGGGACACTCTATCCCAAGATTGCTCAGGGTGGAGAAGGATCATTTGGGACAATATAGACAACTAGGAGATGGACAATATTCACTTTGTCATATTGCTCTTCTTAAGCCAACCCCTTGGGATTGAAACGGACTTACAGGTAGTGAATCTGTGGAATTTTCTGCCGCAGAAGGCTGTGGAGGCAAAGTCAGTGGATATATTTAAGGCAGAGATAGATAAATTCTTGATTAATACGGGTGTCAGAGTCTAAGGGGGAAAGGCAGGATTGGGGTTAGGAGGGAGAGATAGATCAGCCATGATTGAATGTCAGAGTAGACTTGATGGGCCGAATGGTCTAATTCTGCTTCTTAGGATCTTATGACATCAGGAGCACTCAGAAGTCTTGTGTAAGTTGCACAAAGATTGTGCCATCACGGAAGCTACTTAACCACCTGTCCTATCAGGCACTCCTACCCCATCTGTGGAAGCATCTATCTGTCAATGTCATATGACCGGTGACATTAACCTCATCTGTCAACTCGGAATCCACTTAACTGGACTGGAACCAAGTCCCCCTCAATCCCAAGGGACTGTTTAAGGAAAGGAATTTGTACCAGTTAATATTGACCATCTCCTAGCCTTCAATGGGTTAATGTTCACACATTCATGGTGTTTAAGTTAATAGACACAAAATGCTGGTGTAACTCAGCAGGACAGGCAGCATCTCTGGAGAGAAGGAATGGGTGACGTTTCTGGTCGAGACCCTTCTTCAGACAAGTTGATGTTCTCTTTAGGTTCACACCCTCCTGGAACATTAGTTTGAATGTCAACCCAGCCAACAGGTGGAGAGGTTCAGTATCAACTGGTGCAAAGCCTGATCATCAACCCAGCCAGACGTATGTAAACATTCAATGTCAGGGTTTATACACACCTATGTAACTAAAGAGGAACACGTGATTTATAAATCTTGCCTTCTTTCAAAGCTTGCAGCATGAAATTACTCAAGCTCTTGGTAAGCAAGCAACATTCATTCATGCATTAATTTCAGAACGGTTCCTTGGAGTTTTCACAGTCTTTTGTAACAATGGGCTACAGTCTTGGCATTGGACGGGTTGCATTGAATCAGTCTTGTTGTTGGACAGTTGATCCATTCCTGCGTTGGACAGGTTCATGTTTACCCTGCAGGTGAGGCTGTATTTGTGGAGTCTGGGATCCCTCATCAGTTCTGTTGAAGAGTCTTCACCCTGAAGCTTCAACCGTTTCTCCTTCCGCACATGTTGCCTGACCTGCTGAATGTTTCCAGCATTTTCTGTCTTTATTTGAGTTTTCCAGATTTGCAGACTTTCTTATTTTCATTTAATGTTCACCCGATGTTGATTAATGGGTTAATATTGACCCACCCAGTCCTGCTAGTGGAAGAGTTAATATTGACCCTTTCCTGATATAGAAGTGGTTAGCGTTGATTTGGGTCTGATGTTACATGGGGTTAGCATTGACTCTGTTGAACATGTTAATGTAAACTATCTCCTGATGTTGGACAGGCTAATAGCGAGCTTGTCCGAATGGACAATGAATAGCTTCATTTTTGATCATCTTGCTTTGCTGAATGGGTTATTGTTGACTTTCTCCTGTGGCTGGATGGGTTAAAAGTGACCTCCCCTGGCATTAAATGGGTGAAGTGCAGGAAGGAACTGCAGCTGCTGGTTTAAACCAAAGATAGACACAAAAAACTGGGGTAACTCAGCAGGTCAGACAGCATCTCTGGAGAAAAGAAACAGGTGATGTTTCAGGTCTAGACCCTTCTTCAGGCTGAGAGTCAGGGGAAAGGAAAACGAGAGGTGTAGATGGCGATGTAGAGAAATAGAACAAATGAATGAAAGATATGCAAAAATGTTACGCTGATAAAGGAAATAGGCCATGTTAGCTGTGTGCTGGGTGAGAACGAGTGCAATGAGTCTCAACAAAACAAACTTGAAGCTGGTACGACTTGGGTGGGGGGGGGGGGGGGGGGATGGAGAGGGAGAGGATGCAGGGGTTACTTGAAGTTAGAGATATTAACACCCACACCACTGGGTTGTAAACCGCCCAAGTGAAATATAAGACGCTGTTCCTCCAGTTTGAATTTGGCCTCACACTGGCAATGGAGGAGGGCTAGGACAGAAAGGTCAGCGTGGGAATGGGAAGGGGAATTAAATGTTTGGCAACAGGGAGATCAGGTAGATCCAGGCAGATTGAGTGAAGGTGTTCTGCGAAACGATCGCCCAGCCTGCGTTTGGTTTCTCCGACGTTTAAGAGTCCACACACCTTGAACAACGGATGCAGCAGATGAGGTTGGAGGAGGTGCAGGTGAACCGCTGCCTAACCTGGAAGGACTTTCAGGGTCCCTGGACAGAGTCAAGGGAGGAGGTATAGGGACAGGCGTTGCATCTCCTGTGGTTGCAGGGGGAAGGTATATGCTGGCTCCCTTCTGGTATCGGATGGGGACAAATATGACTGTATTCGACGACAGAATCTGGCTACTGTTCACACGGAAACAAATTGTACTGATTTCTTGTTCTATTTTCCTGAAAATGGCCCCATTAACACAGCACACACTTCATGTCAATACTTGTTTGCAGCTGAGCAGCACGTTGCCGTAGTTCTGTCTAACGGTACAGTCCCCTCAGCTGCAGCGAGTCTTCATTCGTGTTAGAAGGCGCTGAATTGATCAGTTGATTCGTATCTTTGAACGTCTGTGGTACTAAACAGAGCCAGCAGTGATTTTTTTTTTGTTTGCATTTCTTTGTCAAGAAAAATAAAATAAAATTAAGACTTAAATAGGAAAAATGTGAGGAAGATCAGCATTAACTAAAGAAAAGCAAATGGAGGAAATAAAACAATCAGAATAATTTGAAGAACTGTTGGCATTATAAAATTCGATGATAAACTGCTGTGTAGGAGGGCAGAGCACAATTTTCACGCAGATTGGCACATGAGTAGGACCGCATGGACAGCTCTTTCATTTCTACATCGGAATCCAAGTTAAAAAAATATTTTTGAAAGATTTAATCAAAGGAAGACTATGTAGGCAACAATTCTGTGGCTTTGTAGGCACCAACTCAATTTTGCTTCAGATCAGCAAACATCTTTCTTTCAAAGGTAATCAAGAAAACGTTGGTGTATGTAAAGACAGCTGCAGAGAACTCTCTTGCATTGGGGGCTTGTCAGACTTCCCCTGACAACTTCCCTACAAACTGTGCACTCGTGCATGGAATATCAATGTTTCGCATCTTGGAACTTATTCATCAAACTAAACCAAGATTATGACACGTCCCTCTGCCAAACCAGACCACAGCGTGTTTCTGCATTGACACGGGACTTAGCCCTAAGAGAGAAAATTCATTACTGGCAAAGTGCCTCCCAAATTAGCTACAATTCACTTCTTCGACTTACAGAAGAAGATGATATGGATTTAAACCTCACAGAGTTCAAATTAGACTGAAGAGATGTTACATTTTACTCTGCGGGTACCTCTGTGTTTCGGTTTATAAAGGAAATGATAATGCAAGAGGCAGGTGCAGATGACTGTATTACCAGGGTCAGAATTAAGACAATGGATTGGCTGCAGTGTTGAAACAATGAGTGGTTATTATTTATCTTATTAAAATTTCATAGCTGAGCACTCTGGTGTCTCATCCCTGTTACCCCCTACGTATAAACATGAATAAGAATCATGGATAAGCTTTGAGCCCTGTCTGCACTGAGGCAGCTAAGTTTGGTCAGGAGTGGAGGAACTCCAATCATCCTCCTTAAAGGGACAGGAAGGAGAGATTAGCAGCCTGCCCCCACCTCCAATAATGATGTGATCAGGTCTGAGTTGCACTCCCATGCTCAGTAGAATTCATGCCTCGTGTAGCTGGGACATGTTGGCCGGTGTGGGCAAGTTGGGCCGAAGGACCCGTTTCCACATTGTATCACTCTATGACTCTAACTGCCAGAAAAGATGATCACATGGGTATTGTGGGCGATCGGTTTTGAGCAGCTGAACCCCAGATACTCCACCCCCCCCCCAACCCCCCCCCCCCCCCCAACCACAATGCAGCAACGTCAGGGGAACGACGACAAAATACATGGAAGTGCAGTATTGGTTAAGATGATCAGAGTTATGGACACATCCAGACAGGAAGGCTCCAGAGTGACGATAGAATCACATTTGCCAGGACAGGTGTGAATATCAGTTGACAGGCATAATCTTTGACGGTATTGGATCCTCTAGCGTTAGACTTTCTGACTGGTTCGTCCCGACTGGATGATCTGAGTGTGTTTACTGTAAGTGATACAGATACAGGATGTACCTCTTGTAATAAAGGTTTGGCGTGGTTCCAGATTGACATCTATGTAAATGGGGGCAGACATATCAATAACTGATACAGGTTACAGCTGAAGTAATAAGATACCAAAGTTATATCATTACAATTGTTCTCTGGGTTTAAAATTCTTGTTCGTTGATTGCAAATATGATGTGAATGCAACAGGTAGATTGGGCCAGAACCAGGGGCCACAGTTTAAGAATAAGGGGTAAGGCATTTAGAACGGAGATGAGGAAACACTTTTTCAAACAGAGTTGTGAGTCTGTGGAATTCTCTGACTCGGAGGGCGGTGGAGGCCGGTTCTCAGGATACTTTCAAGAGAGAGCTTCATAGGGCTATTATAGCGGAGTCAGGGGATATAGGGAGAAGGCAGGAACGGGGTACCGAGTGTGGATGATCAGCCATGATCACATTGAATGGTGGTGTTGGCTTGAAGGGCCGAATGGCCTACTCCTACACCTATTGTCTATGTTTCTATGCTCAAGATTTGTTTTCCAGAAGTAGATAATTTAGAGGTACAAAATTTATCAAGCTCATCACATACACCCTTTCTATTGTCAACTGACGGAACACAGTTTCTACTTATCCTGCAAGGCAGAGCAAGTATTATCTATTCAGTATTGGGGTGTAAAGCTAACTCACGTAGACGACTTCTCTGAAATTTTTAACTATCTACCATAATCCATAATTAAGTACTTTTCCAAGATGTTCTGGCTCGTTTGGATAAATCTACTACTTCCATTTGATATTAAAGCATGGCAGGTGCAAGACGGTACTTATATGTATCACATTAATATCGCCTTGAGATTGCAAAGCCCTTCAAACACTAGATAAGTGTTCTTGGGATCCAGAAACCACTGGATATGGTGACGATTCACACAATTATTTTTTTTTTCTGAATCTGTCTTTTGAATCCATCAATCAAACCTGTGCATCTTTGAATAAATGACTCGGTATCTACGCCATCCACAGAGTACGTCAGAATCTTGGTGGAAAACTCTCCACTAGCCTGAATGCGCACATCTCCAACAACATCCAAGTGTCTTGGGACCAGCCAGAGCATCTGAAGATAGACACAAAAAGCTGGAGTAACTCAGCAGGACAGGCAGCATCTCTGGAGAGAAGAAATGGGTGGCGTTTTGGGCCGAGACCCTTCTTCAAACTGGCGGCATATGGAACCTGTACACCTCCCACCTTCTCCAGTACACCTGCCAGCATTTAACCATGTTATCTCGAACAATAGCATTCATCCATGGCTCAAAGGCTTCAGGCACATGGGAGAACCTCCACCCACAGGTTCTCCTTCAAGTCTCATATCATTCTGATCTGGGAGTTTGTTGGTGTTTCTTCATTACTCACTGCCTCTGACGCAAGTGGGAGAACCTTTATTAGCTCACCATTAAAGACCATATAGGATGGCCGGTAAACACTGGCAATACCTGCATCTGAAATAATTAATTAATTGACCTTTTTTTACTTCTGAACAAAGTTCAAATTAAAACAAAATGTGTTTCAAGTTACCAATGTATATCTCTGAGGCAGTGATGATAATCGCATAACGAGAGCATTAACCTTCAGATTGGATGCAGAGAGCTGTGGATGCAGTCCAGACCATCACACAAGATGTCCTCTCCCCCAGTAGATTCCATTTATACTTCACGCTGGCTCGGGGAAACAGCCAACATATTGAAGGACCACTCACATTCTGGTCACTCCCTCCGCCCTTCCCCTGGTCATGCAGAAGATTCCAAGCTTGAAAGCATGTGTCACTAGATTCAGTATCAGCTTCTTCCCTGCCTACTGAATGGACCTCTCCTCCTGTATGCTAAAAATGTATTCACAATCTCCCAATCTATCTTGTTTAAGAAGGAACTGCAGATGCTGGAGAATCGAAGGTACACAAAAAAGCTGGAGAAACTCAGCGGGTGCAGCAGCATCTATGGAGCGAAGGAAATAGGCAACGTTTCGGGCCGAAACCCTTCTTCGGACTGATGGGGGGGGGGGGGTGGGCGGGGACAAGAAAGGAAAAAGGAGGAGGAGCCCGAAGGCTGGGGGATGGGAGGAGACAGCAGGGGGACTGAGGAAGGGGAGGAGACAGCAAGGACTAACAAAATTGGGAGAATTCGATGTTCATGCCCCCGGGATGCAGACTCCCCAAACGGAATATGAGGTGCTGTTCCTCCAATTTCCGGTGCTGCTCGCTGTGGCCATGGAGGAGACCCAGGACAGAGAGGTCGGAGACGGAGTGGGACGGGGAGTTGAAGTGCTGAGCCACCGGGAGGTCAGCTTGGTTATTGCGGACCGAGCGGAGGTGTTCGGCGAAACGATCGCCCAACCTCCGCTTGGTCTCACCAATATAGATCTGCTGACATCCCAATCTATCTTGTTGCACCTCTTACACTTTTTTTAATCAGCACTTTCTCTGCATCTGTAATATTATATTCTGCACACTGCTTATTTTCTCTTTTGCACTACCTGATGTCCTCTAGCATGGTGTTATTAACTTGGATAGCCAGTAAAGCAAAGCTTTTAATGGTATCTCGGTATCTCATAATGTACCAACGATAGCCCAATACTAAACTAGATAAAAAAGAATCTAAGCATATCTAGAGAACATCGATGGATGACGTTTTGGTTCTGTACCCTTCTTCGGAGTCTGAAAAAGGTCCCAACCTGAATTTTAGTTTAGTTTAGAGATACAGCGCAGAAACAGTCCCTTTGGCCCACCGGGTCCGCGCCGACCAGCACATTAACACTATCCTACACCCACAAGGGACAGTTTTTACATATACCAAGCCAATTAACCTACAAACCTGTACGTCTTTGGCGTGTGGGAGGAAGCCGAAGATCTCGGAGAAAACCCATGCAGATCACGGGGAGAACGTACAAACTCCGTACAGACAGCACCCATAGTCGGGATCGAACAGGGGTCTCTGGCGCTGCATTCACTCTAAGGCAGCAACTCTACCGCTGCGCCACTGTGACCACCCAACCTGCTGAGTTACTCCTGCACGGTGTCCTTTTATTTTGTAAACCAGTATCTGTAGTTCCTTTAATTTAGTTTGGAAATAAAGCGTGGAAACAGGCCCTTCGGCCCAGCGAGTCCGCACCAACCGGCGATCCTCCGTACACCAGCACTATCCTAGTTCAAGTTCAAGTGAGTTTATTGTCATGTGTCCCTGTATAGGACAATGAAATTCTTGCTTTGCTTCAGCACACAGAACATAGTAGGCATTTACTACAAAACAGATCAGTGTGTCCATAAACCATAATATAAATATATACACACATGAATAAATAAACTGATAAAGTGCAAATAACAGAAAATGGGTTATTAATAATCAGAGTTTTGTTCGAGCCAGGTTTAATAGCCTGATGGCTGTGGGGAAGTAGCTATTCCTGAACCTGGTTGTTGCAGTCTTCAGGCTCCTGTAACTTCTACCTGAAGGTAGCAGGGAGATGAGTGTGTGGCCAGGATGGTGTGGGTCTTTGATGATACTGCCAGCTTTTTTGAGGCAGCGACTGCGATAAATCCCCTCGAAGGAAGGAAGGTCAGAGCCGATGATGGACTGGGCAGTGTTTACTACTTTTTGTTGTCTTTTTCTCTCCAGGGCGCTCAAGTTGCCGAACCAAGCCACGATGCAACCGGTCAGTATGCTCTCTACTGTGCACCTGTAGAAGTTAGAGAGAGTCTTCCTTGACAAATCGACTCTCCGTAATCTTCTCAGGAAGTAGAGGTGCTGATGAGCTTTCTTGATAATTGCATTAGTGTTCTCGGACCAGGAAAGATCTTCAGAGATGTGCATGCCCAGGAATTTGAAGCTTTTGACCCTTTCAACCATCGACCCGTTGATATAAATGGGGCTGTGGGTCCCCCTCCTACTCCTTCCAGTCCACAATCAGTTCCTTGGTTTTGCTGGTGTTGAGGGCCAGGTTATTGCGCTGGCACCATATGGACAGTTGCTCGATCTCTCTTCGATACTCTGACTCATCCCCATCAGTGATACGCCCCACAACAGTGGTGTCGTCAGCGAACTTGATGATGGAGTTCGCACTGTGACTGGCTATGCAGTCATGAGTATAGAGTGAGTACAGCAGGGGGCTGAGCACGCAGCCTTGAGGTGCTCCCGTGCTGATTGTTATCGAGGCTGACACATTTCCACCAATACGAACAGACTACACACACTAGGAACAATTTCCATTCATATGAAGCCAATTAATTGACAAACCGATACGTCTTTGGAGTGTGAGATCATACCAAACATCTTGGGGAAAAAAACATGCAGGTGACGGGGAGAACGTACATCTCTGTACAGACAAGCACCCTTAGTCAGAATCGAACAGGGGTCTCTGGCGCAATAAGGCAGTACCTCTACTGCTATGCCACTGTGCTGTCCTTTTTTCTAATCTTTCTGCTTGGTGAGAAAGTTTTTAATGACACTGCAAAAGATACTGATAACTCCCAGTTCGTGAGATGTGTTTATGTGACTATCGGCTAATGCCAACTATCGGCATCATTAACCGAGAAGCTAACGGAGCCTGACGTACATCACCAGGTCTCGTTTGTCTCTAATTGTTTGAACAGTTCCACCTGATGTTTGGTGAATGGAATTGCTTACAGACACTGTACAATACAGCAGACTGTTCCCCACAGGGCTTTTCCCCACAGCCATAAAACATACTTTGCAATATACACTGGACTTGGTACCAATCCTGATTGTTCACTATCCCTTGCAGCAAAGTTAAAATCCTTTTCCCTTATTGTGTTGTAAATACCTGCTAGCTGCTTCCAACAAAGAAAACCTTCTGTCTCTGGATTCTGCAGATTGCGGTGAAAACTGAGTCAGTGCAGTATTTACAAGGACAATAAAAGCTAAAATGCATTTGACAGCGATATACTAAAAGCTACTCGTTCAACTGCTGAGTAATGGGTGTTGATATTCACATTACAATGGAAGCATGTTAGACCAGGATAGTCAGGTGAATTCTCTTTCTCAGTGTAGGGTCAAAGAGAGACTTCCATAATGGCATTCCATGGAATTTGAAAGAAGACTTGATGTAACATAAGTATTCACTATTAAATCTATTTCCAAGATATAAATACAGTTTATGTGCAATGAAAGATCCACCATACATCTCAAGAGAAAATCCAGTAACATTGTATGATGCATCTGAATAAACAAAAATCTCTACTGAAATCAGAACAGCTTTATTTTACTCTACTACTGATCTTGTAGTCAAACATTCAAAGATGCTTCACAGGTGTGCAAGCAGTCGAAAGTTGTTCCTCAAAATTAAGAAGGTTTTTTTTAAATATGTACATGTCAATAAAAGGTTGATCTGAGAACAATTAGGCCTTAAAGGTAAAAGAAAGCTAGTGGAGGAAATGTGTCTGTGGATGGCAAGTCAGAGTAAAGTAAAGGGAACGGCAGAAGCTGGTTTATTTTTTAAAAAACGACACAAAGTGCTATAGTAACTCAGTGGGTCAGGCAGCATCTCTGGAGAACATGGATAGGTGAATCTGGCGAAGAAGGGTCCCGACCCGAAACATCACCTATCCATGTTCTCCAGAGATGCTGCCTGGATAGTATGTGGAGTCTTTGGAGATGATACCGAAGAGGTTTACCAGGATTAGAGCTACAAGGAGAGGTTGGATAAACATGGATTGTTTTTCTCTGGAGTACCCCTGGCTGAGGGCAAACTTGATAGAAATAAATAAAATGATGAGAGACATAGATAGGATAAACAAACTGCATTTTTTTTTACCAGGGTGGAAGTGTCAAAGACTAGAGGGCTTTAATTAATGAGTCAACAATTTGAAGGGAAGTACCGGTATTAACGTGGATGATTCGCTGTTCATCAAAGATGTCTGGTAATATTCGTGCCATCAAAACTAAAAGGAGGACTAATAGTGTGGATTGAAAATTGCCTGTCGTAGGAAGCAGAAAGTATGGTGAAGATTATTTTTCTGACAGGTGAGAAGAGTTTCCCAGGGGTCACTGCAAGGATAGTAGTATAATTTAAGTTCGTCATTGTGCATAGCAATATGCAATATTGACCATAGCTACAGATGCTACAACATTTTGTAGTGCAATGACTATGAGAAGGTGATAGACTTCAAGGGTGGGGAATGGTTGGTAAGGGGGCCAACAGAATTTGATGCTGTGAAGTGTTACATTTTGGTAGATAGAATGGGAAGAGTATAAATTACAAGACACAGTTCTCAAAAGGTTATACCAACAGGGGTACATGGGCAAAACTCATTGGAAGTGGCGGGTAAGTTGCCAAAGGTAAACACAAAATGCCGGAGTAACTCAGCGGGTGAGGCAGCATCTCCAGAGGGAATGAATGGGCGACGTTTCGGGTCGAGACCCTTCTTCCGACTGATGTCAGGGGAGGGGGTGGGACAAAGATAGAATGTAGGTGGAGACAGTAAGACTAGTGGGAGAACTGGGAAGGGGATGGAGAGAGAAAGCAAGGGCTATCTGAAGTTAGAGAAGTCAATGCCAAAGTGGCTCATAAACCATGGGATCCAAAAACTTAAGAGGGGGCAGAGAAGACTAGGGCAAATAGAAGTCATAATGGGCCTTCTACAAGACATTGGTTCTGCCACCTTCTGAGTATTGTGCACAGTCCAGGGCCACACATATTACGATAGGCCTTAGAAAAGGTGCAGGAGAGACTTTCCAAAGTGATGAGAGATACTTTGGTTGGAGAGGAGAAGCTCAGGCTGATCTCTTTGGACCACGTGTGATTGTGAGGAGATCTGATAGAACTATATAAAATCACGAGGGATATCGACAGAGTAGATGAAGTGGAATCTCAAGAGATTGCAGTTAAACAAAAGACAAACTGCTGGTAGAACTCAGGTGATCAGGCAGTATTCGTGCCCCAGAGGCACTGTCTGAAAGACAGGATGTTGAAAGCAAGGGATTGGCAAAGGAACTGAAAGCAACACGAGGAGAAACTCTTTTAACTCAGCGAGTGGATACATTCCAGAGGCACTAGTTGAGATTGATAGAAAGATAGGATTCAAAATGGAGCTCACTAATTATCTGAAAGCATTTTCAAGGCTGTGAGGATGGGGCAGAGGAATTGGGTGGGCTGGATGGAGTGTGCATGTGTTTGCCAGGACAATTACAGGTGCTGTCTGTACGGAGTTTGTACGTTCTCTCTGTGACCGCGTGGGTTTTCTCCGGGTTTCCTCCCACACTCCAAAGATGTACAGGTTTGTAGGTTAATTGGATTCCGTTAATTGTTAAAATGTCCCTAGTGTGTTGGATAGTGGGGCTATCATTGATCGGCGCGGACGCGGTGGGCCGAAGGGCCTGTTTCCACAGTGTGTCTCTAAAGTAAACCAGAATGGCCTCTATCTATTGTGCAAACCTCCTGTGATACTGAGGTCAAAGAGGCAGGTTTTTGGGAGAATCCTGAAGGGAATATGGCAAAACTGCAGGGAAGGGAAGTGATGGAGATGACTGCAGGCTGAGGAGATTACTTTAAATTGGCACCATGGCACAGACATTGTGGGCCGAATGGCCCGCTCGGTGTTGCAGGTTCCATGTTTCAGAGAGTGAACTGCAGAGCACAAAATGTTTGCAACCAAAGTCCTATCTGCAGTTGTGTGACCAAATAAATGAAGAATATCAAGTCACCAGAACTGGAGAAATGTCTCCGATTGTCACTTGACTGAAGGCGGCCACACAGAGATAAATGGACACTGGGATTGGAAAACAAGTGAGAATTTTAAAATCTAAATGTGACGGTGATTTAAAGCAAAATTATTCATTTATGTAAATGTGTTTACTCTTTTTTTTCTAGCAAATTACATGCTGAGGAAATATCCCACGAGTTGCATTGAAATAAACAAAATATATTTTAGTTTCAAAGGGGGATAGGAAAGTTGGAAAGAAGATACAGGTGGAGGTGGAGTAAAGCAGCTGCTGCATCACTGAAGGTAGATACAAAATGCTGGAGCAACCCAGGCAGCATCTGTGGTGAGAAGGAATGGGTGACGTTTCGGGTCGGGACTGAAACCTGAAGAAGGGACTCAACCCGAAACATTACCCATTCCTTCTCTCCAGAGACACAAAAAGCTGGAGCAACTCAGCGGGTCAGGCAGCATCTGTGGAGAGAAAGAATTGGAAAGGGAACCTATCGTAGTTCCCGGCAATGAAGACGCTATTTTTCACACAAAAATAAGGCACAAACATCTACCTGCGTCTTGGAGTCTGAAGGTTAGGTTGTGAGCCAGGAAAGATAGACTTGGCGGTTACACAAAAAAGCTGGAGAAACTCCGCGGGTGCAGCAGCATCTATGGAGCGAAGGAAATAGGCAACGTTTCGGGACGAAACGTTGCCTATTTCCTTCGCTCCATAGATGCTGCTGCACCCGCTGAGTTTCTCCAGCTTTTTTGTGTAACCTTCGATTCTCCAGCATCTGCAGTTCCTTCTTAAACACAAGATAGACTTGGCTATCCCTCAGTACAGCAACGTCAAGAACGATGTTGCTGCACTGGGGGATTGCCAAGTCTATCCCTCATTGCTGGCATCTGATAGGAAGTGGTTGTAAAAGGACAGCGCCGCTGGAGGGGGGGGGGATTCCTTTCAGAGCGTGTGGGGAGTCTGGCCCGGGTCAGCATGGCCTGGGCTGCACAACTTGGCTGGGCCGCCAGGGGTAAAGTTGGGGGGAGGGCAGGAGCATTGAGGAGGCGGGGATCATGCCAGTAACTCACTCACTCACCGCTGCCGTGGCGCTCCGGGCCCGGAGTCACCGCATTGTGGCCAGGGAGGGAAGTAGCTCAGGTGGCTACGAGCGGCCGCCACCTCAACGCCTTCTACTGGCCCGCCTGCCAGCCACGGTGTCATTTGGCACAGGCGCAACCGGTGGAGGTGGTGGTTGGCGAGTAGCTACTGGGCGGAAGGCTGGCTGCTCCGTTCCGGGCTCGCTCTTTCTTTCTCTCTACTAGTGCCGGGGCAGGTGACCTGGGCACTACAGCCCGACCTGGGGCAAGCGAGCCGACCTGGGAACTGCAGCTAGTCCCGGGTTGCGAGGGATCTGGGAACTTCAGCCAGTCCCGGGACACGCTGGAGATGTCGCCGACTCCTGGACTAAACCAAACCCTTGAATCTGTCCTGCCATCCTTTTTTCAAAATGTAGCAACTTAAATTGGGGGTGCGTCGTCATGGCTGGGAAGTACGGTAATCCTTTTCTCCAGAGATGCTGCCTGTCCAGCTGAGTTACTCCAACTTCTTGTGTCTATCTTTGGTTTAAACCAGCATCTGCAGTTCCTTCCTACACAGTTTGTCTGCTGAATCACTGAAGTTTGTCCTGTGAAGTTATGGATCTGCATCTGTGGCAGACTGCCGATGGGTCACCCCTTTGCTCGGCGGTCACTTTACACTGAGCAAAGACTCGGCAGCACATAAATCACCGCTCTGACTGCTGTCTGCTGCACTGTTAATCAGCCCGCTGACTGACAGATTGTCTCCTCCAGCAAACAAATGGTTTGCACCTGAAGGACTTGCTGCCAGTTGAAGAGCTCCCATCATTTGAGCACTCACGGGGTTTCTGGATCGAGAAGAAGAAACGTTTATAAAACAAAAAGCAGATGTCCTCAACCATGGCAGGTTGTCATTTCTATGCATATTAAGTTGAGTGTAGTTAACTGTCGCCTCCACCGTGGTACAGTGAGATGCTTTAGCTGCGTGCTAACCAGTCAGCAGAAAGGCAACACATGATCAATCGAGCCAGCCACGATTAAATATCAGTGTAGATCGTATACGATTGTGTTTTTATCCTGCATTACTGAAAAATATATGAAAAACTGTACTCCAAAGATGTACAGGTTTGTAGGTTAATTGGCTTCAGTAAAACATTGTAAATTGTTCCCCGTGTGTAGAATAGTGCTAGTGTACTGGAGGTACCGTATAAATTAGTTGACATCAAGGACAGGTAGAGCAATAGGTCCTTTCTTCTCCACCTTGACCTGGCTGATCTCATTCTGATCTCAAACAGATATCTTTCAACTTCACTCTCCAGATCCGACCTGCAGCGATGGGAACTCATATGGGGACTACACAATGTGTTTAAGAAGGAACTGCAGATGCTGGAAAATCAAAGGTACACAAAAAAAACTGGAGAAACTCAGCGGGTGATGCTGCTGCACCCGCTGAGTTTCTCCAGCTTTTTTTTGTGTACCTGGGGGCCACACAATGTGTGGCTTCTTACGGAAATTCCTTGCCCCCTTCCTCATACGCGGCCCATTCAAGTGTTAATGGTTTTGTTATTGTTTAATTTTCTTCCACCAGCCTATCAGTTGGTACATTGGCAATCACAATAGCTTACTGAATTTATTAATAGCTTCTCCCCAACTGGTTTTATAGCCATACGACTTACATCTGTACACCTAGTTGCCGGCTCTCTCACAGAATCATCCAGCCCAACTTGTCCTTGCCAACCAAGATGCCCATTCCACTCTAGTCTCATATCCCTCATGGCTCCATTCTTATTATTCACTCTATCAAGTCACCTCGTAATTTTGAACCACTATTAACTCGCTCAGTAACGTTGCCCGCCCTTGCAAGATACATTCCTGGGTGTTTTGGTTTGTGGACAATGTTGGCCTCCCAACTTTTGGTCATCTTTAATTTTCAAGCATAAGCTCTGGAATTTTAAACAATTTTATGCAGTGGTTGGGAGAGAGAGTTGTGTTCGGGGCCATTGGAGGAGAGGTTTATGCAGCTTTCTCAACGCTGAGTTGTTCGTTTTACCGTGTTGACGCTTTACTGCATTGGTGGTAAGCTACTCTGCTCACAGTTTCCATGGCAACTCCTTGTGTAGTGATGGGTCCGGGTGGCTGCAGCTCACACTGAGGAGCCAAATGGGTCCTGGGAAATTAAGCTTGCCTGTGATGTTGGCCTGTGCACTGCAGCAGGATTGTGTGGTGAAGAGAGGGGGGGGGGGGGGGAACGGGAGCACAACAAGCTGCCCACGCGCACAAAGCAAAGCAGAACGTCAGATAAACACAAAAAGCCGGAGTAACTCAGCGGGTCAGGCAGCATCTCTGGAGAAAAGGAATAGGAAAGACCCCCTGATCCTTTTCTCCAGATATACTGCCTGACCCGCTGTGTTACTCCATCTTTTTGTGTCCATCTTCAGTTTAAACCAGCATTTGCAGTTCTACACATGGCAGAGAATATCATGTGGCTGGACTTAGTTAAAAGACATTTCAAAAAGCAGTAAGCTCTTCCAAGATCATTTTATGAACACTATTTCAATTTGCTAAAGCATGGAAAAGACAGGGCTCTGGAAATTCTATTGCTCACAGATAGATGGGCTGAATGGACACTCAATGTCGTTCCGACACACATTTTCTTAATAAACGTGCCAGAACGTTTAAAAAAAAAACGAAGAGGCAAGGTATACAGGGAGATGGAGCTTGGCATGGATATGGCGGATCAAAGCATCAACGTCAGTTCTGTACAACTCCATGATCAACCAACAGCAGAAATGGGGGAATCAATATGATTCATTGGTGATGCAGCCAGTGAGAGATTGCAAACGATCTTTTAAAATACCTTTCAAAAATTAGTTTCAATTGTTAAGACGTACATAAAACAAGTCTTTTAGTTTTGCTCAGCCCTTCTGATTTTTTGGAAAATGTGAAGTATTAGGAAAGCACAGTACTGGTCGGGTGACTGAGTTTAAAGAATGAACGAGATATTAAGGAAAGTATTCAGTTTCCGCCTGGCCATTTTGCACAAGCTGACTGAGATTTTAACCTTACCCTAAGCTGGACCATGTAAACTCAGGGTAATATAACTGATCCAGGACATGCAGCTGAAACTAGTGCTCGGTTCCTTACGAATACAAATAGGGCACATTGTTGGTTATAAGACCCCCACCCCCAATGTAGAAGTCAGGAATGCATCACCATAGCTTGTGCCAGGGGCATTGAATTTATCTGAGGTTCCAGATGGTGTTGATGCCTTTCACTATCTGTCCCCAGTGAATCTGAATATTTTAACAGGCAGAAATGAATGTAAACATGTCATTAAGCCTTCACTGTGTCTAACCTTAATTGTCACAGCAACCAAGAAATTTATTTAAAATTATATTAGAAACACCGTGGGTGAAATTATTATTTTGGTTTTTGGGGGGGTGAAAGGCATATCTGTAGAAACCGACTAATGAGTGACATGTCAGTTCAGGTTTTATTAAAGAGCTGGTTTCAATGGAACTAAAAAACCTTTTGGGTTCAACTCGAGCCTAAACTTACATTTGGGTTACAGGTATGTGTTCAAGAGAGATGATAAAAACTGCAAGTGTTGCAAAAGAGTCACCTGCAATGGTTAGCATCTGCATGGTGGCATTTGTTGTGTGACAGTCATGATTCTTCAATCATCTCTTCACATAAATGAAGGAAATATTTGCATTTAAATCCAAGTTGTATAAACCGATCTATACTGAAGCTAATCAATGTTTCTCAAAGATTGTTCACCGTCCTAAAGCACATCGGTCAACATGCCATCTACCTTGCACCCAGTGTTTAATTTAGTTTAGAGATACAGGGCAGAAACAGGCCCTTCGGCCCACCGAGTCTGCACCAACCAGCGATCTCCGCACATTAACACGTTAACCACGCACTGTGGACAATTTACATTTATACCGAGCTAATTATCCTACAAACCTGTGTGCGGGAGGAAACCAAAGATCAGAGAAAACCCACGTGGTCACGGGGGGAACGTACAATCTCCATACAAACGGCACCCATAGTCGGGATCGAACCCACCTCTCTGATGCTGAAAGTGCTATAAGCCAACAACTCTACTGCAGCGCCACCATGCTGCCCTGTAAACATAGAAACATAGAAACATAGAAATTAGGTGCAGGAGTAGGCCATTCGGCCCTTCGAGCCTGCACCGCCATTCAATATGATCATGGCTGATCATCCAACTCAGTATCCCGTACCTGCCTTCTCTCCATACCCCCTGATCCCCTTAGCCACAAGGGCCACATCTAACTCCCTCTTAAATATAGCCAATGAACTGGCCTCAACTACCCTCTGTGGCAGAGAGTTCCACAGATTCACCACTCTCTGTGTGAAAAAAGTTCTTCTCATCTCGGTTTTAAAGGATTTCCCCCTTATCCTTAAGCTGTGACCCCTTGTCCTGGACTTCCCCAACATTGGGAGCAATCTTCCTGCATCTAGCCTGTCCAACCCCTTAAGAATTTTGTAAGTTTCTATAAGATTCCCCTCTCAATCTTCCAAATTCTAGAGAGTATAAAACAAGTCTATCCAGTCTTTCTTCATAAGACAGTCCTGACGTCCCAGGAATCAGTCTGTAGTCAGGATCAAACCCTGGTCTCTGGCATTGTAAAGGGCGAAACTCTACTACTGCACCACTGTTCTGTTTGTATGAAAGTGTACTCGAATATAGCTGTATGTAAATGTTGCGGAAATCCCCCCAAAAATGTGAACACGGTCGTGCTGCTGCCCCAATGCTCTCACAGTGATGTTTGCTATCAGCCTGGCTGTTCCTTTGGCACCGTCTCCCCAGTCAGTCCAGGGGCAACTTGATGCTGCTCCTCCATCATTCTGATGCTCTCTCACCACTGTCCCTCCTTCGACCTGGTTGTTTCACCCAGAGAGTTGTGAATCTGTAGAATTCTCTGCCACAGAAGGCAGTGGAGGCCAATTCACTGGATGTTTTCAAGAGAGAGTAAAGGGCCTGTCCCACTTGGGTGTCCTTGGCACGCAAATTACGTGACCTCGTGGTCGCGTTGAGGCGCACGGGCATCGTATGGTCGCGCGGGGCCAGTCCCACTGAGAAACGCAGAGGGGTATGTGGTTGTGCGCGACATCGCGCGGGGCTCCAAAGTTTTTGTAGCGAATGAAATCTTCGCGCGCCAACGGCCTGTCGTGGAACTGACGGCCAAAGTGGGACAGGCCCAAGACCCTGGCGCGACGCAACGTCTCATCTCTAACAGCAGCAGAAGCAGGCAAACGATCGCCGAACTCGGCCTGGGGCTCACGTCCGTTGCGGTCTGGATCAGCCCCCACTCCTACTCCCAGAGCGGGGCCAAGAAAATTGACGATAGACACCAAATGCTGGAGTAACTCAGCGGGACCGGCAGCATCTCTGGAGAGAAGCAATGGGTGACGTTTTGGGTCAAGACCCTTCTTTCAGACTGAAGAAGGGTCTCGACACGAAACATCACCCATTCCTTCTCTTCTGGCTTAAAGGGCCGAATGGCCTACTCCTGCACCTATTTTTCTATGTTTCGATGTTTCTTTCTGTAATGTCAGTGGACAGAGTCTGTTCGTGTGTAAGGCTGGATAACTATGTTGTTACTGCATCAATAACTTGGGTATAAATGTAGGGCACATGATGTAAATATTTTCCACATGTTTGCCAGCGAGATAGAAATTACTATTTAAGTCACTTAGATGTAAATGTAGATGGCCTAGTACGCTTGCAGATTATGCAGAAAATGGTGGCGTTATGAACAGCGGGAAGTGCTGTTGAAAGATACCGTGGGATTTAAATCGGTTACAGATGTGGGTGGAGAAATTGCAGATGGAGTTTAATCCTAGTGAATGTGAGGTGTTGTATTTTAGGAGGTCGAATGTAAGGAGAAAGTATACGGTTAATGGCCAGGCACTCAAATGTACAAAAGGATATTGGGTTCCAAGTCTAAAGCTCCCTGAAATGTGGTTACACATTTATAGAAGGTGGTAAAGAAGGTATATATTATGCTTGTCTTCATTGTTTGAGGAATGGAGTATAGGATTCAGGAAGTCACGTTGCATCTTTATAAAACCTTATGGGCCACATTTGGAGCATTGTGTGCAGTTCTTGTCGCCCCGTTACAGGAAGGATGCAGTAAGGTTTACCAGAATGCTGCTTGAATTATAGGGTGTTAGCTGTAAGTAAAAGTTGGATACATTTTGATTGTTTGCTCTTTGGTGTCGGAGGTTGAGAGACCTCACAGACATATATATACTGTAAAATTATGAGAGGCATAGATAGTGCAGACAGTGAGAACCTTTTCCCCAGAGTAGAAATGTCAAAGACTAGAGGGAATCGTTTTAAGGTCAGGGGTGGAAAGTTTAAAGGAGATGTACAGGACAATTTGTTTACACAGAGAGTGGTTGGTGTTTAGAACGTGTTGCCGGGGATACGGGTTTAAGCAGATACAATTGTTCTGTTTAAGAGGCTTTTGGATAATCAGATGGATATATAAGGAATGGGAGGATATGGATCACGTGCTGGCAGAGGAGATTACTTGCCAAAATGTTTCAGAAAGAACTGCAGATGCTGGAAAAATCGAAGGTAGACAAATGCTGGAGAAACTCAGCGTGTGAGGCAACATCTATGGAGTGATGGAATAGGTGACGTTTAGGGTCGAGACCCTTATTCAGACTGATGTGGAGGTGGGGGGATGGGGGGAGGGTAGAAAAAAGGAAGAGGCTGAGACAGTAGGCTGTGGGAGGGCTGGGAATGGGAGGGGAAGGAGGGAGAAAGCAACAAAATTGGAGGTCAATGTTCATATCGCTGGGGTGTAAACTACCCTAGCGAAATATGAGGTGCTACTCCTCCAATTTGCGGTGGAACTCACTCTGAAGAAGGGTCTCAAACCGAAACATCACCTATTCCTTCACTCCACAGATTACTTCGCCACATATTCAGCACAGAAGGGCCTGTTCTTGTGCTGCACTCTTCCACAGAGCACGAGAGATTCAAGTGAGGAAGACTGGCTATTCAGTTGAGCAGGAAAAATGACAAAAGTAATTTAATCCAGAGAAATGTGAGGTAAAGCGAATTCCGACAGAGCAAATGGTGGGAAACTGATTGAAGAGAAGGGGCAAAGAGATTGTGCAGTTCATATGCAAATATCCTTGCAGGGAGTAAGGTGGGACAATACCTTGGCTGATAAGGCATACAGGGTAGTTTCTTTAATTGGCCGAGTCATAGAATATAAACGCAGGCACGTTATCAGGATGTGCTAGTTCTCTCACAGCTTGAGCAGTGCGTTAATTATACAGAGACGTGATTGCACTGGAGTCGGTGCAGAGAAGGTAATTTACAAAGAAATAGCCGGGACTGGTAAAATTGTAGCTATGAATGAAGCTGGAATAGGCTCAGGATGTTTTCGTTACAAACAAAGGAGGCTGGGGAGAATGGAATGTATAAAATTCTGTAGTGTCTTACACGGAGAAAATAGAAATAATCTTTTTGAAGATTCAGGAGACATAGAGTCATACAGCATGGAAAACAGGCCCTTCGGCCCATCTTGACCAGGTCGACCAAGATGCGCATCTACACTACTCCCTGTCTGCGTTTGGCCCATATTTATTTTACAGAACCATGCGCATGAGGCATTTTTATGGACGCACCTAGAACTTTTAACTATTAACTGATTTTGGAGAGTAAAATGCAACGAAATTTCGTTCAAGGTGCACTGTGTCTAGGTGTATATCTGAATGACAATAAAGTTTTCATTCAGTTTTCATACATTCATACATTCATTCATTCAATCATTCATTCATTCATTCATCCCTTGAAACCCTTCCTATACATGTACCTGTGCAAATGTCTTTTAAATGTTGTGTGATAGTAATTGCCTCAACTAACTCCTCTGTCAGCTCGTTCCATATACCCACCGCCTTTCAGATTCCAATTTCTCCCCTCACCTTAAACCTATGTCCTCTGGTTCTTGATTCCCATAATCTGGGCAAAAGATTGTGTGCATTTACCCAATCTATTCCCCTCATGATCCTATATACCTCTGTAATATCACGCCTCGTCTTCCTGCGCTTCAAGGAATAAAGTCCTAGCCTGCTCAGCCTCTCTCTATAGCTCAGGCCCTCGAGTCCTGGCAGCATCCTTCTAAATCTTCTTTGCTCCCTTTTCAGCTTAACAACATATTTTCTATAACAGGGTGACCAAAACTGAACATAATATGCCCAATGGGGCCTCGCCAATATCTTGTACAACTGTAACATAACATTTCAAATTCTATACTCAATATTCTGGCTGATGAAGGCCAATGTGCTGACGGCCTTGTTGACCATCCTGTGATGCCACTTTCAAGGGATATGTACCTGCACTCCTTGATCCTTCGGCTTCATAATATTAACCAGAAACCTGCCATTCACTATGAAGGTCCTGCCATGGTTTGACTTCTCAAAATGCAATACCTCGAACTTATCTGTATTAAACTCCATTTACCATTTCTCAGCCCACCTGCCCAACTCATCAAGATCCTGCTGCAATTTTTGATAACCATCTTTGCTATCTACATTGCCACCAACTTTCCTGTTATCCGCAAGCTTACTAATCATATCTTGCACTTTCCCATCCAAATCGTTGATAATGACCACAAACTGCAATGGGCCCAGCGCTGATCTATGAAGCACACTACTCGTCATTGGCCGCCGGTCCTAAAAACAAACTTTCACCATCACCCTCTACTCCCTTTCATGAAGCCAATTCTTTATCCAGTTGGGGTAGTCATTTCTGGTTCCCAGGCCTTTCTTTGCAGCTCTTCGTAAATAGAGGCTCAACATTAGCTCCCTTCCGGTTCCTCACCCATGTCTAACCATTCATGTATCTCACGGTTCCTGCAATTTATTCTCCAGCTTCCCACAATGTCTTTGGATATATCTGATCAGGCCTGGCAGATCTGGGTGGCACCTTCTCTCCCCCTCTCTCTCTCTCTCACTCACTCCTTCTCTCCTTCATCTCCTTCCCTCCTTCTCCTTCTTTCTCTCTCTCTCTCTCTCTCTCCCTCATCTCTCTCCCCTTCCTCCTCTCTCTCTCCCCATTCCCCATTGTGAGATGGAGGGAGAGGGAGAGAGAACGAGATTGGGATCCTTCTTCGGACTGATTTTTTTAATGTGTAGGAAGGAACTGCAAATGCTGGTTTAAACCGAAGACAGACACAAAAAGTTGGAGTTGGTAGAGTTGCTGCCTTACAGCACATGCAGGGCCGGAGACCCGGGTTCGGTACCGACTACGGGTGCTGTCTGTATGGAATTTGGACATTCTCCCCGTGACCTGCATGGATTTTCTCTGAGATCTTTGGTTTCCTCCCACATTCCAAAAGACGTAAAGGTTTGTAGGTTAATTGGCTTGGTATAAGTAGGTATGTTACAAAACCTACCCGAATCGTCGATGGGAATCTGCCCCCAGGCCGTGTGTGTGATTTTGGCGCTGTTTAGAGGGGGCGGGTTTAAAACGCGATTTTTACTAGGCTGTTGCAATCGAAAATGTTCAGCCTAGTAAATCATTAACGGAAAATCGCTGAAAGACCCCGTCGCAAAAGGTATTATTAGTTTTTATGGCCTTGTATAATAGTTATAGTAGTTTAAAAACCACTCTCTCAACCCGCGACCTCTCGCAGCCCCAGGGTTTTATAAAGCAAACAATTAAAGGTATGTACCTTATTTTTACATTAAAAGGGGCTTCTTAAGAACCCTGTATATAAAGTTTTCTATAGCGAATAGTTCATTTTGGGCTCTTTATATCCCGCAGTATTTTTCTGGGCATTTGAGGGCACAAATCCACTGCATTGTGAACGTTCTAAACCAGCGCGTTCACAGGATCCCACTAGAAAGCCGATTTAAATTGACTTTAATTTACAGCAATTGAACACTAAATTCCTTCCATTTGGCCTATAAATTGATGTAAATGAGATTTAAAAATCAGGTTTTATTGTGAATTATTTGTGAATATTATTTGGACACTTAGGCTATTTAAAAATGTTAATCATTTATTAAGAAATGGATAGATGTTTAGATCTAGTAATTGAAGTTTGAAATTAGCTACAATTGGGTAACTAACTAATTATATGCTTTAATTTCAGGTCCTCCAAGTAAGATTATTTTATATTTGTTTCAGAATGGTTCAATCTATGATAACTGAAAATTTCATTCAGTTCTCTTAATTTTTAAGAAGGTTATGGGCTTTTGACTGTCCTCGATCACAGCTTTTTTGTTATTTCCATAGAAAATCAATAGGGAACAAGATGCTAATTTCCGGGTATGAAAATGGCCATAACTTTTTTATTACTTGAGATATGAAAGTGAATTAGGTGTCAAATTAAACTTATTGTTATGCTTTATCTGATGGGATAAATTGCTGACTTGATTTTTTAAATCTCAAAATTTTGTAACATTGCTAGTATAAGTGTAAATTGTCCCTAGTGTGTAGGATAGTGTTAATGTGCAGGGATCCTTTGCCCAAATGGTCTGTTTCTACGCTGTATCTCTAAAATAAAGTAAACTAAAACTACAGACTTTGAGCTGATGTTTCAACCACTTTCAATCACTTCAAGACAGCCAAAGCAACTAAAAAAGGTTGATGCATGTTAAGCACAATTTACATTGAGCAAGTTCAGTTTATTTGAATCTTCCATGTTGGTCAGAAATAATTTCACAACATCTGAACCAGATGGAAATTATTTGTGAGGTTTTACAGTTTTTATTTGTTTGCAATTGTTTGAGGCGGCTCTTCAAGCCAAGCTTGCTGTATATAGGCTAGTAAAGGGCACGTTTTAAAAGCTTTTACACATTAATATTGCATTTAACAAAGATCTGAGCAGTGGACATGAATAATATAAATAATTCAATATAGATTTTAGAAACTATTTTAAATAATTAAACGGAAACATTTGTTTGTGCGCAAATTAGTTTAAGCAGAAACTCAAAAAAATAAGCTGACTTAAAAAAAAAGCATTACAATTTCAAATACAACTTCAGCCCAGATTCTCAATTGCATCTGAACAAGTAATTCTGCATCAGTACCAACAGTTGGAGTATGTTGTAATGCGGTTTTGAATATAGTTCTTTCAATTGTGTTCAAACAGCCACAGGTCAGCATATAATTTTTTAAATGCTCAAAAATTGTAATTGCTGGAATTTGGCTGGTTCTGAGGATTCATTTGGTAAAGTGCTTATTATAATTTACAAGATCATTTTTCTTTCTATCTGTGGCTCTTCAGTTAGAGAATGCTACTGCTGAACCAACTTTGGACTTATGTACCACGTGCCAGCAAGGTAATTTGGAAAACAAGTTACTTTGTAATAGGAACTGCTGGAAACCTTTCTCTCCGGCATCTTTTAATTGAAAGGTTTTCTTGAAATAGCTCCCCATGGTTTATTTGTTCCTCTACTCCACTCACTATCGTCCCATTTGCCTTTTTCTGTTGAAATGCCAATTTTACGAAATGTCAATTTTTATAGTCCGTTTGAAAGACCAATTTCTGTGGGTAAACCCCTTAGACAAATAGAGCATGAAATAATATTAACCTGGGAGTTGTTGGGATCGGTTTGATAATGAGTTGGATATCTACCACCGCCTTTCTTGTTGCACCTCAATTTTTTCTGGATTATGTCCCGTTTTCCACTGGTCTGCCCAGGAGACCAAATCATCTATACATCTTGCTGGAGTCTGCGACTCTCCTCCTCGTGGCCAGCCTCCTGCACCATCACTGATCATTATATATTTGGGCGGCAAGTGGTAGAGTTGCTGCCTTACAGCACTTACAACAACAGAGACCCGGGTTCTATCCCGACTACGGGTGCTGTCTGCATGGAGTTTGTACGTTCTCCCCGTGACCGCTTGGGTTTTCTCCGAGATCTTCGGTTCCCCCCCCCCCCCCCCCACTCCAAAGACGTACAATTTGTAGGTTAATTGGCTTGGTATCAAGGTAAAAACATTGTACCTGGTGTGTGTGAATTTGCTAGGCATGGCTCGAGAATGGAGGTTAGGTGGAAAGTTTAATGATGGCTCCAGAAGCTTCACAGGTGCTAATTGTTGCAGGTGTATCTGGACTAATGTGGAAAAGAAACTCTGAGTTATATCGTTAGTCACAGAGAAATGGCATGGTAGATAGGAAACGGAAGGCCCAGATGTTGAGGATCGTGGGATAACTGGTGGGAACCTACCAGAGGAACCAATTTATTCTGGAATGTTGATGCCCTGCACAATGACTGGGCCATCCACAATGAAAGTATTATTAAAGAGAGAATCCAGATTGTGGAGATTTGTTCTGTTCACAGAACTAATCTCTGTTCAAAGTACAATGACCACGGGTGAACATTAAGAACAACAGAGGAAGACGGCTGACTTTGGTGCCTTCCCTCACAGTGGGAAACTTTGATTCTGCTGTGTGGGGATGTTTTATGTTGGACTCTATCGTGTGTTGTGTTCTTTATTTTAATTGTATGGCTGTATGGTGAACACACATTTCACTGTGCCAACTGGCACATGTGAAAATAAATGTATCTTGCCTTATCTTGTCTTGACATCCGCTGAATTACTTGTCAAACCTTGGAATACTTTTGATTGTCTCTGACTATTTGAAGCCTTAAAACATTTAGCGTTATTAATATGAAAAACCTAAAACACTTGAAAACAGTTAACTAAATGGACACGTCTTTACAACTGAAGTAAACAAACACCTTCATCTCTCCTGGTTGTTGTCATCCATTGAATTGAATGGCAACCCTGTCCCTGCATCAGGTCCAATTGTTTGAGTAGAATCCTCAAGTTGTGGCTAATGACTGTAACTCTGTATCCCCTTGCTGGTTTTAGCACCAGAGTGCAGTTGCTAAGCAGCATGGAAACAGGCCCTTTGGCCCATCTCGCCTCCTCCGACCAAGATGCCCCATCTAAGCTACTCCTATCTGCCCGCGTTTGACCCATATCCCGCTAAACCCTTCCCATCTACGTACCTGTCCAAGTGTCTTTTAAATGCTGTTACAGTATCTGCCTCAACTGCCTCAGTTTCTGCCTCAACTGCCTTCTCTGGCAGCTCATTCCATACACCCACCACTCTCTGAGTGATAAAGTTGGCCCTCAGGTTCCTATTTCCCCTCTCAGCTTAAACATCCCCTTCTCTTGGTAACAGACTCTGTGCATTCACCCTATTCCCCCCTTGATTATAAGTCCTGACCCTCTCTCACCAACAACACCATGTTCCCACATGCTTATTAATGCACCTAGTTCATTCATCTTAGTTGTCAGGTCCCTAAATTAGATGCAGGTTTGCCTTCCAATTTTTCCATGTGCCGTATCATCACCATGTCTGCACTGCCTACTAGACTGACTTAGTTCCCTTCCATTGAGGCACAAGAAACTGCAAATGCTGGAATCTGGAGCCAAAAAAAACAAACCACTGAAGAAGCTCAAAAAAAGCTCAAAAAGCCCAAAACGTCCATTTCCCTCCAGAGATTCTATCTCACCTGCTGAGTTCCTCCAGCACATTGGGGTTTTTTTTGCCCTAGTTTCCCTTCCTCAATATATTGAATCTTGCCTTGAACTATAGATTTAGTCTATCCAATCCCCTTGGTTTAAAACCTTCTCAACAGCTCAAGCAAGGTTGAGGACTACATGCGCTGTCCACAATGTCCTAAGCTTCTCGGCTGCACCACAGCGAGTCCAATGCAATGGAATCAGTCAGGAGCTGCGGGTGGAAGCACATCCTGCTCTACGGGAAGTCTCCCTGATCTGCCAGATATTGTCGGAAGCGCATTCCACAGGTCCAGGTTTTCATGCCTTCAACTATACATTTACTCTATCACTGATCCCCCTGACAAATTGGTTTAAATTTCAGGAGGTGAACTCTTCTATTGCAAAATCACATTAAAATAAATAAATAAATAAATAAAATAAAAATAATAATTTATTTGTCCTTCGAACATATAAGTATCCATTTGAACGAAATATTGTTCCTCACGGGGCTGAGGTGCAAGGTGCACAGTGGTTGATATTGATGTAAGGTGCCAGTGCAGCGTGTGTGTGTGTGTGTGTGTGTGGGGGGGCAGCAGGATGCTCATCATGTTCCACGTCCTGGTGGTGCTGGCCTTGATGCTCCGGTACCTCATGACGGAGGGCAGAGGGACAAAGAGTCCATGGGAGGGGTGGCAGCAGTCATTTATAATGTTGGAGGCTTTTCGGAGGCATCTTTTGTTGAAAATGTCCAGAATGGATGGGAGAGGCTCCCGATTATTCTCCGCTGTGCTGACTAATCGCTGCAGGGTCTTCCTGCCTGATGCGGTGCTTCTCCCGTACCAGATGGCGATGCAGCTGGTCATGACGCTCCCTATGGTACCTCTGTAGAATATAGAGTGGATGGGTGGGGGAAGCCTCGCTCGTTTCAGACTCCTGAGGAAGCACAGTCTCTGCTGAGCCCTCCCGGCCAGGTGTGTAGTGTTTAGAGACCAGGAGAGGTCATCAGCGAGGTGCACCCCTAGGAATTTGATGTTCATCTTATGGAAACAATCTGGGCCAGGTATAGGTAGATTTAGGGCAAGGATTATCTAGAAACTTTAAGAAAATTCTTAGAAGGTTCACTGATAGTACGAGGAAGTTTCACCAGGGATAGGACCAAACCCTCTCCACGATGGAGCCATTGATGTGCATAAGGGGAAGGGGGGGGGGGGGGGGGCTGCGTTCTCCTGAAGTCTACAATCATCTCTTTGGTCTTGGTGACGTTCAGAGACAGATTGTTCTCTTCTCATTTCACTCAGAAAACTGAATCTGTTTAATGAGTGAAGGAAATAAAGATTACGACCAAAACTAAAGTAACATCTCCTGATAAGAGCAGGGTAATTTTACTGAAAAAATGCAATGAAAATGAGCTCAGTCATTAGAATAAGTGAATTTTAAGGTTAATGTGGATAATGTGAGGTTATCCATTTTGGGTGGGAAAAAGGAAGGGGAGATGCAGCGAGACCTGGGTGTCATGGTACACCAGTCATTGAAAGTAGGCATGCAGGTGCAGCAGGCAGTGATGAATGCGAATGGTATGTTAGCTTTCATAGCGAAAGGATTTGAGTATAGGAGCAGGGAGAACAGGGTCTTGGCAGACCACACCTGGAGTATTGCGTACATTTTGGGATCTGAGAAGAGGGGAGTGCAGAGGAGGGGGGACAGAGATCATTGGATAAGTAGGAGATGAGAGGATCTTATAAAGTTTTTGGAATCTGAAGAAGGAACGGATTTTTAGGGTTAACTTTTTCACACAAAGGGTGTGTGGAACAAGCTGCCAGAGGAGGTAGTTGAGGCAAGGATTATCTCAACATTTAAGAAACAGTTAGACAGGTACACGGATAGTACTGGTTTAGAGGGATATGGACCAAACATGGGCAGGTGGGACTAGTGTAGCTGGGCCATGTTGGCCGGTGTGGACAAGTTGGGCCGATGAGCCTGTTTCCGCACTGTATCACTCTATGAGTCTATGCCAGTGTAATTACATGTCCCTGACTGTCAACAGAATTATCTCATCGTCACTACCCAGGCTGAGAATAACGTCAACCAGGATTCCGTTCACTGAACTCCAGTAAACTGACCTCGTGTTGTTGAAAAGTGATTCGACTTGATTCACTTTTCTAGATATCTTGACATCAGGAGATCTGTCTTTTTGCGAATATCTTCATTCTCCCTGACACATTTCTTTTGGCATAAAACTTCCCAAATGGCACTGACGCTAATTCAAATTCATTTGCTGTCAAATTTTCAGCCTCACATGTCTGATAAATTATAGCCCTTATTTGCTTGCTGCGCATTTATGTTTTACAAACCCCTTTTCTTCCTCAATGGTGTTATTTAACCCTGAGGCTGCATTCCTGACCTCGCTGGGATTGGCGACTAACACAATCTCAAGGACTGCTTTGCTAAATAAGGTCAGGTCATATAACGTGTAGGAAAGAAATCTAGATGTTTAGGATGGAACTGCAGAAGATGGAAAATGGAAGGTAGACAAAAATGCTGGAGAAACTCAGCGGGTGCTGCAGCATCTATGGAGCGAAGGAAATAGGCAACGTTTCGGGCCGAAACCCTTCTTCAGACTGCTATCTAGATGCTGGTTTATGCCAAAGAAAGACACACTATGCTGGAGTAACAGCAGGTCAGGCAGCATCTTTGGAGAAAAAGAATAGGTGATGATTCGGGTGGGGTCTGAAGAAGGGGTCCGACCCAAACTGTCACCTATTCTTTTTCTCCAGAGATGCTGCCTTACCTGCTGTTACTCCAGCACTTTGTGTCTATCCAGATCAGCTCATGGTAATTCTCAGTACCTTAGGATCTTCACTGGTAAAGTCAAATTAGTTTTCTCTCTTTCCCAGTTCTGATGAGGGGCCTTCAGCTAAAAACATGAACTCTGTTTCCATTTCCACAGATGCTGCCTAACCTTCTGAGTGTTCCCGGCATTTTCTGTCTGCCTATTATTTTGAAACTGGAACCCAACGTTAAGATTAACTCTGTTTTGTTCAAATCATTTCTGTCTACAAATTGTGAAAACAATCCTGAAGTGAAGATTATCTCTCATGCTCTGTTTGACAAATTTGCTTGCTTTTAGCATAAACCAAAAAAAATAAAATGTGTTTTTATCTTGCAGCGAGTTTGCAAAGGAAAGGGAAAGGGTGGAGAACAGACGGGCATTTCTAAAACTAAGAAGACAACAGCAGGTAGAGCAAGAGTTCAACAGGTATCTGCGTTGGATCCATATAGCTGGTGAGAATATAGCTGATGTTGATTCTGTGCAAAAGTTCATAACCTCACATTTGTATAACCACCATATGTCGTGTGCAAGATCCTTGTGCCACACTTCTACTGTGCTGATCACCCATGGAAACATAAAAACATAGAATAATAGGTGCAGGAGTAGGCCATTCAGCCCTTCTAGCAAGCACAGCCATTCAATATAATCATGCCTGATCATCTATAATTAGTATAATTTTTTTATTTTTTTTTCTCTCTTTTTTTTTTCACACAGAGAGTGGTGAATCTCTGGAACTCTCTGCCGCAGAGGGTAGTCGAGGCCAGTTCATTGGCTATATTTAAGAGGGAGTTAGATGTGGCCCTTGTGGCTAAGGGGATCAGAGGGTATTGAGAGAAGGCAGGTACGGGATACTGAGTTGGATGATCAGCCATGATCATATTGAATGGCGGTGCAGGCTCGAAGGGTCGAATGGCTCCTACTCCTGCACCTATTGTCTATGTTTCTATGTTTACCCCATCCTGCTTTTCCCCCATATCCCTTGATTCCTTTCGCCCTAAGAGCGAAGATTTCACTTCAAGTGTCATTTTACGGATTTCTGCAATGTAACTTTTTGGGGGAGATGATGAAGATAGAAGTGAATAAAACAAAGGATCAACTGATTCCACTCCTTTGTCAATTGCTGTTCACTTCCAGGCAGGAGGAACATCCAGAAGAGGACACACTAATAACCCCATGGATTTCCTCAGTTTTTACTGATAAAAGCTGATCTCAAAGACCTACTTGAAAATGTATAGCTGGGACATGTTGACCTACACCGGCCAACGTGTCCCAGCTGTACTATTCCCACCTGCCCGCGTGTGGTCCATATCCCTCCAAACCTGTCCTATCCATGTACCTATCTAACTGTTTCTTAAACGTTGGAACAGTCCCTGCCTCAACTACCTCCTCTGGCAGCTTGTTCCATGACCCGCCACCCTATGTGTGAAAAAATGACCCCTCCGATTTCTATTAAATCTCTTCCCCTTCACCTTATACCTTTGTCCTCTAAACTCACACTAAATGTTATTCCCTTTTCATGTTTCTATACACGGTAAATGGCTCGATTGTAACATGTATTGTCTTTCCGCTGACTGGATAGCACGCAACAAAAAGCTTTCGCTGTTCCTCGGTACACGTGGCAATAAACTAAACCGAACTGAACTGATAATTTATTTGTAAAAGGGAGACATAAATGCTGGAGAAACTCAGCGGGTGAGGCAGCATCTATGGAGCAAAGGATCTGAGGAAGGATCTCGACCCGAAACGTCACCTATTCCTTCGCTCCATAGGACCTGCCTCACCTGTTGAGTTTCTCCAGCATTTTTGTCTACCTTCGAGTTTTCCAGCATCTGCAGTTCTTTCTTAAACGTTTATTTGGAAAATGTAATTCAATGTACTGATTCAGCATTACTATCAAAGGTTACAACACTGCACTCTGCCTCTTCACTCTGTAAATTACTTTGAGAAATGTTTTGACATGCAGTTTGACAAAAGGCAATTCGACGAGAAGTGAAATCCATGTAAATATTAAAATGCCAGATGCTGATGAGTGCAAATCAAAACATGTCACCTTGATAAGCGGAGCAGATCTTTATTAATAAACGCAGAGGATGCTAGGAATGCTCAGCAGGTCAGACAGCAACTGCGGAGAGAGAAACTGAGTTTCGGGTCAAAGACATTTTAGTGGGACTGGGAAGAAATCACATCAAAACAGCATCAGGTTGCAGAGAGTGTGCTGGAGTGATGGATAGGACAAAGGCAATAACTTTGATACAGTTAGGCCAGAATGGTACCAGAGATGATTGTAAAGGAAGTCACTTGGTTGATGGGTAAATTAAGGAGAGAACCTTGACCATTGTTTGTAAAAGCCATTAATCCTACTCTAATTTTCTTTGATGGGTTTTACACTGTTTAAATGGACTAGAATTACCATTTTCTTACTTTGTTTTCCTTGTCTCGTTTAGAGGAGGTCATGCTGGCAGAGGAGGACAAAAATGCAGAAGACAAGTGTGCTTTGGATGGTATGTACACATTGTTACTTGTAGCCGTAAAGGATAGAGAACTCACAGTTCTTTGGCTAATGCCCAATAGCCCTTTGAAAGATTTTATGCCCCGTTCTGTTACGTAATGGAGAACACCTTTTTCAAAGTTTCTGGAGAAAATGAATGGGTGATATTTCGTGTCGGAACTCTTCTTCAGACTGAAAGTGGTTGGGGTGGGGTTGGGGGGGGGGGGGGGGGGGGGGGGGGGGGGGGGGGGGGGGGGGGGGGGGGGGGGGGGGGGGGTGGTGATGATGGGCCAGAATAAACTGGTGGCGAGAAAAGGCCAGAACTAATCAGAGTTGGCAACCGATGGCCTCAGGAAAGGTGGACCTCAGGAAAGGCCATTGTTGGCTGGGGAAGGTGTGGTAACGAGAGGGATACCTGGATGCTAACGGTGGAACTGGTCAGGATGCCTAGGGTGGGGGATGGGGGGTGGGAGGGGGGGGGGGGGAATGCAGGAGATACTTGTAATTAGGGAAAGTAACATTCATGCCACTGGGTTCTAAGCTGCCCAAGCGAAATATGAGGTGTGTGTAGGTTTGTGGCTGGATCTGGAGGGAGTTGGATGTGGGTGGAATAAAATGGGGTGAGATGTGAGGTTAGTGCAAATGGGTGTTCAATAGTTGTCACAGACTCTGCGGGTCGGAGAGCCTGTTTCTGTGCTGTACGATCGTATGACTCTAAGACTCCAGGAGCTGCAGTGACATCTGGCCAGTGTTTGACGGTCAGGATTCACAACAGGTGGCATGGTAGCCGAACCAGATCCTCTCGATACTCAGTCCATGTATTTTCCAGGTCAGTGACTGCTTAGCAAACACAGTGGTTAATACTGTCTGACAATTTCCACCCAAGGCAACGGCACTTTGCCAGTCACTTCCTATCACATGAACTAACATCAACAAAGAGTGCCCACTGAGCCTGTGATTTTCAGGACCATACTGGGTAGCACTACTGACAGGCTCCCAAGAAACTCCTGATATGAGCGTTAAAATAAAATTGAATGTTAATATAATTGGGAGTAACTTTGAAAATTAAATCACTTTTTAAACCCCTTACACAGTGTTTGTCTGTGTTGACAAAAATCATAGTGTCATAGAGTGATACAGTGTGAAAACAGACACTTCAGCCCAACTTGCCTACACCGGCCAGCATATCCCAGCTACGCTAGTCCCGCCCAAATCCCTCCAAACCTGTCCTATCCATGTACCTGCCTAACTGTTTCCTAAATGTTGGGATAGTCCCAGCCTCAACTACCTCCTCTGGCGGCTTGTTCCACACACCCACCACCCTTTGTGTGAAAAAGTTACCCCTCAGATTCCTATTCAACCTTTTCCCCTTCACCTTAAATCTATGTCCCCTGCTCCTCGATTCACCTACTCTGGGCAAGAGACTCTGTGCATCTACCTGTGAATCCCTGAATGAATGTCAGACAAAAAGAGGTAGCTCATATTTGTGTTCTTAAACAGATCGACTGGTGCTAATTCATGTTGAAGTATCTCCTGTTGCTCACAGCTGCCCACTTTTGAGAGATATAATTGCATGCCAATCATATTAGCCATCACTCTATCTCTTTCAAGAGCAGAGCCCATTATAGTGGCTTGTGTGTTTCCTCTTCAGAAGCACAATTCAGCCGTTGAATGAAGGGAACGGTTAGGTGTCAAGGATAGAATGTGCCACTTTTGCGATTGATGAATTCAAAAGACAGATTCAGGAGAGAAAAAAGAATTGTGTGAATCGTCACCATATCCAGTGGTTTCTGGATTCCAAGAACACTTATCTAGTGTTCAAAGGGTTGTGTAATCTCAAGGCGATATTAATGTGATACATATAAGTACCATCTTGCACCTGCCATGCTTTAATACCAATTGGAAGTAGTAGATTTATCCAAACACTAAATGAGCCAGAACTTCTTGGAAAAAATACTTCATTACGGATTATGGTAGATAGTTAAAAATTTCAGAAAAGTCTATCACGTGAGTGACTTAGCTTTACACCTCAATACTGAATAGTTAATACTTGCTCTGCGTTGCAGGATAAGTAGAAACTGTGTTCCATCAGTTGACAATAGAATGTGATGAGCTTGATAAATGTTGTACCTCTGAATTGGAAGCTGCATATCCTACTACAGGAAAACGAATCTTGAGCATAGAAACATAGACAATAGAAACATAGAATAGTAGGCCATTCGGCCCTTCAAGCCAGCACCGCCATTCAATATGATCATGGCTGATCACCCACAATCAGTATCCGTTCCAGCTTTCTCCCCATATCCCTTGATTCCGTTAGCCCTAAGAGCTGCCTCTATCTCTCTCTTGAATATATCCAGAGAATTGGCCTCCACTGCCTTCTGTGGCAGAGAATTCCACAGATTCTCAACTCTCTGGTTGAAAATATTTTTCCTCATCTCAGTCCTACATGGCTGACCCTTTATTCTTAAACTGTGACCCTTGATTCTGGACATCCCCCAACATCGGGAACATTTTTCCTGCATCTAGCCTGTCCGATCCCTTAAGAACTGTATATGTTTCTATAAGATTCCCTCTCATCCTTCTAAATTCCAGTGAATATAAGCCCAGTCGATCCATTCTTAACTCTGATCTCATCAACCACCGATTCATTGGATGGATCAAGTGCTCAGCATGCGATATGAAGGTTGTGCTTGGCTCTTGATGTTGCAGTGATTCTTGATTGTTCACAGTTTTGAAGAGAGCAACGACAAAAAAGAGTAAGAATGACCTGATAAATGCTGAGGAGGGAGAAGATCACTTCACAGACATTTCCTCAGTGGGTGAGTGCAAACTCTTCCAGCTCTTCGTATTTAATTTTGTTTGGCTACGAGTCAGCCTTGTATTTACAGTAAAAAACATTTTACAGCCAGAGAGTTGGAGCTAGGCAAGTCTCCGAGAACCCGTCTTCAGCCAGATGTGCTAAACATGGCTCCTTCTGCTCTGCCTCCCGATTCAGTCTCCGTTGCAGAATGCCAAACTCAGCTACTCGAATATTTCATGTTCAGTGGTTCTAGCAAAATATTTATTTCTAGCTAGTAGCGTTTCTTGTATTTAGTAATGAGATCAACTGTCTGCCTCGATGTTGTTAAACTGGAAACGATGCAGAGAGGCTTCACACGGATGTTGCCAGGATCCGAGGGCCTGAGCTATAGGGAGAGGTTGACCAGTCTCGGACTCTATTCTTTAGAGCGCAGGAGGATGAGGGGTGATCTTATCATAATCATAATCGTAATTTATTAGCGTGTTTTGCCACATATACGAGGAATTTGGTTTGCCGTACAGTCATAACAAAAAAGCAACACGACTCACAACTACATAAAAATTGACATAAACATCCACCACAGCGACTCCTCCACATTCCCCACTGTGATGGAAGGCAATAAAGTAAATCTTCTTTCCTCCTTTCCTCCCGGTTGGGGGAATAGAACCATTCGCAGCCGGCTTTCGAGGTCCCGCGTCGCGGGAGGTCTAAGCTCCCGCATCGGGATGGTTGAAAACTCCTGCGGCTTGGAGTCCCCGAAATCGGTCCCCTAACCAGGGACAGCGTGCTCCATGGTGTTAAAGTCCACAGCTCCCGCAGGTTGGAACACCAACGGCCAAAGGGATCGCCCGTTAAACTCCTGCAGGCTCCACGGTTTTGGAGCTCTAGAAGCCCCAGAGAAGAGGCCGCCAACCCCACAATGTTAGGCCGCAGTGCGGACGGAGATACAACACGGAAAATGCATCTCCGTCAAGTTAAGAGATAAAGAAACTTTCCCCAACCCCCCCACATGATACAAAACTAAAGATAAACTAAAACATACATTTTACAACAAACTAAAAACATAAAGAAGGAAAAGCGGAAGACAGACCGTTGGCGAGGCAGCCATCGTACCGTCGCCCCCTGGTGGTGTATAGTGGTGTATAAGATAATGAGAGGAATAGATACGGTAAATTCATAGTCTTTTACCCAGAGTAAGAGAATCAAGAAACATTGGACATAGGTTTAAAGTTAGGGGGGAAGGATTTAATAGGGGCCTAAGGGGCAACTTTTTTTACACAAAGGGTGACAGGCATATGGAATGAGCTGCCAGAGCAGGTAGTTGACACAGGTACTATCAAAATGTCTATAAAGCATTTGGACAGGTACATAGACAGGATAGGTTTAGAAGGATATGGGCCAAATGCAGGCAGGTGGGAGTAGTGCAGATGGAGCATGTTGTTCAGCGTGGGCAAGTTGGGCAGAAGGGCCTGTTTCCAAGCAGTATGATCCAAAGACTCGGTGGCCAGCTTTCATTGCCATTAGTCAATAAATCCATTGGAATGGGACGAACAAGGCAGGAGGGAAGGTGTTCAGTTTAGAGGTGGTCCAGGTTTTACTTGGGAAATCTGAAAAGATTACAAGAAGTGATTGGCTACTGATCCATCCCATGTGGTTTCATTGATTGCTAAGAACAGCCAATCTTTAAACTAATCTTCTATTTATCTTTTTGGGTCTGAAATCCTTCCTCCAGTCATCTCTATTTAACTGCCTTCCTGTTTCAATAACTCTCCCACTGTCTATTGTTTACCTCAATTTCTATCTTTTTACCTGTATTTCTAGCTCGCCTCATGCTCATTTCCCATTCTCACTGTTTTTTTTCCTTTACCTTTTGTTTTAGCTTTCCCGCCTTCCTCAAGGTTTTGCTCCTTTTAATTCTCTGACTGCATTCAACTTTGTCATCTTTCTTTATTCTCCTTCTTAATTTCACCTTCCCTGTTTAATTTCCTGGACTTGTCTCCCTAGCTGAATTCTGTTTAGTTTAGTTTAGTTTATTATCACATGTACTACAGACAATAGACAATAGGTGCAGGAGTAGGCCATTCAGCCCTTCAAGCCAGCACCACCATTCAATGTGATCATGGCTGATCATCCCCAATCAGTTGCCCGTTCCTCCCTTCTCCCCATATCCCCTGACTCCACTATCTTCAAGAGCCCTATCTGGCTCTCTTTTGAAAGTATCCAGAGAACCGGCCTCCTCCGCCCTCTGAGGCGAAGAATTCTATAGATGCACAACTCTCTGTGTGAGGTGCAGTGAAAAGCATTTGTTCCGTGCTATCCAGTCAGTGGAAAGACAATACATAATTACAATCAAGCCACTTACAGTGTACAGTTGCATGATAAGGGAATAACGTTTGGTGCAAGGTAAAGCCAGCAAAGTCTGACCAAGGCTAGTCCGAGGGTCACCAATGAGGTAGATAGTAGTTCAGGACTGCTCTCTCAGTGTGGTCGGATGATTCAGTTGCCTGATAACAGCTGAGAAGAAACTCCCTGAATCTGGAGGTGTGCATTTACACACTTTTATATCTTTTGCCCGATGGGAGAGGGGAGAAGAGGGAGAGGCCAGGGTGCGACTGGTCCTTGATTATACTGCTGACCTTGTCAATGGAAGGGAGGTTGGTTTGTGCGATGGTCTGGGCTGTGTAGACAATGCGCTGCAATTTCCTGAGATGATTGGGATAGTTGATCATGCTTTGGTGAAACTAGCTTGAGGAAGAGTTTGAGTGGATTGTGATGGAGATCAGGCGAGATCAGGTTAATTAGATCCCAACATGTGGACAAGTTGCAACCTCCGTCATTCTGAAAGAATAAACAAAGGCATTGGAGGAAGGGGTTTGTCCTTGTTCACTGGCAATGACTGCATAGACATCAGTAGTCAGTTATAAATCACCTTTGAACATTTGATTTCACTGAACTGAAGAAATGGATATGGATAGAATTGGCAACTCAAATGGGAATGCAAGTAACCAAAGATAAATTTCATCTTTAATCTCCCAGCAACATCAGGGTGGGTCTCAACCAGAAACGTCGCCTATCCATGTTCTCCAGAGATGCTACCTGATTCCCCGAATTACTCCAGCACCTTGTGTTATAAAGATAATATCCATATTGTACACCATAACATAAATAGTTGTTCTAACATTAATTAATATTGCGAATGCGAAAAATATTGCAAATTAATTTCTGTCATTATTTTTAAATAATGTGGTCCAGAGCATTCTCCCTAATCTTCCACAGAAAATGTTCCTGCCTCATAACCATAATTGTCACAAGTGCTACCTACTGCTACTGTAAATTAGTTGTACCTATTACATTAACCCTGAAATTGGGGGATTTTTCTTTTCAGACAGAATATCTATATAAAGAGAGTGACATCACTCCATGTAACAGCACATTACACAAGTCATATATTTTAATGAAACAATCTATTGCAACAAAAGGTATATAAGTAAAGAGATTTCCTGCCATTTGTAGCGGCCAGTGTGAACAGGTTCTCGTTACGACGTATGAAATGTTGTGATCTTTAAGTGACAGAGCAACAGAACTGTACAGAACCTGTATGCTATTCAAGAGTCAAGAGGAGTGAGAGTGTTTCATGGTCATAGCACCAGGAACAGAATAATTACATTCACTCGCCTGTGGTCAGTCCACCTTGGCCCACGCAATCTTCTGGTTGCCAAACATTTTTTTCTTTCCATTCCCAAGCTGACCTTTCTGTCCTGGGCCTCCTCCACTGTCAGCGTGAGACCACATGCAAATTGGAGGAACAGCACCTCATATTTTGCTTGGGCAGCTTATAACCCAGCGGCATGAATATATTGATGTCTCGAACTTCAATTGACCCTTGCATTCCCTCTCTCTCCGTCCCTCCCCCAACCCAGACCTCTTGCTAATTACACCATTTGTGTTCTTTCGTTATCACCTCGTCCTCAACCAACAATGGACCGTTGTGGGCTCCACCTTTCCCGAGTCATCAAAACAGGCCCTGCTCTGTTCTGTACCTTCCCATACCTCCAGTGTCTCCCTTCCTGACCCTCAGTCTGATGAGGGGTCTTGTGCCGAAATGTTACCTATTCCTTTTCTCCAGAGATGCTGTCTCACCCATTGAGTTGCTCCAGCATTTGTAGTTACTTCTTACACATAATTAAATGCCTCTTGCTGCAGCTTTACAGGCATATAAACACAGCCACGGAACAAATAAAAACACTATAAACCATAATACTATAAATTATTAGTTACACTAGATAATAAGTCTTATTTGTTTGAAAATAAATATTCTCCAACTTGCCATTAGCCAGCTGTGACAGTCTATTCACTCGGTTTACAGATAGAAGTACTAGCAGGAGTAGTTACGCAGTGTGATTTCATCTCCCTCACTGGCAGAGCAGCTAACATGTTCACACAGAAGTGCTGGGTGTATTATTTTAACAGTGTCGTCAACCTGTCCATTCTAGTGGGTAATATCTGTGGCATACAAGGGATCATGTGTGAAACCGTGAGTGCTGACAAAGGAAGTGGCATTGATGCGACATTACAATGCTGAACAGATTTTACTTTAATGCCCATGGATCTAAATATTTAGACCTAGCCAGACACTTAGTGGGAATTCCCAAAAGATATTCCAGCCTAGACACAAAATGCTGGATTAACTCAGCGGGACAGGCAGCATCTCTGGAGAGAAGGAATGGGTGACGTTTCGGATCGAGACCCTTCTTCAGACTGATGTCAGGAGAGGGGGGCGGGCCAAAAATAGAATGTAGTCGGAGACAGTAAGAATAGTGGGAGAACTGGGAAGGGGGAGGAGATGGAGAGAGAGGGAAAGTTAGAGAAGTCAATGTTCATACCTCTGGGGTGTAAACTACCCAAGCAAAATATGAGGTGCTGTTCCTCCAATTTGCGCTGGGCCTCACTCTGACAATGGAGACTGAGGCCCAGGACTGAAAAGTGAGATTGGGAATGGGAGGGGGAGTTGAAATGCTGGGCCACCGGGAGATCAGCTTGGTCAAGATGGACTGAGCGGAGGTGTTCAGCACCGAGCCTGCGCTTGGTCTCGCCGATGCAGAAAAGTTGACACCTGGAACAGCGGATACAGTAGATGAGGTTGGAGGAGGTGCAAGTGAACCTCTGCCTCACCCTGAAAGACTGTTTGGGTCCTTGGATGGAGTCGAGGGGGAAGGTAAAGGGACAGGTGTTGCATCTCCCCTACAGTTGCAGAGGAAATTACCCGGGGAGGAGGTGGTTTGGATGGGAAGGGACGAGTTGACCAGGGAATTTCGGAGGGAACGGTTTTTGCAGAATGCAGAAAGGGATGGAGATGGGAAGATGTGGCCAGTAGTGGGATTCGTTGGAGGTGCCGAAAGTGTTGGAGGATTATATGCTGCACATAATCCTCCAGCATTTTTGCCACTTTCAACCTTCGATTTAAACCAGCATCTGCAGTTCTTTCCTACACAATGATTCCATTGTGGATATCAATGCCACCCACTAACGACTTAGTGCGCTTTGCTTTGTTCCACGAGGCAAGAACTATTGATCTGTTGGAGTGTGGTCCATTTTTCACCAAAATAGATAGAGACTGCCAGTGTAGTGAGGAACTGCTTCTCTCCAGAGATGCTGCCTGTCCCCCTGAGTTACTCCAGCATTTTGTGTCTATCCTCGGTAGAGACTACCAGTTAGGCTATGCTACACAAGAGGAATGCATACCCAAGCTACCTGTTGCTGCATTTAATACATTTTAATCCGGTGACCAGTTCCAATTTTCAAATGTTACCGAACGTCACGTAGATATTTACAGCAAGGTTTCCCCACCTCCCACCTCCTCCATAACCCGCAGCTGGACAAGTGGGCTGAAGATTGGTTAATGGAGTTTAGTGCGGATGAGTGTGAGGTGTTGCACAGGGCCTACACTGTGAATGGTAAGGCCCCAGGGAGTGTTGTAGACCAGAGGGATCTAGGAGTGCAGGTACATAGTCCCCTGAGAGTGGTGTCTTAGGTAGATAGGATGGTCAAGAATGTTTTCAGTACGTTGAGCTTCACCAGTCAGGGTAATGAGTTTTAAAGTTGGGATGTTATGTTACAGTTATACAAGACACTAGTGAGGCCACATTTGGAGTATTGTGTTCAGGTTTGGTCACCTTGCTGTAGGAAGGATGCTGTTAAGCTGGAAAAAGTGCACGGAAGATTTAAGAGGATGTTGCCAGGAATTGAGGGGATGAGCCACAGGCAAGGACGTTGATCCTTGGAGTGCTGGAGACTGTGGGGTGATCTTATAGAGGTGTATAAAATCATGGGGAATACATAGGGTAAACACACAGTCTTTTACTGACAGTAGAAGAATCAAGAATCTGAAGACATAGGTTTAAGGTGTGAGGAGGAAGATTTATTTAATCTCCTCTCAATCTCCGACCCTCCAGAGAAAACAATCCAAGATTATCCAACTTATCCTTACAGCTAATATCCCATAATCCTGGCAGCATCCTGGTAAGCCCGCACCCTCTCCGAAACCTCCACATCCTTCCTGTAAGAGAGTGACCAGAACTCCACACAAAACTCCAAATGCAACCAAAGCAAAGTTTTATTAAGCTGTAACATGATGTTCAGACCCAATGCCCCGACCTATGAAGGCAAGCATACCAGATGCCTTCTTTTACATTTACTGATGTTGTCGCTTTCTGGGAGCTATCTCGTTACGCCCAAGAACCTTCTGTATATCAATGTTGTTAAGGGTCATGCCATAAATTTGGGTTGATTGAAGACCGAATATAAAGACATCAAAATGGGATGGATGACTGTGGTTTGTACCTCACTCCGTTCTTGTTACTAACCCTGGGTCAGGGTCAGGAGAAGAACAATACATATTCTTTGATACTAAATATCACTCGCACCAGAGTTACTCACACTGGTTTAGTGAATAGTTGTCTTGTAGTCAGTTGCCCTTTCTCTTCAATAGATCCCCCATCTGACACGTCATAGGGCAACTTGCATAAACTCACACTTACGTCGGCAATTCTTTAAGCCCACTGTTTTATTTCCACGTTGCGGGCCTCAATAGCCTCGGCAGCAGCGCGCTACTGCGCATGTGGCTATTTCTTCAAGCCAGTCAGCTGATCTCGTGGATGCTCCCACTCATTCCCCGCGTCTGAGCTCCCAGCTGGTCTCTGCTTCGAATAGTAAATTTACGCCTGGACTGCAGTACTTCTCTGTAATCTTTAATGACCAGCTGAAGGATCAAATGGAGTTGTGTTTAATGTCATCCACATCTTCAACTGCACAACACTCTGCTGGTACTGCACTGGGTGCAGTGCGGTGTCCTGGCCTCTCAAGCCCTCCTAATGGCCCTGTCCCACTTAGGAAACCGGAACGGAAACCTCTGGAGACTTTGCGCCCCACCCAAGGTTCCTGTGCGGTTCCCGGAGGTTTTTGTCAGTCTCCCTACCTGCTTCCACTACCTGCAACCTCCTGCAACCTCCGGGAACCACACCGAAACCTTGGGTGGGGCGCAAAGTCTCCAGAGGTTTCCGTTCATTTTTCCTAAGTGGGACAAGGGCATTAGGTGTTTGCTTTGTTGTAGTTGTTTAGATTCCCGCACAACATGGGCGGCACAATGGTGCAGCAGTAGAGTCGCTGCCTTCCACCGCCAGGTTCGACCCTGACTCTGGCCGTTGTCTGCACGGAGTTTGTACATTCTCCCTGTGACCACTTAGGTTTTCTCTGGGTGCTCCGGTTTCCTCCCACACTCCAAAGACTTGTGGATTAATTGGCTTATGTAAATTGTCCCTAGCGTGTGTAGTATAGAACTAATATACGAGGTGATCGCTAGTCGGCATGATCTCAATGGGCCGAAGGGCCTGTTACCATGTTGTATCACTGAACTAAACTAAACTAAACTAAACTAAACTAAACTAAACATTTACAATGTGTGAAATGAGAAGAGATTCTCTGGTAAATTCCACTTATAGTGATCTGTACAGTGCTCTCCCGATGATCTTTTATGGTGTATCAATTAGACTAAGCCTTGTGAAAAAAGCGTGAAGTGGTGTGAGTTTAGGAGAGGCATGGATGAAATCTGAGCAGCATTGAGATGGGAAAAGGCAAATTTACAAATATGGATGAAACTCTCATTTGATTCTGAGTGACTTTCTAAAAATAGGCCAGTGCTGATTTAAGCTGGCAAGTTATTTTCCTGACAGTGTGCTTTCTATAATACTTAGCTGCTTGCCTTTGTCAGTTTAATTTGAGCCTGACAGCTATTGAAGACACAGTGGGTTGCCTTAACCTACTTGATAAAGCTGTGTTACCATGTTCATTAAAAACAGAATATTGGTGATATCAGAAAGATGATTAAGCACCAACCGAGAATTATTTTTTGACAGTTCTGATTTGACCTTAAGCTCCCTATTGAAACTGCATTTACGTTAAAAGCTGTTATTAAAAGAGTAACCATGTCTTTGGGCTGCACTGGCACATAAGCAGTAGGAGGTATTTTTCACATGATACTTGACATGAATGCATGATAAGAACAGCAGGAATACCTGATATCCAGCTGTGCCAACAAACAATTCACAGGTCCAGTCTCCAATTGTGCCAAGTTACCAAATCTCAAGCTCAGTAGTAGCTGGAGGAACCACGATAGACAACACATCCCTGATTTAAGGAAGAGGACAGAGTATAAGATCGGCAGAGATTTAAGCTAATGTTTTAACAGTTATTCCCACGTTGAAGGAATCATATCCATTGACGTTGACATCAGCGTTGATGCCAGTCTTGGTATCTCTCTCCAAGGAACTGCAAAGTAGTCATTAATTGGAAAAGAAGAATAGAAAAGAAGGGTGGATTAGTTAAACAAGGAAAACTTTTAGATGGGGAATCAATGCCTGCTGCGGCTTACCTCTATGTACATGGACTGGTTCCACCAAATCCTACTGACAAAAATGTGATTACATTCCCCAATCATTAATAAGAATCATGCTGCACAGAAGCAGGCTCCATGGCACATCATGTACATGCCATACATTGAGTACTAGTCTGAAGAAGAGTCTCGAACCGAAACATCACCCATTCCTTTTCTCCTTTTCTCTTCCTGTCCCGCTGAGTTACTCCAGCATTTTGTCACTATCTACATTAATCACATTTTCCAGCATTTGGCCCAACTGCTTTTTTTATTTGCAATTCAAATGTCAAAGGTCCCATTCCTGTGCTTTATTCCTGCGCTGTGCTGTCATCTCGATATATCTTATGAGAGTTATGAGTGTGTCTGCCTCCGCAATCGCTCCGGCAGTGTGTTCCAGACCACCCTCAAATCCACTTTAAGCCTTCTGCCTCTTAAACCCATGGCCGTTCATTTTATAAACTTCTGGAATGGGGAAAGGTTTTTCCTTGTTCATCCTGTCTACTTGCCCCTTCCAAGTTTGGATACCCCAGTCAAGTCCCCACTTTGTCACCTCTGCTCCAAAGAACAGAGTTGTCACCTCTGCTCCAAAGAACTGGGGTTACCTAGCCTCTCCTCGTAACCCCAACAGTCCATCTCAGGAAACATCTCGGTGAATGTTGTATGTTGTGGCAACCAGTGTGCATGGTTCCAAATGTGGTCTAATCAGTGTTTCAGAAATGTTCACCATTCAAGTCAAGTCAAGTTTATTCATCACATGCACATACGAGATGTGCAGTGAAATGAAAAGTGGCAATGCTCGCGGACTTTGTGCAAAAAGACAAACAAACAAACAACCAAACAAACTACAAACAGAATGGAACAGAATCATATTCTTTTACATATTAAATATTGTGGGCGGAAGGAAAAAGGGAAAAAAACAGCAATTTAAAAACAAGCAGTAGAGTGGTACAGTAAAGTTAGTCCCTGGTGAGATAGGAGTTTATAATCCTAATCGCCTCTGGGAGGAAACTCCTTCTCAACCTCTCCGTTCTCACAGCACGGCAACGGAGGCGTTTGCCTGAACGTAGCAGCTGGAACAGTCCGTTGCATGGGTGGAAGGGGTCTCCCATGATCTTATTGGCTCTGGAGTTGCACCTCCTGATGTATAGTTCCTGCAGATGACCTCCCTCCCTCTTCTATTCCGTGCCCTACTCAAAGAAGACCAATATCTCACAAGCTCACACAAGGATCCTTCAACTTGCACACTGTTCCTTCCCTTGCCTTATTTATTCTCCTACTTTTCTGTAGTTATAAGATGCTTAGGGGCTGTTCCCCTGTGATACACAGACATTTCTCTCTCAGGTAACCACTGCAGCATCTAAGCCACTATTTTCTGCTGCCTTTTCTCTCATGCTTTTGTTCGCCATCCAACATTTCCACCTGTCTCTGGATAGATCTGCTCGATTGCTGGTATGGATGGACTTGTCTCATGGGCTGGACACCCATACGTAATCCCTTCTCCATAGGCGAGTCCTTCAAAGCTGTAATTATATTTTTATGTTTTATGTTTTAGCTCTATTAAGAAAGTATTAAAGGATTTTCCCTGGTCCCCGTTGTGAGGGAGAAACTCTTTGATATCTCAATGCACCTTTAATGCATCTAATGCATTCTGCAGTCTTATTCGAGGTCTTCATGATCTGATGCAATTCCCTTCCCCATGTCCAGTAAAAGACAATATCGTCTTTTATCTTTTCTACTATGTAAGACAAAACCACTTGATCACAGACCGCAAACTCCTCTTCCCATTGTGTCTGCTGCATAAACAAGTTTCCTATCTGGAAACCCAGAGGCCCGAATGCCTTTATTCACTGCGCTGTTTATTTTCTCGAAGGAAACACCAGCCCGCTGCCTCCTGGCACATGTCCAAATGTTATCTCAATGGGGCAAACATCTTACTGGTGGACAATATTCAGAATCGAGCAGTGTGTTCAATATTACCATTTTATTGATAAGTCAAATCACTATTTCTAAGATAGAGCTGCAGATTCAAGCTGACCACATAGTACTGTAGTTAGGAGCTTTCAACAGAGAACCACACCCCTTGTGTGGCTTACGTACACTGAGAATATCCACTTCGAACCAATTCTATGCTCTAGACATTACACTTTTGAGATACAGCGCAGTAACAGGCCCTTCAGCCCACCGAGTCCATGCCGACCAACGATCATCCCATTCGCTAACACTATCCTGCACAATTTGTTTACAACTTACCAAAGCCAATTAACGTACAAACCTGTACGTCTTTGGAGTGTGGGAGGAAACCGGAGCACCCGGAGAAAACCCACGCGGTCACAGGGAGAACGTGAAGAAAGCGAACGGTATGTTAGCTTTCATAGCAAAAGGATTTGAGTATAGGAGCAGGGAGGTTCTACTGCGGTTGTACAGGGTCTTGGTGAGACCACACCTGGAGTATTGCGTTCAGTTTTGGTCTCCAAATCTGAGGAAGGCCATTATTGCCATAGAGGGAGTGCAGAGAAGGTTCACCAAACTGATTCCTGGGATGTCAGGACTGTCTTATGAAGAAAGACTGGATAGACTTGGTTTATACTCTCTAGAATTCAGGAGATTGAGAGGGGATCTTATAGAAACTTACAAAATTCTTAAGGGGTTGGACAGGCTAGATGCAGGAAGATTGTTCCCGATGTTGGGGATGTGCAGGACAAGGGGTCACAGCTTAAGGATAAGATTGCCACTTTCATTTCACTGCACATCTCGTATGTGTATGTGAGAAATAAACTTGACTTGACTTGACTTGACTTGAGGGGGAAATCCTTTAAAACCGAGATGAGAAGAACTTTTTTCACACAGAGAGTGGTGAATCTCTGGAACTCTCTGCCACAGAGGGTAGTCGAGGCCAGTTCATTGGCTATATTTAAGAGGGAGTTAGATGTGGCCCTTGTGGTTAAGGGGATCAGAGGGTATGGAGAGAAGGCTGGTACGGGATACTGAGTTGGATGATCAGCCATGGTCATATTGAATGGCGGTGCAGGCTTGAAGGGCCGAATGGCCTACTCCTGCACCTAATTTCTATGTTTCTATGTACAAACTCTGTACAGATCGCACCCGTAGTTAGGATTGAACCCCGGTCTCTGGTGCTGCAAGGCAGCAACTCTACCGCTGCACCAATGTGCCGCCCCAATTTAACATGAAACAGTTGGTCTCCTGTAATATTGGTTGGGCACCACTTTAAGAACTTTAAGATAAGTTGTAATATCCATGATCTTGAGAGACCGTGGGCCGACCGGTCTTGGACGCCAACTGCAGCCACTTCCCGTAGCGGGGCTTTTCCCGTTGGTGAACGTTGGTGAATGTTGTATCCGGCCAAAAGCCAGCCGGCTGAAGGGCAGGACTCAGAAAAGAGCAGCTGAAGCCATTTGTCGAGGAGTTGTAAATAGGCCAGAAAGATAAGAAGCCAGAGAGATGTTGGCACAAAAGCCTTCAGGCCATCAATGCCGGGCACAACATTGCCTTGGGTTAAAAGGTCACGTGTGGCCCCAGGGGACCGCTCAAGTCGCAGGTAGTGAAGGACATGGTGGGGTTTGAGAGTGGATGGAGTGAACCGTATTGGGCGAGATTTGCATGCAGCATGCTCAGCTGATTTCCACCTCTATAAGACTGCACATTTTGTGAAGAATGTTTTTTTTTTCCTTTTTTAAAAAAAAGAGCTGCACTCTTTCTTTTTTTTAAAGGACCTGGAGCGGACCCGAAGCCTGCAGCAGTTTCTGTAGATGACGCCAGCAGCAGTTAGTGTTACTTTCATTATTTCTGCATCTTGTCACCAACATTTCATGTTCAGCTTTTTTTGGAGGCGGGGGCACGCATGTGACTTGTTGACGGGATAAGAACTTACTAACATTCAAATCACTTTGACCACAACACAGTAGCTCCACTTTATCAGCCTAAGTTCCCTTCTGTGGTCATAGCTCAGAATGTTCCCCTGCCTGAAAGACAGCATGGCCCTTCAGCCCACCAAGCCCTTCAGCCCAGCCATTCATCATCTACTCAAACTGGTTCTGTCAACCCACTTCCGCCTTCACTTCCTGCACATAACCATATAACCATATAACCATATAAGCATCAGGGGCAATTTACAGCGGGCCAATGAACCTGCAAACCCACACGTCTTTGGGATGTGGGAGGAGACCGGAGCACCCGGAGAAAACTCACACGGTCACAGGGAGAACGCAAAAACTCCATACAGACAACACCCGAGGTCAGGATCGAACCCATGTCTCTGGCGCTGTGAGGCAGCGGATCTACTAGCTGATTTCCTTTCAATGATTGATCATTTTCAAAGTGTTCGAGTCTTGCAAGAGCACTTTGTCTTCAGAGGCCAGTGACTTGTGTTCAATGGGAATCTGAGGACTGTGTGTATCATTTGCCCCCCCCCCCCCCCCCCAACCTCTCCTCCAATCTTATCAATCAACCTGCAATACAGCAACTTAATTTTAGAATTCCTCTGTGCAACAGTTTCACTTACCACTGAAGCACAGGTCAGAGTGAGCACCATTAAACATCAGGCATCTAACTAATTACTGAAGTCAAACGTAATGGCCTATTTCTTCCCCTTCTTTAAATATGGAGCAGCGTGAACATTGTCACTGAGCTGAGAGAACAGACCTTAGCTCTGGCAGGTTTTTACAGATGTAGGGAATACATTCACAGTATAGTTCTCCCATCAGTTTAGGGACTGAAGTGGGATAATGTCATCTGGGTGGTTCTGTTCTGACATTCTCTGTTGAGATGATGTATTTCTTTAACATGGTTGGGAGTGATCCGTTTTAACATGCTTCTCACAGATTATCTGAAAGTAGGCAATTAACATGAAGTTAATAGCTTAATTTTCCACCTGCTTGTACGTCATTGTATTGTGTCCTCATTTCCAATGAAAGTGGCAAATGATCCATACTGTATTCATCATTTCCATGTTCTGGTTATTGACAGAGGATGGCAAGTTTGAAGCTAAGTCTCGGTATCCATTATAAGGGAGTTAGAAACATAGAAACATAGAAATTAGGTGCAGGAGTAGGCCATTCAGCCCTTCGAGCCTGCACCGCCATTCAATATGATCACGGCTGATCATCCAACTCAGTATCCCGTACCTGCCTTCTCTCCATACACTCTGATCCCCTTGGCCACAAGGGCCACATCTAACTCCCTCTTAAATATAGCCAATGAACTGGCCTCAACTACCCTCTGTGGCAGAGAGTTCCAGAGATTCACCACTCTCTGTGTGAAAAAAGTTCTCCTCATCTCGGTTTTAAAGGATTCCCCCCCTTATCCTTAAGCTGTGACCCCTTGTCCTGGACTTCCCCAACATCGGAGATTTAAGGTCATAAGTGATAGGAGCAGAATTCCATCAAGTCTACTCCACCATTCAATCATGGCTGATCTATCTCTCCCTCCTAACCCCTTTTCTCCTGTCGCCCATAACCGCTGACACCCATTGTTGTGATGTAGCAATTTCTAATTGAATTGTAACAAATTATCGGCATGTGTCACTGCCCCAGCTAATCTAACTTTGCCCACTTTAACCTAAATTTATCTGAGAACAACCCCTCATCTTTATTCCCTGTCTACATCATGCATTCATTTGCTGTGTTTGTTGCAACTCTGCGTGTGCAGTTGCACATACTGTTTGTTTACATTGTAGTTTAAATATTATAGGTTTAGGAAAAAGATCTCAGCAAATTTGATAATCATTAGGGCTCTTTGCTGTACATTCTGCTGTTAATTTTGATAATTCAAGCAAAGCAACTGGAACAAAATGGAACGATTAAATTTGCCTTCCCATCTAATTGTTCTCAACAACTGAGAATTAACAGAGTCTGACAAAGGGTCTCGACCCGAAACGTCACCCATTCCTTCTATCCAGAGACGCTGTCTGTCCCGCTGAGTTACTCCAGCATTTTGTGTCTATCTTCAAACTGTGTTGAAGATGGATGTACAAGGAATTGCCCATTCATCTGACCAAGCTATAATAAATAGTGAGGCAGCACAGATCACTTCCTCTGCAGTTTAAGCAATAGGAACTGGAACATAGGAACTGGAAAACAATAGGAACTGAAAATATTCAAAGAGAAATCACATTTTAATTGGAGGCAAATGTCAAAATTGTCATTGCGTGGCCTTGCTTTTATTTTACTTTGCTACTTCCCTCCTTTGTTTTTCTTCACTCTTCTTTTGATGTTGAATTTCTTGGCTGCCTCAAAGAATGCAGTTGAAAAATGTTCAACCAGGTTATATCAAAATGCATTTTCTACACTTTGTGATGTGTGAACCGAGACACTTGATAGTTACAATTGGGGATTGTTTTCATGTAAATTTGTTACATCAATGTAGTGATGTAATGTTAACATGCACAGGATGTTTGACATTTATTGCTTTTCTCTGCTTGTCCTTGAGTTGAAAGGCTTGTCAGGCCTTTTCAGAGGACAACCAAAAGCTCTCCAGCCCTGAAGGGCAGTGGTGAACTGGTTGTTTTTTTAATGACAATCTGGCTGTTAGTGTCCGAACTTCCTACTCCCAATTTTATTTGGTATTTTATTCATGTTTTACAGCACAAAAACGAACCCCTCGGTCCACCATGTCCATGCCGATCTTTTTGTCCATCTATACTAATCTTATTTCTGCGCATTGAGATTGTATCCTTCTTTGTCTTGCCCATTTAAATGTCTGTCGAAATGCATGTTAAATGTAGTGATTGCATCTGACTCCACCACAAATTCGGGCACGGGCTTCCAGATATCAATGTCTCTTTCCTTTCACCATAATCCTGTGCCCTCTTGATTTTGATACTCCTGCCATGGGAAACGTTTCTGACAGTGGACCTGATCTATCTGTTTCACAATCTTATATAGTTATATATAGGTCAAACCCCACTCAGTGTCCTTCATTCCAGGGGAAATGAGGCCCATTTCTCCTCACGAATGAGTGTTCCACTCTATCCTGGTAAATCTCCCACACACTCTCTCCATCTCGATCATATTCTTCCTACAGTGGGGCAACCAGAACAGCACACAATACTCCAAATGCAGACTAAAGTTTTATAAAGCTGCAACATAACGTCCCAACTCTTAAAGGTAGACACAAGATGCTGGAATAACTCAGCAGAAAAGGGCAACATCACTACCTAGAAATAATGGGTGACATTTGTCTGAAGAAGGGTCTTGACCCGAAACCTCATCCAATCCTTCTATCCAGAGATGCTGCCTGGCCCGCTGAGTTACTCCAGCATTTTGTGTCTAACCAGTGTAAACCAGCATCTGCAGTTCCTTACACGTCCCAACTCTTATATTCTATGTCCCAATATGTAGCAATGTTACAAAATGTTGAGATTTTAAAAATCAAGTCTGCAATTTATCCCATCAGATAAAGCATAAAAAAAGTTTAATTTGACACCTAATTCACTTTCATATCTCAAGTATTTAAATATTTATGGCCATTTTCATACTCGGAAATTAGCATCTTTTGTTCCCTATTGATTTTCTATGGACATAACAAAAAAGCTTAAATTAAAGTCCATTTAAATCAGCTTTCTAGTGGGATCCTGTGAACGCGCTGGTTTAGAACGTTCACATTGCGGTAGATTTGTGCCCTCAAATGCCCAGAAAAATACTGCGGGATATAATGGGGCCCAAATTAGCTACTCGCAACATTAAACTTTGTATAAAGGGATCTTAAGAAGCCCTTTTTAACGTAAAAATAAACAGCCTACCTTCCGTTTTCCCCTGTATGAGATCCGACCCGTTGTCGGCGGTCTCGGGTTTAGAGGTTAATTTTTAACCTACTATAACAAGTAAAGAAAGCCCTTAAAACTAAAAATAGCTCCAGCTACGGAATCTTCCAGCGATTTTTCGTTAATAATTAACTAGGCTGAAAAACCTCGATTTGAACAGCCTAGGGAAAATCGCGTTTTAAACCCGCCCCCCTCTAAACGGCGCCAAAATCGCGCACACGGGCTGGGACAGATTTTCAGCGATCTTCAGGTAGGCTTTGCAACATACCTACAACATGAGATGAAGTTGAGCATGCCATTTGCCTTCTTCACCACCCTACCTACCTATGTTGCCATATTCATGAATCCCAAGATCCCTCTGTTCATTATCATTCATTAGCACCCTACTCGATATGTCCCACTCCTATATCACTTCCTAAAATGCCTCATCTCCCACTTGTTGGGATTACATTTTGGCTGCCTACACCCCACCCAACTGTCCATTGATCGGATTGCATTTTAATTCCCATGTGGTTGTCAATGCATACATAGTCCTGCCCTCTTATCGCTCATCCAATAATATAACCAGATTCCTATCAGATTCCCATTTCATGCTTTATTTGTAGTTTACTATATTAAATGACACATCCCCAAATGGCCAATGTGGGAACTGTAGCACCAGACGAGTCCTCTGTCTCAACAACTTCCTTCAGCAACAACATGAGATAGACATATGCAAATATTATCACGTCATCTCATTAACGTAGTAACAGTGTTAACCAGTTTTTTTTCTTTGTGAATTCCACCAGGGTTTCTTCAGAAATTAACGTATGAAAAACAGAGCATGTGATTCCACCACTAATTCTGGCAGCGAGTTAAATTGTGAACGAATTAGATTTTCAAAGTGCTACGTTCTCAGAGCAAGCAATTTCAAAATGCTAAGAGAATGATTAGTTTTGACAGATAACACAAGGAATTAAATAGTCAAAGTGAAAGTTGACCTGGATGTTGTTTGCCAGGGGCTTGTGAACCCTTTGAAATGGTTACTGTTCTAGTGAAGCTCTGTGTGTAAAAGTGACACCCATTATAGAAAATGTGCAAGGCAAAGTTAAACACCATGCAGATTGGTTTGGAGCATCAGGCAACTGGTGAAATAACATACACATGCAGAGTGAAGTCCTGGATTCATCTGCACACTAAGCCCATCGATCTCATCTGGACTTTGTGTCTTGTGGAGCCAGTCTTCCCGAGGGGTGGGAAGGGGATCGGAGAAATTAGAAACAAAATATTTTGTGATTGTGAATGTTCCACGCCAATCTACTGCTCTGGCCACTTCTCCCATCAGAGACCTTGGTACTTGTCTAGAAATGATTTACAATACTGGTGAAAGGCTGAGGCCATCTTAAGTTTATGTTTAGGTTTATTATTGTCACAAGTACCGAGGTACAGTGAAAAGCTTTGGTTTGCATGCTATCCAAACGGATTAGATATACTATACATTAATGCAATCAGGTCAAACTCCAGCAGAGTAGATAAAGCAAAGGGGGAAGTTACAGAGTGCAGAATATGGTTCTGTATCATATTGTAGCACAGCTGTAGACAAAGTCCAATGTCCTCAATGGGGTAGAGGTGAATCAGACAGTGCCCTAGCTTATGGAAGGACAAGCCTGATAACAGAGGGAAATAAGCTGGTCCTGAGTCAAGAGAGGAAAGAGATGGCGTTTTATGAACTTAGTGCTGCTTCGACTTTTGGATAATCTTGTCTTAGTGTGGAGTGTTTTGAAACTTGGCATCATCAAGCATTTCAAGTTTAATTGTAACTCAACATTAGAAGCAGGAACAAGCATGGGAATAGTGATGGGCTGTTCAGCTCTTCATGCCAATTCAACAGGAACACTGATTACTGATGGCAATTTGCCCAGAGGAACTGTTGAGGCTGGTGATGAATTAACAGCTTCTGAACTGAGGCAGGTAGATCTTTCCTGTAATAAAAATGAACTGCGGATGCTGTTTATACCGAAGATAGACACAAACTGCTGGAGTAACTCAACAGGTCAGGCAGCACCTCTGAAGAAAATGGAGAAAAGACTAAAGAAGGGTCCCGACCTGTAACGTCGCCTATCCATTTTCTCCAGAGGTGCTGCCTTGCCCGTTGCGTTACTCCAGCATTTTGGGCAGATTGTTTCTGTTACCAGGGAAGGTGTTAATAGTTGTGGAAGTAGATGTAATTGGAGTATGGCACAGATCTATTGTAAAGGTGAAAGGCTGGAGGATCTGAATGGCCTGGTCTTCACTCTGTGCCTGCTTGTCTCGGCAGTGGAAGACCTATTGCCTGTTTCTGTTATGTGCAAGGAACTTGGATGAGGCTGGGAATTGAGTACTAATCGATCCCAGGTTTTGAGCTGCATTACGTTGTTTATTTGTGCTCACTCTGAACTTTCCGGCTAATTCTTCCAAAGCTTATTTCACCTGAGATCCTAAGAAACACACGGGGTTTTCCATTCACCTGACACATGGGCCAGATTCAGCTTCAGCTACCGTAACCAAGCAGAATGCAGCTTATTTTCCCCGCCCCTCAGCCCTGACCAAGTCCCTCCACAATTAACTCCCCTCCTCCCAGTGTCCCTGTGGAAAATCACAATGGGTCTGATTGATGTCCGTCGGGCCTACAATCCCACCCCCAGCCAGTTAATTATCGAGAAGTTTGTGAAAATAGGTGCTGTCATGAACAATTATCTGACAGCAGTTTGTTCAAAAGACTCCAAATGCATAATTATGCTTATTTGGAAAACACAAAGAGAGTTATGAAATCAGCAGTCACAAATTATCTTACTCAGTGTCAAACAAAACGAGAGTTCATGAGTAAAACACTCTCACTGTACAATATTCCTATGGTATATTTAACTTTAAAGTAACGATTTGCCCATGGGCTGCACTTGATTTTGGAGCTTTGATTTGAAGTACATACACACCTTGCAGACGTGCTGAAATGTATTTCATTTTCTCTTGCATCCCCCCTCCCCCCCCCCCCCCCCCCCCCCCCCCCCCCAGGGTTTACTCGGCCCAGCCTGAAAAGCGTCAAAAACGAGAGATCTTCCTATTTCCGAAGGAAGGAGAAGAGGTTTCGATTCTTCATTCGGCGCATGGTGAAATCGCAAAGCTTTTATTGGATTGTCCTCTGTGTGGTGGGGCTAAACACTCTCTGTGTGGCAATTGTACACCATGACCAGCCATTGTGGCTCACTGAGGCACTATGTAAGTGTGTGGGAGGTTATCAGGTTAACCTTACTTTCATGTATATTGTCATTTTGGTTTAATAAGAATTTTTCAAAGATTTGTTTAGTTTAGAGATACGGCGTGGAAAGAGGCCCTTCGGCCCACCGGGTCTGTGCCGACCAGCGATCCCCGCATATTAACACTGTCCTACACCTTCTAGGGATAATTTTTACATTTAACAAGCCAATTTACCTACATATCTGTACGTCTTTGGAGTGTGGGAGGAAACCGAAGATCTCGGAGACAACGCAGATTACGCGGAGAACGTACAAACTCCGCACAGACAGCACCCGTAGTCGGGATCGAACCCGGGTCTGTGGTGCCGCAAGTGCTGTAAGGCAGCAACTCTACCGCTGCACCTCCATGCCGCCCTGACCTTGCATCAACCTTGTTGAAAAACTGATCATAAGCTATTATGTTTGCACTTAAAGAAGACTTTGATTTTGCCTGGGTAATGGGTAATATACTCATAGTAACTTATACAGTTAGTTAGACAGATACAAAGTGCTGGAGCAATTAAGCAGGTCAGGCAGCATCGCTGGAGAAGGTGGATAGGTAACAATCTGAGGAATTGTTCAGTCCCGAAACGTCACCCATTCTTTTTCTCCAGATATGCTGCCTGACCTGCTGAGTTACTCCAGCATTTTTCATCCAGGATTATTTTTAAAATTTTGATCATGGTGAGGTTAAACACAAATATAAAAATGTAAACATAAACTACTCATGCTGCAGGTTTCTCATGTCTCTCAAAGCATGCACAAAGTAAAACTTCTTCTTCTTGCGTATGGCATGCACAGCCTAAAGTTGTAGGACAACTTGTTCTATTTGATTGTGCACGCCGGGTTGATTGCATTCGTCGAAACAGGGCGGACCCACGTGAAGGTTGCAATCTCCCACCCCCCACCCCCCCAAAGTAGAACTGAACCATCATGAACAGGATCTTATGTTCAAGACTAAGATCTTTGACATCTGTGGATGCGATTAGATTCAATAAACGCGCAGGAGTGACCGTGCGTTTGCGATTGCTTCTCAGTTTAATTCACCATCCCGCTCTCACTAGAAGCGGCCTGTGGCCTCCTGCACTGTTACTATTAGACCCATACCAAGCTTGCAGAGAACCACATGATAATCCTTCCAGCCACTTTGCAGCATTCCAGATTCAATATCGGATTCTCCAACTTCAACGACTTGCTATCCCTGCTTATGAAAGAACTGGACACACTAAGGTGCAAAAACACAAAGTGCCGGAATAGCTCAGCGGGTCAGCAGCATCTCTGGGACACTTAGATAGGTGATATTTTGGTTCAGGATCGTTCTTCAGACCTATTGTAGTTGTGAGGTCGGGGTGGGGGGGGGGGGGGGGAGAAAAAAAGTAAAGATAAGTGGGGGCAGAACATACTCTGGCAAGTGATAGGTGAATACAGGTGAGGGATATTTAACTGACAGATGGGTTGAACTGGGCACCTCTGCTGTAAGTCATCATCTTTGATGTTGACTCCGTTTATCATTTTCAACTTATTTAAATGTTTCCATGAGTTCTCCATTAGCACACCTTGACCTGCTATGTGCAACACATCACACTCTTTGTCACTCGAGGTACCACATTAACAACTCATTCCCATAGCAACCTAGACTTCAACATATCACAGATATATCCTTTGTCTTCTCCATGCCAAAACCAACCTCTCTACAACTTAAAACTCTCCTCCTTTTCACTCCATTTCTACTTTTTCCATACCCTCGGGCACCATGTTTCTTTCCACTGAGTTCTGAAATATCTATTTCATATCAATTTCTTTCTGACCATTATCTCAAAAATGACTTACATTTTGACATGAAATATACTTATTGAATCTCTGCTCAAATAATCTGCCAGAATTACACCCTTCATTTCTTCATTCTCAAGTCCTATGTTCTTCCTTTGAATTATTTACATACTTTATCTGTCCTTGTAGGTGCCTTTACACTCGTTTTTTATATTTACTACTAGTCTGTATTTTACTTACAATCAATTTTAGTCTTTTTGCCATCCCTCCACTGTTCCATACACTTAATGTTTTTCCTTTGATGTATTATTTTGTTATTCGTCCAAGTTAATTAATAGTTCACAAAGACATAGAAAATGGGTGTAGGAGTAGGCCAATCGGCCCTTCAAGCCAGCACCGCCATTCAATATGATCATGGCTGATCATCCAAAATCAGGACCCCAATCCTGCTGTCTCCCGATATCCCTTGTTTCCGTTAGCCCAAAGAGCTGTATCTAACTTTCTCTTGAATACATCAAGAGTTCAAAACTTATCAGAATCGGAATCAGAATCACACTTTATTAGCCAAGTATGTTTTGCAACATACGAGGAATTTCATTGGCCAGGTCAGTCATACAATTAGAAGCAACAAATCACTCAAAAACACATTTTAACATGAACATCCACCACAGTGACTTCTACACATTCCTCACTGTGGTGAAAGGCGAAATAAAGTTCAAGTCCTTCCTTTTGTTCTTCCTCGGTCGGGGGCCTCGAGCCCTCCGTTGACGGGACGATCTTGACTCCCGTAGCCGACGGCGTTTAGGCCCTCCGCAGCGAGGTGTTCAGCTCCTACATCAGTGGAACGTCAGCTTCCCTGCGCCGGGCGATCAAACCTCGCGTCAGGGCTGGTCGAGCCTTCCGCGGTATTGGAGCTCCCGACTAGCCTCTCCCGAGACTGCGAGGCCTTGATGGTAGGTCCACGGTGATCGCGGTGGGAGCGATCCCAGGCAAGGGATCCGCTCCGATGTTAAGTCCACGCCCCGCGCGCCCCGAGGAGGCCTCCAGCTCCAACGATGGTAGGCCGCAGAGCCCGGAGAATGTGATCCGAAAATTGGTCCCATCTCCGGGAAGGTAGGAACTTGAAAAAAGGTTTCATCCGATCCACTCCCCCCACATAAAACATACCGAAGAACATTAAAACAATCTTTTAACACACTAACAAATAATAAAAATAAAGGCAAAACGAACAGACTGCCGGCAGGGCTGCCATCTCCCCTGCACCCCGGGTGATCTAATAATGGTAAGAGATGGATTAGGACAGCCTTATTGATATGTTATAATAATCGGACATTAAACTGATTGTGTGATCAGATATCAGTCGTAACTGATCTGATATGGTGTGATATTTCAAGTAGAATCTGTTCAGGACAGGACAGATAAACAGTTGAAGCACTGGAGAAGCTGGGTAATGTGGCAAGAGAGAGAATGGATTAGCTGAGATTACTGTGGCAGGAAGTAGGCACAAATGCAGTGGGTGGAATGGCCACATTTGATGGTGCAGGTTTGTGTCACTCCATAATGTTGAAATCCTGTGCCCATTAACCAGGTCCCCCTTTGATATTGTTTCACTCACAAGTTTGATAACTTGCACATTTTGCAACTGATCTGCTATTTTCCCCATGACGATCTTCACACGTTGTTTTTGTTTCAGATTTTGCTGAGTTTGTTTTCCTTGGGCTTTTTCTGACTGAGATGTCCTTGAAGATGTATGGTCTGGGCCCAAGAAATTACTTCCATTCTTCGTTCAACTGTTTTGATTTTGGGGTAAGATTGAGTTTGGTGAACGCAAGCAGACCAAAAAATAAGATTAACGTTGGTATCTCCCTAATTGAAGATGCGGTGTCTTTTTTCAGGTAATAGTCGGCAGTATATTTGAAGTCATCTGGGCGGCTGTCAAACCAGGTACCTCGTTTGGTATAAGTGTTCTCAGAGCACTTCGATTACTCAGAATCTTCAAAGTAACCAAGTAAGGAGAATTTCAAATTGTTATCGATGTTCCTTTACAATATTTTTAATTTTAGTTTGCAATAATGGAGAAATACTGTCCAGTCTGTGACAGGCTATGCTATTAACTCCCGGTCAAGGCTGCAACCATACATATTCTAAATCACAGATAGACACAAAGTGATGGAGCAACTCAATGGGCCAGGCAGCATCCCTGGAGAAAAGGGGTAAGAGCTATTTTGGGTCGGGACCACTCTTCAGACTCATATTGCTCATATTGTGTAATTTGCAGATGATGGTACCATGCCCGTAAATAGAAACATAGAAAATAGGTGCAGGAGTAGGCCATTCGGCCCTTCGAGCCTGCACCGCCATTCGATATGATAATGGTTGATCATCTAACTCAGTATCCTGTACCTGCCTTCTCTCCATACCCCCTGATCCCTTTAGCCACGAGGGCCACACCTAACTCTCTCTCAAATATAGCCAATGAACTAGCCTCAACTACCTTCTGTGCGGTGAAAGCAAAGAATCACAAATAGGTTGATGGTAGAATTAGTCAATTCTTGCCAAGGTTACCAGATGCGGGAGGAAATATGGTTAAATTTACAGGCAGAGCAGCCTTGATCTTATTGAACGTGGGCTAGTCTCGAGAGGCCGAGTGGCCCACAATTGTTCTTTAGGCGTATGTTTGTATATGGGATGATAGTTAATGGACATTAGAGCTGTCATATCTCATAGCATTAGAGGAAGTCAATCCGCCTGTGTGAATTATTTGAACAGGTCGTCCAATTAGTGCACAACTTGGCAATTTTCCTTGTGTATTCCCTCAACGTTCATAATTATGACATGTTGAAACTGAGTTTATTTTGTAACTGCTAGCAGTTCTATTATCCGATTACTTCTGCACCAAAATGAGAAATATTTTTCATGTAATTAGAATTTGAACCTGCCCACTGGCCCACTGTAATTGTTTATTCCCAGAACCTTCAAGTTATGAACCCATGAGCCACACTTACATGCTTGGAACACCTTTTTGAAAGAAATTATAAAGTCAACCTTATTTCCTTATTTGTGTTATAATCTTCATTGTTAATTTCTCACAAATAAAATGGTTAAACACTTGTTATTCCATCGAATAATTTGTGCATATCAATCCATATACAGCATCTTAGTTCGTTCTAAGATGTAATTTTAGAACAAACTAAGTAACTAAGATGTCAATCCTGTTAATAAACACTCAACATTCAAATATGTCTACTGTTCACCCACTAGTTCATTTTAAATCAATTTCAATTTTCTTCAGCGATTTCCACCATCTCCAACATGCTTCCATCACTGGACACATATTCCCTTCCCTCCCCATTCATCATTTTATAAGCAAACATTGGAGACAGGTAGGTGAGGACGAGAAGTGCGGACCAGGGGGTTGTGTGGCATTGTTCTACATTCTATGTTCTATGTAATTCCTTTTTAGTGCTTATTTGGCTAAACAGATCGGTCTATGTCTTTAAAGGTACTGGAACTCATTGCGTAATCTGGTGGTGTCTCTGCTGAACTCCATGAAGTCCATTATCAGCCTGCTCTTCCTGCTTTTCCTGTTCATTGTGGTCTTTGCCTTACTTGGAATGCAACTCTTTGGAGGACAGTGAGTTACACTCTGAATGTAAAATATTTTGTTTGTATGTTATTGCTGAACTAAATTAAAGCCAAAGGTTTGGAAGAAAAAAGAAAGAAATGTTTCCCAAAATATTAAAACAAAAAATCTGAGTTGAATGGATTTTTAAATGGAACCACAATTTGGGAAATGATTGGTGATTTTCAAATAATTACGCTAATTGGAGAAGGTTTAATGGTTGAGTAATTTCAGGTGGTGGACTCCTTTGACTAAGTTTGGTGCAAAGCTCATATTGATGCCTCTTGTTTGCAGGTACATTTACTCTACACAGTATCACAGCCAGGTACACAGCTCCATCCACTCCAGCTTCCTTACATGGTTTGTTTTCCCATGACCACAGGACACACCGTGAAACACGTTACACATTTTGTCCGAGAATCTTAGTACTGAGCCATGTTTTTCCATGTCGGTACCTTTTATATCGCTGCCCTGCTCTTGGCACTTGGAGTTATCTGTGGTACATCAGTGACAGCAGTGGCTGAGTCACATGTGGTTTCTTTGTCTCCAGGTTTAATTTTGAAGATGGGACCCCTCCAACAAATTTTGACACATTTCCTGCTGCGATTCTGACGGTGTTCCAGGTAAAAAAATTATATAAAGAATTTAATAGCTGAATTAAGTTATTTTTAAAATTATTTTTGCCTTTTGATCTCGCTTTCTTTCTTGCATTTGAGAGCAGTGTGCACTGAGCGTGTATTGACATTAGCACTGGGCAACGTTGTCTCCAGTGACCACATAGCATTGGGTACTTCATTCAAGTTCTGGGTCCTCCACACTCAATAGTGCATCATGAACATGAAAGTGAATGCATGCAGCAGCTGGATGTGCATCATTCAAAAGATCAACCATGGGGCAAATAATTCAATGAAACGTTGCCTGATTCTAATGTTGGCTTCTGTGATGGTGGGACTTCAGAAGGAGGTTGAGATGGTTCATCCATGCTAGCTCTCTGTCTGACCCAGATTGTGGTCAGCTCTCTGCATTCGACCAGCTACATGCTATAATCTCGGCCCGAGACAATTGGCTTGGTGCATTAAAGCAGCACGCCAGATCAGTGCGGGTGAGGTCCATGCCATGAGCCTGCACCAGCAACAAGGATATCCATCTTGTCTCCAGCAGCCTTGTGCTGTTGAAAGTAGCTCTGCTCCTCTCTCTGAGGTCTCGGACACAGCGGTCCGTGAAACTACTGTGTCAGTCCATGTCCTGCTGCTTTGCCCCTTGCAAGCGACCATCAGCAAAACGAGTTGTGCTTAGTATCCATGTATCCCATTGTTAAACTAGCTGACCAGCAGTACATCTAAATCCAATACATATCTAGGCATTGACAATGTATATGAATGTTAAAACTCTGCCTTTTCAAGCAGTCCCAACTTAGTTTACAGCACCACTGCATCCTGTCTGATCCCTCACAGATAGATGAGTATGAACTCAAGTCTGCATCCTTTCTTGTTTCCAACGACACAGAATACTTAAGTTAAAGTTAAAACTTCAACATTAATAAAAGTGAAGATCTTAGTTTTTAAATGTGCTTGTGGGGTGTTTGTGCTCAATCTTGATTTAGATGTGTTTTAACTATAATATATTTCTATGTAATTGAATCTTTCGAATCATTTGAATGTTCGGTGCTGAATGCAGATAAATTGATGGAATTCGCTTGCCCTCTGTTAATTCCACAGGTCCTGACAGGAGAAGACTGGAACGCGGTTATGTATTTTGGAATTGAATCACAAGGAGGAGTAAAGAGGGGGATGTTTTCTTCCGTTTATTTTATTATCTTGACACTGTTTGGTAATTGTATCCTTTAAATCATGGTCAGCACTTTTGAAGTGGCAATCAAAGTGGTCTCGGGTTCATACTGATCCAACATACTATGATAATTCACCCTATATTGGGTGGGGGTCCTATCCCCATGTCTCTCGATTCCTTCAGATTTCAAAAAACAAGTGGATCGCAGCTTTATCTTTACGTGCCCGCCGACTTCAAACCACTGTGGAGAAATACTAGTCCTCAGTTCACTGAATGGCATAAATCTAATGGGAAGCTGCCACTGAGGGTGGAGCAGTGGATATTATCTACATGGAAACATTTGACAAATCAAGTTCTGACAAAAAAAACCCTCATGGTAAACTGGTCCAGAAGATGAAGTCACTTGAGATCGACCGTGAGTTGGTAAATTAGATCCAAGGTTTGCCTGATCTTAGAAAACAGAAGGAAGTGATGGAATCTGTTTCTCTAACTGGAGGTCTATGACCAGTGGTGTTCCACAAGGGTTGGTGCTGGGATTATATATATATATATATTAATAATGTGGATTAAAATGGTCTGATAAGTAAGTTTACTGATGACGTGGAAATTGGTGGATCTGTGAATAGTGAGGCAGGACGTGAAAGGACGCAGATCAGTTGGAAATTTGGGCAGAGAATATGGACAAGTGTGATGTGATGGAGGTTGAGAGGTCAAATGTGGAAGGAAAGTATGCAGTGAATGACAGGGACCCAAGGAGCGTTGATGTTTAGAGATATCTTGGGGTGCAAGTCCTTAGCTCGCTGAAAGTGGCAATGCAGGGGTGCTTCCCTTCAGCAGTTAGGGCATTGAGTAAAACAGTTGGCAAGTACTGTTGCAGCTGTTTAACAGTTTGGTAGGCCACATTTGGAGTATTGTGTGCTGTACTGGTTACAGGAAGGAGAGGGAGGATTGGGAGAAGGTGCAGAAGAGGTTCATTGGGATGTCGACTGGATTAGAGAGTGTTAGATGAAAGGAGAGATTGTACTTTGGATTGTTGCACTGTAGCATCAGAGACTGATGGACGACTTGATCGAAGTATATACAGTCATGAGAGGCTTAGACAGAGTAGACAGTCAGAGGGTGGAAATGTCAAATATCAGAAGAAATCGCTTTAAGGTGAGAGCGGTCATAAGAATTAGGCCATTCGGCCCATCAAGTATACTCCGGCATTCAATCATGGCTGATTTATCTCTGCCTCCAAACCCCATTCTTCTGCCTTCTCTCCATAACCTCTGACATCTGTACTAATCAAGAAAGGGCAAAGCTCAAAAGGAAATTTGCAAGACAAGTTTATTTTACACAGAGTGCAGGTGCCTGGAACGTGCTGTGCTGCCAGAGAGGTGATTGGGAAACAAATGAGAGCAACTATTTAGAAGCAGTTTTCAGGCACATGAACAGGCATGGAATGAGCAGGCATGTGGGGTTAAATCAGATAGGCATAATAGTCAACACAGGCATTGTTGGCTGAAGGGCCAGTTCCGATGCTGTGCCGCTCTGTATTCTATGAGGATATTGAAATCAAATAATCCATGTTGACTGAGGTATGAAGGATTGTCAGCTCTATGAATCCTGGATACCTTTGTTACCCTGCCCACTCTCCCGCTCTCGAAACAGGTTAACAAATGGGCAAAATAAATAATCATAAATGGATGGATAATGTGCTGTGGACCACTTTTGCTATTCTGTGACCTTTTCCTTAGTGTTGTCATGAACAGATACCCTTCTCAATGTCTTCTTGGCCATTGCTGTTGACAACCTGGCAAATGCACAGGAGCTAACAAAGGTTTGCACACCACGTCATTCTCTTCTTTGTAAATGTTCAAAGTCGCAGCGCAAACACTTTGCCGTGGTTCTCTGTTTATATTGGAAGGCCAGACAGCATTTTACCACATTAAGCTCATTACTCTAAATAAAGAACAATATGCTTTTTACATGAAAAAAGCGTTTATATGTAAAAGTTAACGAATCATACATAATTGATTATTCTTATTGTGTTTAGCTCTGAAGCTTTCTTGACGTAATTGAGTTGTACATTCATAAGTTCGAGGAGCACAATTAGGCCATTCAGCCCATCAAGCCTACTCTGCCATTCAATTGTGGCTGATCTATCTTTCCCTCTCAACCCCACTCTCCTGCCTTCGCCCGTAACCCCTGAATCCCTTATTAATCAAGACAGTAGGGTCTGTACAGTCATTTGTAGGGTGATTGTCATTGAAATCGAAATTTTTATGGCGTATATTTTAGATGATGGGAATTTGAAAGATGCTGGAGTTCAGATGTACAGTACCTGGGTGTCTTTGACACTAACTGTGGCAAGTTAGCTGTAGGCATGGGTAGCGATTCGGAAGGCAAATTGTGCACTGGCCTTTACTGCATGACATATTGAATATTAGTGTAAATACATTTTACTGCAATCATGTAGGGCCCTGGAGAAAGCACACCAGGAATCTTAAGTTCAGGTGGACCTCTACAGGAGAGAAAAGATCGTTATAACAGTGTTAGGCTAACAAAGATGCAGCAGATTTATTTCTGGGATGGTGCAATCATCGGAGAGAGTTTGAGCACCTGGGACATTCTTTAGAAGAATGGAAAAAAAATCTAATTGAAAGATAATTTAGCCATGATGGGATGGATTGAAGGGATGGAAGGGTGGATGATGTTTTCTTTGGCTGGGATGTCTAGTGCCAGGGTTTACAAGTCTTAAAATAGGGCTCAGTCGATAGTGCAGAGAAGGGAAGAAATATTTTCACCCAGGGGGGCCGTGGAGCCCTCGGTCTCTGAGTATATTGAGGCAATGCAAGAAAATGATGTATAGATTTTGGATATTAAGTAAGGATCTCGGTGTAGTGCAAGGGGAATGGTGCTGAGGCAGAAGATCTGTTGTGATCTTATTGAATGGATGTGAGACGGACCAAGAGGCTCACTCCTGTTCATATCTCTCCTGTTCTCATGTTCTCACATTTCCAGTTAAAACAGCATTTAAATTAATAATTTCCACCACTACAGAGAGCGGAAGATGCGGGGAATGGTGTAGGAATGAACTGCAGATGCTGGTTTACACCACAGATAGACACAACATGCTGGAGTAACTCAGCGTGACAGGCAGCATCTCTGGAGAGAAGGAATGGCTGACATTTTTGGTCTGAAGTCTGAAGAAGGGTCTTGACCCGAAACGTCACCCATTCCTTCCCTCCAGAGATGCTGCCTGTCCCGTTTAGTTACTCCAACATTTTGTGTCTCTTTTTGCGAGGAATGATGTTCTGCAGGATAATTTCTTCACAGACATGTTATAAGAAGGGTGATAGGCCATCCTTAGTGAGGTACCAGTACTTTCCAGGTAGGCAGGGTTGGAAATGGACAAGAGCAGATTTCAATACCAGTTGAAACTGAGTCATTCATGTATTAAACTCTCTCCTCTCTGGCTGGTTCCAGCCGACACTTGCTCCTCACACACAAAGTGCAACAACTTGGGCTTTATCCTCCTTCCACAAGCTTCAGGAAAGGAAAGGGAATTAAAGCTCAGGTGATGGATAACATGAATTGAATCATTAAACAGGGAACCAATGTTATTAAACATTTCTAAAGTTAGGTAGTATTTAGGGTAAGTACATATATTGTAAAATTTGATTGAAATCTATTCCACTGTATAACATGTCCGATTTTGAGCACAGTTTCAATGAATGTGTTCCAAAAATGGTTCCTGGTCAACTTTGAATATCTCCACATATAAATCCGTAAGTTCATGTCTTTAAGTTTATCTATTGGAATCAAGGGATATCGGGAAAAGGCAGGCACGGGTTATTGGTTGGGGACGATCAGTCATTATCACAATGAATGGCGGTGCTGGCTCGAACGGGCCGAATGGCCTCCCCCTGCACCAATTTTCCATGTTTCTATGTATCACAGCAAAGTATAAAGCTTTTCACTGCACCTCAGTACACGTGACAATAAACTGAACTAGGAGCAGAATTAGGCCATTCAGCCCATCAAGTCTACTCCACCATTCAATTGTGGCTGATCTATCTTTTCCTCTCAACCCCATTCTCCTGGCTTCTCCCCATATCCCCTGACACCTTTACTTTGGAAGCTTGCCTGCAGTGTATGAAATGTCGTGCTGGTGATATCCCACTCTAAAGTAATTGCCTTTTCCTCAGTAAATCAGAGATGAGGAGTAACATGTGGCAGAATTGGCTATTGCAATAAATAGACAATCTATACAATTTTTGCGATATGAACTTTGCTGCCAACACAAACAATAATTGGCCGTTCTTAATTGCTTTTGAGATGGAGATGGCGGCTGCTTTCATGAACTGCTGTGGTCCTGGTGATGAAGGTTTTCCCAACACTGTTGTTGGGGAAGGAATGAGTGGCAAGACGGTCTGTCAATAGATTTCCAAGTCAGGACGATGAGTGATTTGGTGGGGAGCTGCTAGTGTTTGTGTTAGTGTTAGTGTTTGCTGTTAGTGTTAGTGTTTGCTGTTAGTGTTTTACTGTTAGTGTTTGCACCTGCCTGGAGCCCTTGTCCTTTGTCAGCGATAGAGGTAGTGGTTTAGGAGCTGCTGTCAGCGTAGTCTAGCCAAGAAGGAATGAATGTTCACTCTGACGGATGTAGTACCAATCAAGGATGCTGCTTTGGCCTGGACATTCTCGAGGTGATTGAAGGTTGCAGGAATTGCACTCAGCCAGCATGTGAAGAGTGTTGCAACAAGCTCCCGACATGCGCCTTGAATAGTGGGAGAAGTTCTGAGTTGTCAAGAGGTCGGTCGGTCGGTTGGTCACTTACCACAGGACATCTGGCCTCTGGTCCATATCATTCAGTTGAGTTGCTGGTGTGTGGTGACCTCACGATGTTGATAGTGGGGACTGAGTGATGGTAATAACATTGAATGTGAAAGTTGGTCAGTTAGACATTCCCTTGTCAGAAATGGCCATGTGGAACATATGTTCCTTTCCACGTATCAGCCCATGTGTGGGCATTATCTCGCTGCGTGCGGGCTTGGGGTGCTTCAGTTGCTGAGGAATGTGATCGGATGACCCCGCCAGGTTCTGCAAGCACCCATCCCATCCCATTCTCAGTGCTGCTCATGGAGGACCTGTGTTTCGTTTGACATGATAGAGGATATGAACCATTGGCATTGTACGTGTGCCAGGTGAACATAATGTATTGCTACCTGGAGACAGGATTTGCCTACTTTAATGGATATAGACCACAGCAGGAGGTAACTAGTAGCACCACCTTTATAAGTAGAAACAAACAACTGGAGATATGGGTCTACCAAGGAAACAAAATGCTGGTGTAACTCAACAGGTCAGGCAACATCCCTGGAGAAGATGGAGAGGTGACATTTCAGATTGGGTCCTTTTCAGACAGTCTGAAGAAGGGTCCCAAACCGAAACGTCACCTCTCCATGCAGAGATGCTGCCTGACCTGCTGAATTACTCTAGCATTTTGTGTCTTCCCAGCATCATGTGTCTCCAATGGACTGTGTAATTAGGCCCAGTCCCCCTCTCCCTCCTTTTGTCTTAACTCTGCAATTTTCTTCCTTATTAAGTCCACATCTAATTGCCATTCGGATACGTCTTTTAAACCATCCCTATGCACAAATATGCCAAGTATTTAAACTGTCTTTTCATTAAAGTCCTTCTTGCTAATGGAGACAGTTTTATCTGCTCTATAACAGACATTATCACCTTTGGTAACACATTTCACAAATGTTTGTGCTTTGAAAGCTCAGCCAACTGGATCTGAGCGAGGCAGGACGTATTTTAGTCTTCTATTATTTCCCTCTCCAGGATGAAGAAGAGATGGAAGAAGCCAATATCCAGAAAAATACCATTCAAAAGGCAATGGAGGTTGCAGATGTCAGCCCAATATCTGCGACAAATTTATCGATAGCAGCGTAAGTTCAGTCTCCATGCAGGACCACCATGCTCGAAAGCAGCCCGTATGTGTCATTACACTTCACACATTGTTCCTAGCAAAGATATCAAGCCTATTTTACTATCTGTGTTCATTTTTCTTTATTTAAGTTCAAATATTTTAGTTCTGCCAGCAATACCAAACACTGTGGGGCCATAGGACCTGTGGTGACAGTGAGTTATTAATGACTTCCCCTAGATTAGTCTCAGGAGAGTGAAGGGCACTGGGATTGGAATCTGCATCTCTGAACGAGAAAAAAAATGTAGAAACACCTCTGTGCTTAATAACTCTTGAAGTAAGGCTGCACCTTGGCTGTAGGCAAGATCAAGCTGAGAGTACACAAAAATGCTGGCGAAACTCAGCAGGTGCAGCAGCATCTATGGAGCAAAGCGTTGCCTATTTCCTTCGCTCCATAGATGCTGCTGCACCCGCTGAGTTTCTCCAGCATATTTGTGTACCTTTGATTTTCCAGCATCTGCAGTTCCTTCTTAAACATCAAGCTGAGAGTGTTGTCTTCCAGATTTTTATTGCGCCAATTCACATCTGAAGATTGTTGTCCTGGGAATCCTTCCAGTAGACTGTCAGTGACTCTGGAATCACATTGGGGCGAGCATTGATTCCAGGCAATCCGACCAGGAGTTTAGTAGGAAAAGCTAAATTAGAATAATTAGGCGATGAGAACATCTTCCAACAGGAGTTGACTCCTCGGACTTGCCAAAGGGCATTGGAAATAATATTTTCAGTGCTTTCCATAAAGTGGTCTTCCATTGCTTTTTAATCCTTCCAGGAGACTGTTCCATGAAGACAGATGGATCAATAGTATGTATGTGTGGAAGGGACCCAGTGGTCTTGCTTCAGCCTAGTCTTAGGTTTGTCCACAGTCCAAAGTAATTACCAACTTCAGAAAGCAGAAATTAGGTGCGGGTGCAGGGAGATGGAACTGGGATCAATGAACAAAGGCAAGATCAAGCTGAGACCATCTGAGGTCTGATTTTTCTTTATATACATTTATTTTTGTTTTAATTTACAAAAAATTCAGTTAGTAAGGATAGGAAGGATTTATAGGGCTGTGGGTCAAATACAGGCCAATGGGACTAGCCCAGTATTACAACTTGCTTAGCCAAGGCAAGGTGGGCCGAAGGGCCTGTTTCCAAGCTGTGTAGCTCTTTGATCCCAACAATAATGAGCAATGGGCAGAGACACTGCCGTTCAGTCATATACGCGACTTGGAGCAAAAAAGTATCAATTACTGCAGCACATATTTAGAATCCATCCACATGGGTTTAAACACATTTTCTGTTTGTTTCACCTACTTTTCCGCATTAATTTGAATGGAAAACTGTTTCATTTGATTGTGTTTCTTTCCGTTCAGCTTTTCATTGCTTTAATTTGTACAGAGGTGAGTTGATCAAACCAGCCCCAGAACCCACCCCTCCCGTTTCCTCCAAGCAGCTGTATTTTGATTCAAGCCTCTTGTGTTCCTATGCTGCTTTATTTTGATCTGCAGCGAAACGCAGCAGTGAAAGCAAGAAGTGGAGATAAGTTGCACAGTTTGCGGAGCGGATAATCGAACTCGATAATTGCTGTGTTTTTCCCCCCACTGATTTGTGAGAAGGTTTAGCAAAGGTCGGGAGGTTCAGCAAATATGATACAGCATTGATTTGACGAATCTACATTTTCAGCCCGGTTCACTGTTCCTCAGAATAATGGTCCCATTATTTTTTCCCGAACATTAATCAGCACAAACATCACCTTTTGCTTGTATGGGCCAAATATTTCTGAGCCTGTTGGCAGCTATAACCGCGTGTGGCCTTGTTTTCAGCATCTCAGGTTTCCAATCCGCCCAGCAGCTTATCGGCAATTGCCTGGAAAACAGTTACCATGTAATTGCCAACCAAGTACCACTTGGGCCTTTAGACATTTAATACTCGATTGTAATCATGTACCGTCTTTCTGCTGACTGGTTAGCACGCAGCAAAAGCTTTTCACTGCACCTCCGTACACGAGACAATAAACTAAACTGAACTGAATTCACCCATAGCATTTCTTCCCAAGCGAAATGGTAGAATTTAGAAAACAGACATTTTAAAGCATCTAAATTATTTTGGTGGGCTAAACGTCACACACATGTTGAACTTTGCTCACTTCCCCACTGACAGGAGCTTTACAAGCCTCAATCCTGACTTTCCCCCATCCACCCCCTCCCCTCTAAAACTGAGTCCCAGTTGTCCTGGCACTTTGTTTATTAAGTGTTCCCACTTCTTGCTTTTACTTTGTGGTGAATTACAAAGCAGCTTGGTTCAGCTCCCTTTTGTTTCTCCCACCTTGTGTCGTAAAAGTGGTAAGTAGTTATTGCAAACGAATGACGCCTTTGCTCTTTCCCACCAACTGTGTGATGGAGCCCACTCCTGTCTCGGGCTGCATGTTTTGATTTTTAATTTTGTCAGTAATCTCCTTAACTCTATTTCAGATTGTGACTTCCAGAATGGTATTCACAAAAGCTCACTTTCTTTCCTCTGTTTGAAGGCGCCGCACTGTGTGGCTGTGGTAGTGCTGTAAAAGCCAAGCAGGATGGAGTCTGAAGGGTGAAACATTGATTGTCATTTGTGTTGGTTGCATTGTAATCCAGTAGCAGTTTTCGTCAGAATAACTGTTCTGATTAAGTCTGTGGAGGTGGAGTGGCAGACAAATGCAACCTAGCTGTGAATCTGATGGAGCCTGTTGATCTTTTCCCAATGTATTTTTTGTCTCATCTTTTTTTGCATGTGCAGTTTTGTAAAGCAAAATCGAGGTGCTCTATCTCGCAGCTCATCAGTCTCCAGCGTAAATTCACCGTGAGTCTGCTCTCTGTTACAATATTATATGGTAACCCCTTCGGAAAGCCTCATTCACCATTTTAACGCTCAGTGTGAAGAGCAGGTGTTGTACGCATAATGGTTGTTGCTCTTCTACTGTGTGGACAGTCCTTTTTGTCAACTTCATTCACTCTCATTGCTGGCTTCTGTCCATTTCAACCCGTTTGCGACTTCCCTCGATCTTTCCAGATTGAATTGGGTAACTCGAACAAAGTCTAAATTTCACATTGCCTTCCAAACACGGATTATAACAATCAAATTACCTGGTTGAGGTCACAAAATCACTTGCAACAAATGAAAATAAATCTCAGTTACCATCAAAAATAAATAACTTGCCCCCAAATTCTTTCATTCAAAAGTAAATCTTTAATACTAGTTTAGAATGTCATTGTCATGTCCCTTTTCTAACGTCCATTTGCCTTTCAAAGCATCATTGTTAAATTTTGAATGAACTTGAATATACTACATGATTTTATTTTCCTAATGATATCCTCTTTTATACACGGGAGTTAAGAGCTTTGGCCCATTTAAATTACCATTGTGTCTTTTATTCGGTGAAACTTTCTATTTCGTAACCCTGTAAAATAATAATGTGACATTTATACAACTTGAGCAATGTAACAATTGGGTATGAAAACTAAGGACTCTAGCAGCTGTAGGCTATACATATCAAGAGTGTCCAATCACAAAAAAAAAGAATCTTCGAATAAATCCTTGGAACACTGATCCGCGATTAATTTGATTATTGTCAGAGTTTTATGCAGTTTGTAAAAAGGAGAGAGCAAGTGCTTCTGCAGGATGTGCTTTAAAATTAACTGGCTGGCTTACTGAACTTGAAGGGGTTAACGCCTCGATTAATATAGTGGGAAAGGAATTTATATGAAGTGCTTTATCTGTACAAATAATATCACAAGGTGTACTTTCAAGACCTGCTAATTTTTTGTTCAAACTTTTGAGTAAAAGTCCTAATATTAAGTTTTATAATGTATCAGTGACGTGTTGGTGATCAGAATCTTGCTCATCAAAGTTAAGTTTGTGATCCCTCTCTACAGTTTTTTTAATTAAATTTTTTAAAATATATTTCCTATAGTTTTGTATATATTTCATATATATATATATATGGTTTGCAATAATTTTGAAATTATAGTAAGTTTAGTAAGAAGGATAAAGATGCTAAAATATAGTGAGTGAAGATCTTCAACTAAGGTTGTGATGAAACAATTGTGCCATTTATTCCAAGTTATTTTTTATATCTTAAGTGAGATTCTAATATGACCATTCATTGGTGTCAAAATACTTCCGAGAAAGCAGAAATCATTCAGTCATTTTGAAGAATTATTCCAAGTTATTGGTTCAATGCTACACTTTGCGAAAGTGTATTGTGTGGGTCATCGTGAGCATTATGTTTCAGGTGTTGAAAGTATAACTTTTCAGCTGAAATCCCTGTGTGTGTTGTGCCGTGAGGAGTGCTATATGTCCCACGGGCTCATTTCACTGGCTCATCTCAGTGCTGCTGTCCGTCCGTGTGTTTCTCTGTGTCATTTGGAGTATCACGGTGTGTGCGTGCGTGTGTATGTTTCCCTTCACCATCGCAGCATAAGTGCTTCAGTGTCTCTGAGTGCTAACATGTGACACGACTTGCTGCTGACAGGATTTGCATTTTGGTTTACATGAGGAAATGTGTTTGTTTTTTTTTACTTCGCGTTTGCTGTTGTTGATTATTGTCCGATTTTGACTTTGACTCTCCTTCTTCTACCGAGCGAGTGAGAGAGAGAGAGAGAGAAAGGGCTATTTTTTAATGCAAGTATTGAATGAGAAATTTGTCGCGAATTACCAGAGAGACACTCTGCCACTTAATGACAAAACCCATTGATTTAGATGTTGTGGCGTCTCCGAATGGAGGGCCTTGCCTTGTTCTCATATTTGGTAAGGGCAGTTGGATTAGGGATGCTGGAAGATGCACACCAATACCGATTTGCAAACCAACATCTGGGGCAAATTCCAGCTAGCCTCGGTTAAATATCTCGATATTCCGTCTGCGCTGTGTCTGACCAAAGCACCAATCTGCTGTCTTTGCCCGTTTGCTTTCAGTAATCTGTGGAGATTTAAGATGAATGAAATTCCTCATGGATTTTGTGAAAGTACAACATGTTGCTCTTCTTTTCTGTCATTTGCAGCAAAGATCAACAAAAGTCGTTCAAGTCCATGTCCGTTTGGGAACAGAGGACTTCCCAACTGAGGCGTCAGCACCTCCTAACCAGTCAGGAGGCCCTCTTCAATGAGCTGGATGAAGAGCAGCGCAGAATGTATGTCTCTTCCCATCAGATCCGCCCGGATATGAAGACCCACCTGGATCGACCTTTGGTGGTGGAACCCAGGAACAATGTAAGGAAGGGCAGCGATAAGATGCGCCCCATTGACTGCCAGGACAGTGAGCAAGAGAGGCTGGTGCAGCCCGAGGACTGTGAGGCGCCAAAGCGGCCCCATCGGCACCGAGACAAGCCGGGGGAGCAGGACAAGGACAAGGGAGACGGTGCCCCGGAGCCGGCAGAGACCGTGGCCCACAGCAAGGACGAGCAGCGGCGTTCCCACAGGAGCCGGAACAAGGAGACGGAGAAAGAGCAGGAAGAGACGGCCAAGGAGGGGAAGGGCGAGCGCAGCAGGAGCCGGGAAGGAGGGCGGAGGCACCACCACCACGCGCAGGGCACGGCGGGCGATGCCCCCGAGAGGGAGCACAAGCGACACCGGTCCCACCGGCACGGCGGCGAGCAGCAGCACCGGGAGGGCAACGGCACGGCCAACGGCACCAAGGCCGAGAGGCGCAGCCGGGCCAAGGACGGCTCGCGCTCCAGCACGCGGGAGGGCGACGCACCCGGCAAAGGCCAGAATGCGGAGGGAGCAGAGAGACGGCGTAGGCACAGGCAGAAAGCTCTCTCCACCTACGAGTCAGAGGAGAAGAGAGACAATGGCGAGAAGGAGGGGGAGACTGTTCTACGAGAACGGTGGAACCACAAAGTGAAGTAAGTCTCTACCAGCTCATCACTAAAGCTTTGATGTGCAGTCTAGGGGTTTCAGATAGGGAGGCAACACTCTCCTTAATGGAGGACTCCCCCACCCCCCCTCTCTTTGCCAACCCACATCCATGGTTTCAGGAAGATGCATTACACTATGATCCTGTCACCACAAGCATTAGTGGACATGCATTGCACAGGGCATGCCCAGTCTAAAGAAGGCTCTCAACCCAAAACGTCACCTATTCCTTTTCTACAGAGATAATGCCTAGCCCGCTGTCTATCTTTGGTGTAAACCAGCATCTGCAGTTCCTCCCTACACATGCTCTGTACAGTAATTTGGAAGGCACATCATTAACCTGGTTTATGAATCCCACTCTGCAGGGATAATGCTGGCCACACATCTTCTGTTCCCCCCACACTCCTGCTCCTGAGCTTTTCCAATGGATCCAACCAACAGTTCTTGTATTTAACAGTTAGAACATAGAACACAGAAACATTACAGCACAGGAACAGGCCCTTCGGCCCATAATGTCTGAGCCAAACATGATACCAAATTGAACAACTGCCTGCATTTGATCAATAATTCCTCCATTCCCTGGATATCGATGTCCCTATCTAAAACCCTCTTTAACGTTCCTATCATATTGGGACAGAGTTGTGCTATGCCCAGGGACTGGACACTTTATCTTCTGTCCACATTAACTGGAATCGGATATCCATGTGAAATTCTTCAGACGACTTCTTCCAGCTGTGTTGCAAGTGTCAAGTTTTTCACCATCCTCTAAATAAATTTCTCCTCATCTCCTTCCTAAAAGAACGTTCTATAATTCTGAGGCTATGACATCTAGTCCCAGACTCTTCCACAAGTGGAAACATCCTCTCCACATCCACTCTATCCAAGCCTTTAATTATTCTGTACGTTTCAATGAGGTCCCCCCCCCCCCTTCATTCCTGTAAACTCCAGAGGTAGGAGACTGCAGGTGGAAGGGAAGGAAGGGCAAGACAGGATCTGGCCACGAAGGGGCTTAGCTTTGTGAATGTGATCGTTTGTTCACAGGGAGGTCCAGCCACCACCGGACAGCATCGTGCTGGGCACAACCTCGCTGCCACCCATGAAGCACCTGCCCCAGCAACCAGAGGATGCCGACAACCAGAAGAACATCAAGCTGGTGACGCTGCCCACACGAGATGCCGAGCACCCCGTCACCATCAACATCCCGGTTACCGTCACGGCACCACCTGGAGAGACGACACTCCCAAGTGAGTGAGGGCACGTAAGAGTGCAATTCTGACAGCCTGTGTGGAATGTAGTGAGCACACACTGCGGACTCCACACAGTAAACCAATCCCGTTTTTTTGTGAGCAGTCATTCAAGGAGGAATTTCTTATCTCCACAGGTTTGGGAAAGAAGGCGGGGTGTCTCTTGGTCTTGGCTTGAGGCAGCATTGCCTATGAAGTAGAGAGGACATTGACTTAGAGTCAGTGAGCCCTAGAGCATGGCATTGCCATTCAGCCCAACTCATCTATGCTGACCCAGATGCCCCATCTAAGCTAGTCCCATTGGCCCCAGTTTGACGCATATCCCTTTGTAGCTGTCCAAGAGCATTTTATACTGGACCTGCCCCAACTACCTCCTCTAGAACCTCATTCCATATGCCCACAGCCTTCTGAGTGAAAAGGTTGCCTCTCTGGTTTGTATTAAATCTTGCCCCTCTCACCTCAAACTTATATCCTCTGGTTTTTGATTCCCTTACCCTGAGTAAAAGGCTTTGTGCATTCACCCTCCCTAAAGCTTTGCTAGGTTAATATATTTTCTGTATAGATAGTATGTTGACATTTGTGGCACGTCAGGTTGATTGATGAGCCAACGGAAGGCCCTCATGTTCCAGACGCTCCCACTGGGTGGCAATAACCTGTGTACTTTGTCATTGTACATATGGTTCATAGAGGTTCACCTCGAAAAGCTCTCAAATATAGCGAAGAATATTTGAGTTTAAGAGCTCGGCAATCACATGTTGTGACAGCAATCATTGCCGAGAAATGTTTTGTTAATGCAGCTACACCTTGTGAATTGTAAATGTGTATGCCTGCACCATTACACACACACACACACACACACACACACGCACTCAAGTCAAGTCAAGTCAAGTGTTCACTTGTTGTTCAGCGCATCTGAAAGTCTTCACAATCGCGTCTGTGTTTTTCGGTAGTCAACAACGTCAGCGTTGATTTGGAAAGTATGACGAAAGCGGAGGAGAAGAAGGCGGGGGACGCCGATGATTTGATGAGGGACGGGCGGCGGCAGATTCCGCCCTTCAGTTCCATGTTCATCTTCAGCCCAACCAACCCGTGAGTAATGGTGCCGGAGAGGGCAGCCCATCGCGGGGGAGGTGGGGGGGGTGGATGTGGGGGAGGGGGAGGGGGGAGGGGTGGAGGTGGGGGGAGGGGAACCACCTCACAACGCGTCCATCTTCCCCCTCTTCTACACATTCTCTTGCTGATTAAATCATTACATTTTCTCAAGATAACCTGAAAATACTAGAAATACTCAGCGGTTAGGCAGCACCTGCAGGGAGAAAAGCAAAGTTACGGTTTCAGGTCGATGTGCATTCATTAGAGCTCAGAATTTTGATGAACCGTCATCGACCTGAGCCAGGGGTCACAGTCTTAGAATAAAGGGGAGGCCATTTAAGATTCAGGTGAGAAAAAAACTTTTTCACCCAGAGTGTTGTGAATCTGTGCAATTCCCTGCCACAGAGGGCAGTGGAGGCCAAATCACTGGATGGATTAAAGAGAGAGTTGGATAGAGCTCTAGGGGCTAGTGGAATCAAGGAATATGGGGAGAAGGCAGGCACGGGTTATTGATTGGGGACGATCAAATGAAACGTTGCCTATTTCTTTCGCTCCATAGATGCTGCTGCACCCGCGTAGTTTCTCCAGCACTTTTGTCTAGCTTCGATTTTCCAGCATCTGCAGTTCCTTCTTAAACACAATAGACAATAGGTGCAGGAGTAGGCCATTTGGCCCTTTGAGCCAGCACCGCCATTCAATGTGATCATGGTTGATCATCCCCAATCAGTACCCCGTTCCTGCCTTCTCCCCATATCCCCCGACTCTGCTATTTTTTAGAGCCCTATCTAGCTCTCTTGTGAAAGCATCCAGTGAACCTGCCTCTGAGGCAGAGATATGCAGAGTAAGATTTTTATGGAACACGCTGGTGGGGTTGGTGGTGGAGGCAGATATGATAGTGATGTTTAAGGTGCTTTTAGATAGGCACATGGGTATGCAAGGAGTAGAGGGAGATGGATCAAGAGGAATTAATTTAATTTGGCATGATGTTCAGCACCGAGGTTGTGGGTCGAATGGCCTATTCCGGTGCTGTACTTTTAAATGGTTCAATAGTTTAATGGTGCATTTATTGTCACCTGCAAATGCACTGTGAAATTATTTTCTTACAAACAGTCCTTTGGAGTATTGCTATAACTAAGCACATCCCCAATTAGCAAATTGTACCGAAATAGTGTACTGATCCCGGATGTAATGTTAAAATTGTACAAGGCATTGGTGAGGTCAATTCTGGAGTATGGTGTACAATTTTGGTCGCCTAATTATAGGAAGGATGTCAACAAAATAGAGAGAGTACAGAGGAGATTTACTAAAATGTTGCCTGGGTTTCAGCAAATAAGTTACAAGAGAGAACAACAAAACAAGTTAGGGCAAATTCTTTGGAGCGCAGAAGGTTAAGGGGGGACTTGATAGAGGTTAAATAAATAGAGGAAAAACGTTCTGTACAGTTAGTTGACGTAGAAAAGCGTTTTCCCACTGAGAGTAGGGAAGATTCAAACAAGGGGACACGGACGTTTGAGACCGTAGCGGGGACAGTCCGTTGCAGGGGGTGGAACATGAGGGGGAATTTTCTTTACTCAGAGAGTGGTGGCTGTGTTGAATGAGTTCCTGCAGTGAAGGTGGTGAGGCATAGTTGCGTTTTTATCTCTGCAGAAATGTCCTTGGATAGTTATTGGACGGGAAGGTAATGGAAGGTTATGCTTTCCTGAGCGCTGGTAGAATATGGGGACTAGGGGAGACTATGTTTCGGCAACGGACTGAAGGGTCGAGATTGCCTTACACGCCAGTGCTGAGGCGTGTGATGACCATGTCATATCCTCAGAGATGTGGATTCCCAAATTTTACCAACATAGTGTTCAGGATCCCCAATCCTACTGAAAATCCCGGACATGTGTTTTCTAATGTCCATCTCAGCTCCTTCGTTTTAGTGATGTTCGAGGCTTGCCACTGGTACAGAGTGTAGATTAAACCTTTTTGCGTGCCCTCTATCATGTCAGCAGAAAGCCCACCACCACAGTGGTTGCAAACGAGCCATCTACCGTGTATTGATACACGATAGGGGAATAACGTTTAGTGCAAGGTAAAGCCAGGAGAGTCTGATCAAGGGTAGTCCGAGGGTCACCAAAGAGGTAGATAGTAGTTCAGCACTGCTCTGGTTGTGGTAGGATGATTCAGTTGCCTGATAACAGCTCTAAAGTGAAAAGGGTTATTTAAGAACATTACGGAGTTCCACAAAGGTTCCGAATAATTGCTTATGGTTGTACCCTTTGACATTGCTCTTTCTTGCCAGAGTTGATTTTGATGTGAAGGTACATTGACCTGTATTTTTAGTGTTCGCAGAGCATGCCACTACGTTGTAAATCTGCGCTACTTTGAGATGTGCATCCTGCTGGTGATAACAATGAGCAGCATCGCATTGGCAGCGGAGGACCCTGTACAGGCCGACTCACCCAGTAACAATGTAAGTTGCTGCTACACCTCACCAACAACTGGCACCACAAAACCAGCTCAGCTGCAAATGCTCTCTTTAAAGCTTACCCTAACCAAAAGGAACGTTACCATTAAATCCATGGGGTAAACCAGAATGAGTCAATAAGTGGTCAAAGTTTCAAAAATCACCAATTGGTTGCATCGATTTTTCTGGGTAATTTTGATTAAACTGTGCAAAGTACTGGGCCACGTGGATTTGAATTAGTGAACGCAGGAAATAGTTAAATCAGTTAAACCAATAACATGGAGTGATTTCTCACAAAGCACAAGTGTCACACTGTTTGGTCGGGGAGCGAGGCTTTGCTTCATCTGCTTTGGCAATATTGTTATATGTGTTTCGTCAAAGGAAGGTGTAAATTGCCAGAAATCAGCTAAACCTGCTAAACGGTTGTGGCATTTGTAGCACAAGTAACATAACTTTGTTAGAAGGGATCCCTACCCACACAATAAGCATCAGTAGGAATAAACATGACAAGTTTCTGCTATGTCCTATTTCTTGCCAAGGCTCTTCAAAGTAATCCAGTTTTTAATGACTTTTAACAGTTTTTAACTATGGGACTGGCTGATGGGTATCGATCAGTCTTTTAAATATTTTTCAGTGATTGAAAGCCTGCTTCACTTACACATGGTGGACTGTGTGCTTCTTTCAAATCTATATATTTTCTAGTGATAAATCAATTTTCTGCTGCATTAAAAATGGAGTAAATATATATATATATATGTATATAGTATATATCAAGTTGTTCAAAGCACAGGAACGAATAGCAATTGAATTTAATTATGGCATCAAATACAAATCTTTTGGAAGGTTCACACAAAGTAGGCAAGCTTCATAAGAAGACAAAATATTAAGCCGATATCAGAAAGGCTAACACAATTCCGTCTGATTGCAGCCAAAGTGGAAATAGAATGCAACGTGTGGAACAACTCAGTGGGTCAGGCAGCATCCGCGGAATGAATGGATAGGCAACATTTTGGGTCGGGATACCTCTTCAGACCCAAACCGCAATGTTGCCCATCTACTTCTTCCACAGATGCTGCCTGACCTTTCTGACTTTCTCCAGCACTTTGTGTTTTACATAAGAATCCAACATCTGCATCTCCTGTTGCTTGCAGTTTTAGTTCATATTTTATCGTTGTAGCCAATGCATCCTTGAAAATTCAAAAATGTCATAATGGGTAATGAGACAACTTTGAGGGAAAAAAAACCTCAGCTACGTACAACGGAAATTGATCAACATTTTCCTGCAACACGTCCCATGGTTAAACAAGCATATCACACGGACAAATTAAGATCAGAGAATTCTAATAGAATTTAGTGTTCGGCAGTCTGAGGCAGAGATTTTTGTTTTCTCTGACTAATAAATGTGTGGAATTAATTTAGTTGAGAAGGGCAGTGTTGTGATAATTAACTGCTTTAATAAAAGCCATCTGAATAGTTGATTAAGAAAGGGACGGAACATTCCGGAGGTGAAAATGGGCATTTGGTTATCAAATGCTGTGTGAAACATGAAGCTTCAAATCCTGGTGGGGAAGAGAAATGGCACTTACAGACTGGCGACTGAATGATTTAAATAACTTTAATTGGTACTGGACCAAGTGCAGACCCGTTGGGGTCTGCTCCCCCAACGCAGCCGTTCTTTGAGGCGAGATGCGGGCGCCAGCAGCCGTTATGGTCGCTGGCCAGCAGGAGGCAACAAAAATGAGTGAGGGGGGGGGGGGGGGGGGGGGGGGGGGGGGAGAAGGATTTTATTAAAAATGTGTACATAAACACGACGGAAATTAATGAGGAGTGGATACTTGGAATGAAAAGTGAAATCTCTACCGAAATGGAAGAAACTCAGCGTTTCTCGGTCTGATGTTGGCGTAGCAACGAATCAAAGGCTGGCAGCCACAAGTCAGGCAGAAACACACACACTCACACAGCCAGCCAGCCAGCAGACACACAGTTTTAATATATAGAAGATAGATATAGATAATGCTGTAATTAGTTGGGTATTTTGCTTGATTGCAGCTGAGGTTCGGAGTGCTCTGTCAACTGCGTGACATTTTGTGACTGTGAACCTCCAGCAGAAGGTTAAATAAGAGAGAAAGCAGCACGAGTGTAGGGGATGGTTCTCGTACATGGTCAACATCTGTGATGGGATTGTCCATCCCTTTTCATTCCCGAATGTATTCTATTTTAATGCTTTGAATGACGTTAAAATCCGACAGTCACAAATGGGCATTTCATATCATAACGCCTTCCTGTCAGCCTCCCTCAAGCAGATCAAATCAGCAGGGCTGTCCAATGGTGCAGCCTTGATGGCAAGCTACATCTGACATATTTTAAAGGTAGTTTGAACTGAAACAAAATATTGCCTTCACAACGTAACAAATGATGCTGTCTGTGATTAGGGTAACCAGGCAACAGTCACAGGTGTTTGTTCAATAGTTATGGTGTGGTAGCGGCACGGTGGCGCAGGGGTAGAGTTGCTGCATTTTAGCGCCAGGGACCCGGGTTCGATCCTGCTTGTCTGTACGGAGTTTCTACGTTCTCCTCGTGACATGCGTGGGTTTTCCCCGGGATCTCCGGTTTCCTCCCGCATTCCAAAGACATACAGGTTTGTAGGTTAATTGGCTTGGTATAATTGTAAATTGTCCCTAGTGTGTGTGTAGGGTAGTGTTAGTGTATGGAGGTCGCTAGTCAGCACGGATGCAGTGGGCCAAAGGGCCTGTTATCACGCTGTATCTCTAAACTAAAAAAAACTAAACTTAAGGTACATTTCCCTGTCCGTTTGCCGTTACTTGAAGCCCCCTCCTCCATGTTTTATTCCCTTTTCTGAAGAGAACCCCCAATGGAATGAGGTAATTCACAGCCTCACTGTTCAGCTGTTGATTTTTCTCCCATTTCATCCCGATTGTCCCAGCATTATTCTGTAATCCACTGCGTATTATTCGCGACTTCCACGAACGCACCATTTCAATCACTAACGCAGAGCTGTAAGTAATTAAATGAAGCACAGAGCGATTGGGACTTCGAAAGCAGCTGTCCAACGCATACTCAGACTGAAATTAAAACATTATTTTCTGTTTAGGTTCTGAAGTACCTGGACTATGTGTTCACTGGGGTCTTTACTTTCGAAATGGTGATTAAGGTAAACATTCCCATAAGTTCTTCATAAATTCACTGCACGATTCTTATATAAAAGAGATAGAAAGCCTGTATTTAATCATACTTTGGCTCATTTACTGAAATAAACATTTTGCAATCAATATATCCCGTGATTAATAAGGGCATCTGCCAGTCAGATTGAGCTTGGAGCTCTGGAGTTTTGTGTCAAATGAGCCCTATATCCCAGTTGGCTTGTGCGATAAAACTGTAAATGAGTTTATTTTTTGTGAAAATAGAATGAATTTCAAAAGTTGATGATTCCTAAGCATGTGCTGTTAATTCATCAAACCATATGTACTCATTCTTCTTGATAAACAGTCCTTCAAAAAATCCTTTTGCTTCCTTCAGTTTCCAATCATTTGGGGATTTTAAAGTGCTGAAGGATGTTCTAAGGATCCTGTTGAACCTCCCTGAGAATCACCTACATCTCTTGGGGATGAAGCCTCACAGATGCTCTGTGATCATTTTCTAGAAGTGTAGAACTAAACCATTGGCCCACAGATTCAGGTGTCACTGGTAATGGTGTTGGTTTATTGTTACATGCACCAAGGCACAGTGGCAAACGTTGTTTTACATGTTAGCTGGGTTCAAAGAAAGTAACCATACATGATGGCAATCAAAAACCGTACATGAGTACAACAGCTTTAGGGTGGCACAATGGTAGAGTTGCTGCCTTACAGCGCTTGCAGCACCGCAGACCCGAGTTCGATCCCGACTACGGGCGCTGTCTGTACGGAGTTCTCCCCGTGACCGTGTGGATTTTCTCCGAGATCTTCGGTTTCCTCCCACACCCCAACGACGCACAGGTATGTAGGTAAATTGGCTTGGTTAATGTAAAAATTGTCCCAAGTGTGTGTAGGATGATGTTAATATGCAGAGATCGCTGGTCGGCGCAGACTCGATGGACCGATGGGCCTGTTTCCACACTGTATCTCTAAACTAAACAGCTCGTGCATAGAGAAAGGAAACAGAGTGCAGGACATAAACATAGACCTGGAATAGACATTTAAAAGAGAGGAACAATTGCAATGGAATTCATAGATCCTCATTGAAGATTACATAGTAATGAAGACACTGGATGTCCCCCACTCTAAATATTTAATTCCAACTTGGGAACTCCCCCCAGTGCCTACAAAGTACACCTCCCCTTCACACATTTGGCACCCCTTCGAGTATTATTAAAGATGTCTCATTCCAAACCCGCCCCACCCCCAACTCTCTGCAAGGGCTCAAGCTATCTGTGTCCCTGATATCACAGGGGCCAGTGCCTTGATCAATACCTGACGTGCAGTTTTTATCCCAAAGTCTATAATACTGAGTTACTCCAGCTTTTTATTTCTGTCGTCAAGTTTAAAGCACCATCTGCAGTTCCTCCCTACACTCTTTGTTACCAACGGCAGCTTTGTACAGGAGTCCATAAAAATAATTTGCTATGTTTTTCCCACTTGCAAAATTATTTTTTTCTTTACCTCACTCCCTTTCACAAGATGATTAATTTAGGTCTGATACTTCATCCTGGCTCTTACTTTCGTGATCTTTGGAACATTCTGGACTTCATTGTTGTCAGCGGAGCTCTTGTGGCCTTTGCCTTCACGTGAGTAACATCAGCTCTTTGCAGTATTCAGCTATCTGTGTTGCACCTCCCCCCCCCCCCTCCCCCCCCATGGACAGTAAAGTTACCTGTGAATGATGAATGAATGAATGAATGTATGAATGAATGTATGATTGAATGGATGAATTGAATGAATGATTGAATGAATGTATGATGAATAATGTATGAATGAATGATGAATGAATACTTTATTGTCACACGTGACAAGTCGCAGTGAAATGATTTGCTTGCATGCCCATTGTATGCAATAGTCACCACATAAAGAGCACTTAAATAAAGTTACAAGTATACCACGCCAGGTCCACCATTGTTCAGTAATCAAGAGAGAGTTAGACAGACATAGCTCTTAGGGCTAAGGGAATCAAGGGATATGATCCAGAAAGCAGGAAGGGGGTACTGAATTTGGATGATCAGCCATGATCATATTGAATGGCGGTGCTGGATCAAAGGGCCGAATGACCTACTCCTGCACCTTTTGCCTATGTTTCTATGTTCTTCCCCCCTCCACTTTCCCCTCCCTCACGGAGGCCCCCCCCATGCCGGGTCCTCGTTTACATTTACCTCTGTTGTATTCCTTGTGAGCTCTAGGCTCATTATTACTAGTGCCTCCTGCATCATACAGATGCAACTGAATTATCCAAGTCTAATCAGTTCATGCCAGGCTGCAAAATATTTTTGTGAAGTTTGGGTGCAGATTATGCCCCGGTGAATTCAGGTGTCTTGAACAAATTGCTCAAGATACACGACTCATCGACTCCACAGTTTAGCTCAAACTTAGCACACAAGGTCAGATTTGTAAACCAAATGGCCACCTTAAAATTATTACTTTAACTTGTGCTTCCTTGACCCTGCAGGAGGAGATGCATATTTTATTCAAATCTTCAGCATTTCTTTAGCCTTAAAATACTTATGCAACCCCCCCCCATCGTGCATGTGCATCTGACTTTTTCAAAAGCTTCGTCTATGTTGACGGTGAACCTGGGAATTTAGACTTAGTTCCCACTGAGGTTGATCTGAGGTACAGTAGAAAACGGAGTAAAAATAAATAACCCCTTTAATTATTTCTGCCTGGCCTAGTGCAGCTGGTTATCCATCTTCCCAGACTTCCTCCCTACAGCTATTCCAGCTATTGCCTTCATTTGACATATTGTGGAACACAGACACAGGGTATTTGGAACCTGGAACACACTGCCTGAGTGAATGGTGGAGGCAGGTACCCTAACAACCTTTAAGAAATATCTAAGCCAGCACTTAAACCACCAAGACAAAGAAGGCTCTAATCCAAGTGTTGGTAATTGGGACTAGTGTAGTTCAGCATAGACTCGGTGGGCCAAAGGGCGTGTTTCTGTGCTGTATGACTCTATGATTTGCCAAGCCATCATCCGTCAACAGGTCAGAGTAACACAAGCCCCGTGTAGAAATTAGCACCATGCTCAGTGCCACCAGCAAAGATTGGTAAAAATCTTCACGCAGACATATAGAATAGCTAACCAATTGCAGCCATTGTTTGGGCTTGCGATAAATAAAGGAATGCTGAAGATTTGAATAAAATTTGCATCTCCTTCTGCAGGGTCGAGGAAGCACAAGTCAAAGTAATCATTTTAAGATGGTCATTTGGTTTGCAAATCTGATCTTGTGTGCTGAGTTTGAGCTAAACTGCGGAGTCGATGAGGAACCACCCCGGGGCTCCATTGCTGCCAGTTTTACACAGCTGGAGGCAAGAGGCAGCTTCTGGGTAAACAGCGATCCAGTGTTATGAGATTGTTTAATATAAAAATTCAATTCCTCAGTTATGCAAGTATATTCACACACAATTTATGTGTGCCTCCAGAGGCTCTTTGCAAATATCCTGGCACCATCACATGCATCTCATAAATAAATTGCTCTGTTTAGATGAGCAGCTTGGCAATATTGTTATGAATTTCTTCATTATAAGCAACTCACAGTTTTTAGTGAAACAGTTTAATTTTGTTGGGCTTTAATGATTGGAACGCCTCCAGCTTTGTCCAAATTATTGTATTCTGCCCATGCAGCTAAAAGCTGGTGTTTAGAGGGATTGGGTTGACATTGTTCAAGCTAAATGAACAGTGTTTAGTGAAGTCACTCTGTCATTTTGTTCCTCTTTATCCTGAGTTTTGAATAATTTGGAATGTGTGTCCAAAGACACGACTTCCTAGTTGTTCTGCTAAGCGACCATTCTTATAAACATAGAAAATAGGTGCAGGAGTAGGCCATTAGGCCCTTCGAGCCTGCACCGCCATTCAATATGATCATGGCTGATCATCCAACTCAATATCCCATACCTGCCTTCTCTCCATACCCCTTGATCCCTTTAGCCACAAGGGCCACATCTAACTCCCTCTTAAATCTAGCCAATGAACTGGCCTCAAATACCTTCTGTGGCAGAGAATTCCACAGATTCACCACTCTCTGTGTAAAAAATGATTTTCTCATCTCGGTCCTAAAAGACTTCCCTCTTATCCTTAAACTGTGACCCCTTGTTCTGGACTTCCCCAACATCGGGAATAATCTTCCTGCATCTAGCCTGTCCAACCCCTTAAGAATTTTGTACGTTTCTATAAGATCCCCCCTCAATCTTCTAAATTCTAGCGTGTACAAGCCGAGTCTATTCAGTCTTTCTTCATATGAAAGTCCTGCCATCCCAGGAATCAGTCTGGTGAACCTTCTCTGTACTCCCTCTATGGCAAGAATGTCTTTCCTCGGATTAAGAGAATGTCTTTCCTCAGATTAGTGATGGGAAGAAATCAGGGGCTACATAATGTCAAAGAGCATGACAATCAGTCTCCATCCTGCTCTCGTCCTGGCGAGAAATTGGATTTGGGGGAAATCCATTTGCCCTCAGTTTTCATGTGTGAACAACATACGACGTGTGATTGGGGGCATGCGTTCAGTATTTGAGGACGCTAGAGAGCCGAGAGTGTTTTATTAACATACATCCTGAAATGGAACAATGAAATTCTTAAGGGCCTGTCCCACTGTAGGAGGTAATTCAAGCGTTCTCCCGAGTTTTCCCCTGATTCGAACTCAGAGAATGTCCGTAGCGGGTCCGTAGGAGTTCGTGGATGTCTCGTAGCGTCTCGTACGAGTAACGGTCACAGATAAACCCGTGACGTTTTTTCAACACTGTGAAAAATGTCCACGAGTAAAAAAACACTCATGATGAAAAAAATGGTTACTTTTTACTCGTACGAGCCGCTACGAGACATCCACGAACTCCTAAGGACCCGCTATGGACATTCTCCAAGTTCGAATCAGGGTAAAACTTGGGAGAACTCTTGAATTACCTCGTACAGTGGGACAGGCCCTTTTCCTGCAACAGCAGCAGCAGCCGCACAACAGGTTTGTAAATGCGGTACTCAAAAGTTAATATAATAAACAAACAGAATTTATTTTTACAATAAGTAAAAAACCCAATATAGGTTACCCAAACATAGTCTCCAGGGATGCTGCCTCGCCCACTGAGTTACTCCAGCACTTTTTTATCCTTCGGTGTAAACCAGCACCTGCAGTTCCATGTTTCTACCCTGTAAATATTTAACTTCCAAGGAATATCATCTCTTTTCATGCTGCAAGTAGTTTAGATGTTGCTTTGCAATCAAAACCTAGCAAGGAATAAAAACATCTTACTCAGTCAAGTTTGGATCGTGTGTTCACTAGTGGTATCAAATATTGCCTTCAAAAGAGAATTTTGGAAGGTACTCGAGAGAATGGTCTGTAGGGTGAGCAGGATAGAACCAGAGAATGGCACTGACGAGATTGTTCCTGCATTTACTCAATGGGCAGAATGGCCTCCATCTGTGCAAAATGATTCAACAATCCTTTGAAATATTTAAAAACAAAAATATTGTAATCAATCAAATGAAAGGTTTGAACGCTCATTGTCTTTGAGAAAAATCCCTCGAATGATCAAACTGAGGATTGGGCGGTTTGGCTGCGGTGTGAACTGTTCTGGTGCTAAGGCGCAGGCAGCTGAAGGAAGGTTGTGAGCTTGTGCTGCCTCATTGTCACAGCCAGCCGACCTTGGGTCTTTCTGGGAATTGCTTGCGAACACGTGCTGAATTTTGAGTAGATCTCATGCATATTCTGTGAGGTCAACCCTCCACGACCCTAGTGAATCTCGGGTGAAGGACACAAAGTTGTTTTCCCCATCATTTTGGGTTGTGTTCAAACTCAAATGAAAAGCACAGTGTTCCCAGCCAAAGTATCGCACAATCCCAAAAGTAATTAACTCCCTCACTAACAATTAAAGAAATCAATGTTTAATCATTTTTTAATCTGTTCCTTCCTGACTTGTAACTGATTGTTTCTTTTTTCCTTTCGTTCCTCAATGCCGGTGGTGCGAGAACAGGAGTTTTCTCGGGTAAGGATATATTTTAAGTCTATGTTAATGTTAACATAGGTGTGACCACTGTGAGTTAATGAGCAAACAATTGCACACATACGTTTAATGCTTAAAAAAATCATTTTTCACACTGCAGTTCAACAGCACAGAGTCTACATATGCTCGCAAGTTCATTAGTCAATGTGAGATGAGATCTGGTGTACACAGTGCTGTTCGGAATGTGTGAGCTCTTTGGGAATTTAAAATACCATAATTAAATAGTGCATTGGTCATCTGAATTCATCTGATCTCTTATTTATTTTTTATTATTCTATTACTATATTTATTATTATTACATGAAATTATGTATATAGAATAATACATAGATACTTGGACAATAGGTGCAGTAGTAGGCCCTTCGAGCCAGCACCGCCATTCAATGTGATTATGGCTGATCATCCACAATCAGTACCCCGTTCCTGCCTTCTCCACATATCCTTTGATTCCGTTAGCTCTATCTATAGTAACTCTCTTTTAAATGCATCCAGTGAATTGGCCTCCACTGCCTTCTGAGGCAGAGAATTCCACAAATTCACAACTCTGTGTGAAAAGGTTTTTCCTCATCTCCGTTCTAAATGGCCTACCCCTTATTCTTAAACTGTGTCCCCTGGTTCTGGACTCCCCCAAAATCGGGAACATGTTTCCTGCATCTAGCGTGTCCAATCCATTAATAATTTTATATGTTTCTAGAAGATATCCTCTCATCCTTCTAAATTCCAGTGAACACAAGCCCAGTCGCTCCATTCTTTCATCATATGACAGTCCTGTCATCCCGGGAATTAACCTCGTGAACCTACGCTGCACTCCCTCAATAGCAAGAATGTCCTTCGTCAAATAATGTCAATAAACACCAAAATACAGGTTTTGGAAACATTTTGGACGTTTTAATATTGATTTTTCAACACCAGTACAGTAGAACTAATGGGAAATCAATTTAAAGCACTTCACATTTGCATTATTTCCTTTTTAAAAAAATCAGTTTCAAATAAAATCATTGTATATTATACTTGTTAATTTTTAAACTTTCTTCATTTCATGATGGCCAAAGCAGGCGGAATGATAGATTGTATGTTGGATCCATTTCAATGTATATTGTATGAAGATGGAATATATTATCCAATGGAAGGAATTTGTTGCGAAGTGTTTTTCATGGAATCTGAATCTGTGGCTGGTAAAGCTGCTGCTTTACAAGTCCAGTAAACCGGGTTCAATCCTGTCTGTGTGGAGTCTGCACATTCTCCCTGTGAACTCGTGGGTTTATGCTGGGTACTCCAGTTTCCTCCTGAATTTGAACATATGTGCATTGGTTGGTCAATTGGCCTCTCTCTCTCTCTCTCTCTCTCTCTCTCTCTCTCTCTCCCTCTCTTTTTTTTTCTTTCAAAGACTTTATTCGACACAGCAAAAAGATACAACACATCAAATCACAAACAAAAAATTACACTATATCAAGTATCATTATAATACAACGTTGCATTCATTGTTCATAATACTCTCAACCCCATGCGGTGACCAGCGCCCACGGAAGGCCTCCAGAGTCCTCGTGGACACCACGTGTTCCCTCTCCATGGACTCTCTCTCTCTCTCTTTTTTACAGAGAATAATCTGAGATCTGTTATCTTACTTGGATTTAAATTTCAAAATTAATTCTTCTCCACTGCACAGTTTCTAGTCAATAAGTGACCTTTCAAAGGTGAAGTCTACTTTACTGTATCATTATCTATGTTTCTTCACCAATGTATTTACTGGTCAATACACAATTCTATCGTCGGTCTGGTTAAGGCAATCTATTGCTACCTATTAAACTTTGCTTTTGTTTATATTTGCCCGAATATTGCAGCAGAATTAACAGTGCTCAGCACTATTTGTGCACAAATCAGCAACAGCTCAAGGCAAAGAGATACAGTGTACCTCCTGAATTATAGATCATTAATTTTCTGACCAAATTCAGTAGGGTAGCATCTTGTTTAAATTACTCAACTGCATATGCCTGGAGGATGGATACAGGCACTTGCATTTGAATCCCACCATGACAGCTGTGGGCCATGAATTCAAGTTCCTAAATAAATCTGGAATTAAATTGCTTGCATCAGCCATGGTTGCTTTCCCTCTCTCCCCATCCCCTCCGCATTCCCAGTTCTCCCACCAGTCTTACTGTCCCCAACTACATTCTATCTCTGTCCCGCCCATTCCCCTGACATCAGTCTGATGAAGGGTCTCGACCCGAAACGTCGCCCATTCTTTCTCCCCAGAGATGCCGCCTGTCCCGCTGCGTTTCTCCAGCTTTTTGTGATTACCATGTAACAATTGGATTGTTGCAAATCCCCATACGGTCCCCACTGATGTCCTTTTCGGTGGGTATCTGCTATCCTTACCCAGTCTGGAGAGTGACACACAGTGCTGGAGTCAATGAACTCAGCAGGTTGGGCAACATCTCTGGAGAAAAGGAATAGGTGATGTTTCGGGTCGGAACCGGAGGGCGAGAAAAGGCCACAACAAATATTGTAACTCCCACTCCCATACTGATCGTTCTGTCCTGGGCCTCCTCCACTGTCAGAGTGAGGCCACATGCAAATTGGAGGAACAGCACCTCATATTTCTCTTGGGCAGCTTACAACCCAGCGATATGAACGTTAATTTCTCTAATTACGCAGTTGTACAGGGTCTTGGTGCAGTTGTACAGGGTCTTGGTGCAGTTGTACAGGGTCTTGGTGAGACCACACCTGGAGTATTGCGTACAGTTTTGGTCTCCAAATCTGAGGAAGGACATTATTGCCATAGAGGGAGTGCAGAGACGGTTCACCAGACTGATTCCTGGGATGTCAGGACTGTCTTATGAAGAAAGACTGGATAGACTTGGTTTATACTCTCTAGAATTTAGAAGATTGAGAGGGGATCTTATAGAAACTTACAAAATTCTTAAGGGGTTGGACAGGCTAGATGCAGGAAGATTGTTCCCGATGTTAGGGAAGTCCAGGACAAGGGGTCACAGCTTAAGGATAAAGGGGAAATCCTTTAAACCCGAGATGAGAAGAACTTTTTTCATGCAGAGAGTGGTGAATCTCTGGAACTCTCTGCCACAGAGGGTAGTTGAGGCCACTTCATTGGCTATATTTAAGAGGGAGTTAGATGTGGCCCTTGTGGCTAAGGGGATCAGGGGGTATGGAGAGAAGGCAGGTACGGGATACTGAGTTGGATGATCAGCCATGATCATATTGAATGGCGGTGCAGGCTCGAAGGGCCGAATGGCCTACTCCTGCACCTAATTTCTATGTTTCTATGTTTCTAATTTCAAATAACTCCTGCATTCAATCCCCTCCCCTCTCCTTCCCTTCCCTCCCCAACTCTGGTCATCCTACCAGTTCCACTGATCACATCCTTCTATCCCTCTCGTTACCACATCTTCTCCAGGCAACAACGGGCAATTGTGGGTTCCATTCAGACAAGCGCCTGTAGTAAAGATTGAACCCGGATCGCTGGCGCTGTAAGGCAGTAGCTCTACCGCCACGCCACTGTGCTGCCCCTAAACGGTTCCGATTCTATATCCTATCCGTGTCTCTCCTAATTATATATACTTCAATCAGGCCTCCCCACAACCTCTGGTGTTCCAGAGGAAAGTAATCCAGATCTGTCCAACCACTCCCTGTAGCTAACGTTCCCTAATTCAAGCATCATTCCACCCTTTCCATAGCCTCCGTATCCTTCCTGTAATGGGGCGACCAGAACTGCACACAATACACCAAATCCGGCCTCACCAAAGTCCTATAAAGCTGCATCATAACCTCCTTATTCTTATGCTCAATGCCCCAACCTAGGAACGCAAGCATACCTACCATATGCCTTCTTTACCAAACGTGCTGAATATAAACTTAGTGATTGCTTATGAAACACACCAAACAAAATGATATCTGGTGATTAACTGTTTGTGTTACTTTTTAGCATAATATTAATTGTCAATAAATGATGATCAACCAGATTTGCCCAGGAAATGAACAATTAAACCTGTTCATTTCATGCTTTTGTGTGAATTGGTGTTTCATGATTGGGGGAAAAATGCATTTTATTAGAAGGACATCTGAATCACTGACCACAAGAAGAAAGAAATTGAAACAGTTCAGTGTAATTGAGTCAATCACAATCCAGCAGCAGCGTCATTAAATTAGCTTTACTGAGTTAGCTCCGAAGGCTTGGATTATGGATTTAGTGACCTGAATTCCAATCTCGCCATGGAAGCAGGGAATATAATTTCGGGTATTTATGCATGTTCTTGGTAGTATTAATGTAGTATTAATATTGGTGACTATGATACTACTGCATTAACATGAAAATCCAACTGATTCACAAAGGTCAGTAAAACATGGATGAGTAAAGCTCAGGAACACACCTTCAGCATATTATCGTTTTTTTGAGATAATGACTAAGAAAGTTGATGTAGATGATATCTGCATGGGCTTCAGCAAGGCTTTGGACATGGTCGCACACTGTAGTCTGGTCCATATAGGGAACATCAGATCCAAGGAAAAGAAACAAAGTGCTGGAGTAACTCAGCGGGTCAGGCAGCATCTCTGGAGAACATGGATAGGTGACGTTTCAGATTGGGACTAAGAGTCCTATCCATGTTCACCTATTCATCCATGTTACCTAACCATGTCCTCCAGGGATGCTGTCCAACCCACTGAGTTACTCCAGCATTTTGTGTCTTTATTTCTGCAAACCAATCTCTGCAGTTCCTTGTTTCCACAAAGGATATAATGAGGCGACTTCTTCAGATGCACTTCGAGGACTGAGAAAGGAAATGTATCCAAAATTGGCCCGGGGGATGGGAAGGCAGAGGGCAGTGGTGAAGGTTGTTGGTTTTGACTCGATACCTGTACTGTGTGGTGTACTGCAGGGATCAGTACTTGCAAAGCTCTGAGCTCGAAACGTGATAGAATTATCATGCGGGCATTTCTATTCCAGTTTTAATTATTAGACTTACTAATGCTTTGGTACTTCTGATTGAAATCCTTCAAAAATCAAGTGTGTGTCGAAGAGCAGTGGGTGAATTTTAAGTGTGAGGCTATAAAATGAATAGTTTATTATCAGAATATGCATTCTAAAATGATGGCTGCCCTTCTAGCTGAAAGCTGGATGATCATGAGTTCACCTTACGAGTAGGCGCTCAGCGCTTCAGTACTTAAATCACTGAGTATGTGTTATTGATCTTAATGGCTGCCTCAGTATGTTTACAACTGATGTACAAGGTTACATATTTACTGGAGTCCTTCGACTTTTCAATACTTCTCAATCCTAACATAACACAGGCTAACAATCTATTGTTTGACATTCCCTCCCTGATCCTTTCCACCTTAAAGAAAATAAGACACAAAGTACTGGGCTAGTCAGGCAGCACCCCTGGAGAACATGGACAGGTGACGTTTTAGGTTGGGAACCTTCTTATGTGGTGGGTCTATCCATGTTCTCCAGGATGCTGCCTGACCCATTGAATTGCTCCAGCACTCTGTGTCTGTTTTTTTTCTAAGCCATTTTGTAAGGATCTCGCTTTACTTACATTTAGAGGGGATATAAAGAAAAATTATTGTCAGCAGGTAATAATGGAAATCTGGAATGAGAGGATGGTGGAGTCAGAAACTCTCAGAGTGTTTTAAGAAATGTCTAAGCCCCATGTATCACCAAGGCATAAAGGGCTATGGATCAAGTGTTTGCTGAGGAGTAACTGCAATCTCTTGTGTCTCCAGGTTTCTGAGTAATGTGTATTTAAGGAGCGAGAAAGAGAGAGAGAGAGAGAGATGAAGGGCCCAGGCCAGAGAATATATATACGAGCTAATGCACTGGCTCCGTGAACTTGAGCTGCCTGACCTTTGTTCCTGTTGTTTTATTGTGGGTGATCAGAAAGAGTATCATTCTTTTCCCTCTGAGTATTTTAGCTGCCTTGCAAAGAGCTGTATTTTAGTTTAAACTTCAGATATCCATGAGCAATTGCTGTGTCAAACTATTAGTTTTTTTTTGTTTAAGAAGGAATTGCAGATACTGGAAAATCGAAGGTAGACAAAAATGCTGGAGAAACTCAGCGGGTGAGGCAGCATCTATGGAGCGAAGGAAATAGGCAACGTTTCGGGCCGAAACCCTTCTTCAGACTCCAAAGGAAATAGGCAACATTGCCTATTTCCTTTGCTCCATAGATGCTGCCTCACCTGCTGAGTTTCTCCAGCATTTTTGTCTATTAGATTTTTTTGTTACCCAGCTTTTTTTTAAAAACAGAAGTCTGCGGATGCCAAGTCAATGGATAATTTTATGGCAGTTAGATAGATTCTTGATTAGTACAGGTGTCCGGGGTTATGGGGCGAAGGCAGGAGAATGGGGTTAAGACAGGAAAGGATAGGTTAGCCATGATTGAATGGCGGAGTAGACTTGATGGGCTGAAAAGCCACATTCTGCTCCTGTCACATATGAATTGAGGTTCTATCTCTGCGTGGAAAACATCCCCACACCCAAACCCCCCCCTACGATCCTGTAGACCAGTCGGCACCAGACGTTGGAACAGATCACAGCGGTATGTCTGGGTGGTAAATAAGGATCAGGGTGTACCAGAATAGTGGCTGCCAGAACCTGCTCCATGTGAGGTGGAATGATGCAGAGATGTAGCACCAGGTCTGAATGATTTAGGATTCATTGAGATTGAATGATTATTTAGCATTAGGGATGATTTCAGGGCCTGACAGTAGCGAGTTTGGACCCGAGTGGCTGTTGCCGTGGGGTCGGGTACTTTTCGGCGCCTCCGTTTATAATATCTGTACTCATCAGAACCCTAACCCTAACTCTGACCCTGACTCTGACCCTGACCCTAACCCTAACACCCGAAACCCCAACTCTAACACCCGAAACCGTAACCCTAACACCCCGAAAAGGCAAAACGGTGGTGCCTAAACAGCGGCGCCGAATGGTACCATTCCGGTTGTTGTGTATTATCTTTGGTATCTCACACGCATGGTGACATACTTGGAGCACAAAGTGACTGGTATAAACTAAATGTTCACAAGTGATTGGAGCAGAATTAGGCCATTCGGCCCATCAAGTGTACTCCGCCTTTCAATCATGGCTGATCTATCTTTCCCTTCTAACCCCATTCTTCTGCCTTCTCCCCATAACCCATGATATCCTCGGTATCATCCACCTGCCTCCGCTGACATTGATTTCCTGCATTTGTGTTTGTACAACTCATATGCAACAGACCTCCACTCACTAAAGTTTTTAGTGGAAAACAGCAGTATGTGTTTATGAGTTGTTTTTGCCGTGTTCTGTTGCCTTCAGAAGGCCGGGCATATCTCACATCTCCGTCTCACACACCAAGGCTTGCGGAACGAGGGGTCTTGGTGCCTGAGATCGACACAAAGTGCTGGAGTAATCCAGCGTGTCTGGCAGCATCTCTGGAGATGAAGGATGAATGACGTTTCAGGTCGGGGCCCTTCTACAGACTGCAGTGATACAACAAGGGGAGACTGCTCTTCCCTTGTTCTATCACTAACCCCCTCTATATACTCAATTTCTTCACTTGTGGGTTCTAAGTGTGATTATCCTCTAGTTTATTCCTGTTACAGACATTTGAATTCTAATCCATGTAAAACCCTTGCAATACCATCTCCACTTCACGTTGAGTTCCCGGGGAGTCTGTGCATTGCAACAGGCCTGGCTATGCAGCACAAGTGTGTTCAGTTACTTTGTGTTCCATGATGGTTAACTCTGACCCTTTATTCGTCAGTGGAACCAAAGGGAAGGACCTCAACACCATCAAGTCGCTGCGGGTTCTCCGGGTCCTACGGCCACTGAAGACCATCAAACGTCTGCCTAAGTTGAAGGTACTGACTTCTACAATTATTGTGCTTTTGCAGAGATATCAACCTGCTGGTAAAATCACAATAAAGTGCGAATACTTCCTTCCTACAGTAGTTACCACAGTCTGGAAAGCCACCTCCTTGTTTTTTTTGTCACCTTGTTTTCATTCCACAAATATATGAAGTTGAAGATAGGCGCAAAATGCTGGAGTACCTCAGCGGGACAGGAAGCATCTCTGGAGAAAAGAAATGTGTGATTTTGCAGGTCGAGACAACTTCTCTTGACCCAAAACGTCACCCATTCCTTCTCTCCAGAGATGCTGCCTGCCCGCTGAGTTGCTCCAGCTTTTTGCGTCTGTCTTCAGTTTAAACCAGCATCTGCAGTTCCTTCCTACACGATATAAGAAGCTGGGTTTTTCTCAAATTCAGGCTACATTTCTATTTCATTGGGCACCTCCTTCACAGCCTATGGATGGCAGAGAATAGTACCCATTCTGTTAGCAGCTGAGCTAAATAATTCACACTCCGCAAAAACAAGATATCAATCCACCCTTTTCAAAATATCTGTAACCCACTCTCCAGAATGATCTATGAATGAGATTGCCTGCTCTGCGGGGCCACAAATGTCGAATAATAAAGTGTTGTTAAGTTATTGATAGCCAGAACAATTTAGGCATTCAAGGTATAACGAGAGTGAGTAAAGACCCAATGATGTTCCCTAAGAATTCCTTCAGAATGTTCCCTAACATAAAGATGGAACTATCTATTGCCCATTCCTCAGAGAGCACTGTCTGTAAACTTGGGTCCATTAACCTAACGATAATCACACCAGATATCGACTTTCCTTAATCAAAACAGCAATTAATTTAATCTTGTTTACGATTTTTTTTCGTTAGCATCTGACTCAATGCGTGTTTCCTTCAGGCTGTCTTTGACTGTGTGGTGAACTCCCTGAAGAATGTCCTGAACATCCTCATCGTTTATATGCTCTTCATGTTCATCTTTGCTGTCATTGCCGTGCAGCTCTTCAAGGGTAAATTCTTCTACTGCACTGACGAGTCCAAGGATTTGGAAAAGGATTGCAGGTGAGACGTGACAAACTGGAATGAGAGGGAAGATCGGGAAGCAATTTTTGCACAATATTCTCCCTCGGATAGTTCAATGATTCAATGGTTCTATGTTTAAGAAAGAACTGCAGATGCTGGAAAAACTCAGCGGGTGAGGCAGCATCCATGGAACGAAGAAATAGGTGACATTTCGGGTCGAGACCTTTCTTCAGACTGAAGAAGGGTCTCGACCCGAAACGCCTCCTATTTCTTAGCTCCATAGATGCTGCCTCACCCGCTGAGTTTCTCCAGCATTTTTGTCTACCAATGGTTCTTTGTTGTCACTTACGCACTGCACAGTGAAATTCTTATTGCCTAGCTCACGCGTGCCCGAGTTGCCACATTTTAGCACCATATACAGGATCAATAAAACTGAATGAAAGTCACTTTGTGAATTATTAGATACACATGAGGTTGACACCAGGACCGGTTATGGTTAGTGACAGTAGCAGTTATGTCACCTCAATACTATTTAGCGAGTAGCACAAGGCACACCAAAGCACAACGATGTAACAGCATTGTGTGTGTAAATCCAGTGGATATTACAGCGTTGATGAACGGTACAGAAACATCCTCTCGGTCCACTATACCCATATGGACTATGATGCCTCAGATCACTTGCCTGTATTAATATGATATCACTTTCTGCCTTGCTCATGTACCTGTCCAGATGCTTCTTAAATGTCGCTATTATTCCTGCTTCCACCACCGCCTCTGGCTGCTCATTTCAGATTCACTCTTTGTGTGAAAACATTATCTCTCACAGCCTCTTCAAACCTCATCTTAAACCTGTGCCCTCTACTTTTAGCCGTATCATGGACAACCGACTCAGGCTGGCTAACCCACCTGCGTCTCCCATAATTTTACAAACCTCTTCTTAGAGTCAGAGTTATACGGCATGGAAACTAGCCCTGTGGGCCACCTCATCAAAGCTGACCATGTTGACCACCTATGTTTGTCCCAGTTGCCTGCCTTTGCCCTAAATCTCCCCAAACCCTTCTATTTAAAATGCCTATTAATCGTATCCACCTTCACCACTTCTTCTGGCAACTCATTCCACATTCCCCCGCTCTCTATGTGAAAAACCAGTCCCTCTGTCCCTTTTAAATCTTTCTCCTCCCTCCTGAAAACTATGCCATCTAGTTTTAGACTCCACTACTCTGTGAAAAAGACTGTGGCCATTCACCTTATCTATACCTTTCATGATTTTATATGCCTCTATAAAGTAAATCTTCAGCCTCCTAAGCTACAGGAAAATATGTCCTAACCCATCTCTCGCCTAAAGCCCCCTTATCTCAGTGACATCCTCGTAAATATTTTTTGTGCCCTTTCCAGCTTAAGTGATAGGAGCAGAATGAGGCCATTCTGCCCATCATGTCTATGCCATTCAAACATGGCTGATCTATCTCTCCCTCCTAACCTTATTATCCTACCTTCACCCCATAACCTCTGACACCCGTACAAATCAAGAATGTATCTATCTCTGCTATTAAAATATCAATTGACAGCCTCCACAGCCTTTTGTGGCAAAGAATTCCACAGATTCACCACCCTCTGACTGAAGAAATTCCTCTTCATCTCCTTCCAAAAGGAACGTCCTTCAATTCTGAGGCTATGACCTCTAGTCCTAGACTGTCTTAGACTTAGTGACACGCTTCTATAAGTTGGGTGATCTGAACTGCACACAATACCCCAAATGTAGCCTGATCAGTGATTCGTACAGTTGTAACATGATGTCCCACCTCCTGTACTCAATGAGTGAAGAAGGCAAGTATTTCCAACGCCTTCCCCGCCCTGAGAATCCGAAAATTGCATCACACTTTCAGGAAACTACATTACATCCAGGTCACTCTATTCAACAACATTCTACAGGCGCGTCCATTTGCTGTGCGAGTTATTTTCTATTTTAACTTACCAAAGTGCTTCTCCAGTTCTATCTGTTATTCCTTGACACCCTTCCCAGCTCTCTAGCATTTCCCTCTTGTCACAAAGAATTATAAAGTGGAAGTATTCACATTCCGCCGTTACTTTGCAGGGGTCAATATCTCGTTTATGACAACGATGATATTGAGGCAGAACCTCGAGAATGGAGGAAATATGATTTCCACTACGATAATGTGCTGTGGGCCCTGCTAACACTATTCACAGTGTCGACTGGCGAAGGGTGGCCAACGTGAGTATCCAGCGTTAGATTTTACTGCAATGGTCGTTGGAGATCATTGAGGGCAAAATACAGTACACTGGCATCAGCCACATCATTGTCTGGTTGTGTTGCTCTGGTTGTAAATGGAACCTAATGCACAAGAACAAGGATAACTGGTGACCTGAGCTGACTTTCATACCACGAGTGCCTCAGAAAAGTTACTTCTGTGGTGTGTTAAAATATACAAGGGTGGAAGTCTTTTTTTTTCAATGTTTCATTTGACACAACAAAACAAAAAAGAGAAAGAAAAGAAACAAACAAAAGGCAACAGGAAAAAGCCGCCAGACATAACAGTATTGGCGCAATCCACATGGTGCTACACAGTCAGGTATTGCAAGAGCACAAGAGCACAGGACTACATCACTACAGATAATATGAAATGATGAAATTATTGGTATTTGAGGTGGTTGATAAATGGTCCCCAAACACTGAAAACGTTGTTGGGTATCTTGGAGTTGTAGAAGCATATCCTTTCCATCTGTATGACTATTATCATTTCATTGAGCCATTTTCGAAGCGGGGGATGTGGATTATTTACAGTCTGTTTGGATCATTTTCTTGGCTGCCACCATACCAAGCATCAGTGCTTGTTGTTCTTCAGACGTGAAGTACAAAGCAGTCTCTGAGCATCCAAAAAGTGCCAGTTCTGGATCAGGGGGAATATCTTTTCCATAGACCCCAGAGAACCACTTAAATATTTCAGACCAGTATCTTTGTATATGAGGACAGAGCCAAAAAATATGTGTTAAAGAACCATCTGCACCTTTGCACCTGTCACATAATGGAGAAATAGCTGGGTAGATTCAATGTAATTTGGTCTTTGAGTAATGGAGTCTATGGATGACTTTAAACTGAATCAGTTTATACCTGACATTGATCGAACAAGTTTGGATTCTGGTCAAACCTTCATTCCAAATGTCATCAGGCATCTCAAAATTCAGCTCAGTAGACCAGGCTTCTTTCAGATGGGTGGGTGGACGTGTTTTAATGAGAGACTGCAGACGATTAATTGATGGAATGGATTGGAATGGAATACTTTATTGTCACATGTGACGTCACAGTGAAATTCTTTGCTTGCATGCCCAAGGTATGTAAATAGTCACCACATAAACGGCATGGACTAAGTTACAAAGTACCCACACTGGCTCCTCCTTTGTTTATACCCCCACCCACACACCCCGCTTCACGCTAGTTCCCCCACACCCTGGCTTTCCATTGTTCTTCCCTCCCGCCTCCACTCCCTCACGGGGCCCCGCCCACGATGATAAACGAGGCAGAAGGATTAGGTTAACAATTTGTGCCAAGGACTATTTTATGTCTACCAAATATTCTGACATAATGAACACTTGGCCCCCACTGCCTTTGTGTTGGCGACATAATTGTCAGAAAATGTCCCAAGAAAGTGTAGTCACGGTGGCGCAGCGGTAGAGTTGCTGCCTTACAGCGAATGCAGAGCCAGAGACCCGGGCTCGATCCCGACTGCGGGTGCTGTCTGTACCAAGTTTGTACGTTCTCCCCGTGACCTGTGTGGGTTTTCTCCAAGATCTTCGGTTGCCTCCCACACTCCAAAGACATACAGGTTTGTGGGTTAATTGGCTTGGTAGATGTAAAAATTGTCCCTAGTGGGTGTTGGATATTGTTAATGTGCGGGGATCGCTGGTCGGCGCCGACCCAATGGGCCGAAGGACCTGTTTCTGCACTTTATCTCTAAACTAAACTAAACTAAACTAAAAGGAGAAGAGATCCAGTGCCCAAATCACAAAAGGTTAGCAGGCAGGGCCAAGTAGTTGAGAAGCCAAAGGGCATTTTGGTCTTTATTGCAAAGGGTTGGAGTTTAGAAAAAGGAATGTTTTGTTTCAATTGAATAGGGTGTTGGTGAGATTACACCTCATGTAACACACGTAGTTTGGGTCTTTTTGACGAAGGAACGATTAGATGCAGCCCAGAGGAGATTCAGCAGACTAATCCCTGAGATGCGAGGAATGGCCTGTCAGGAGAGGCTGAACAGGTTGGGTTTGTATTTCATGCAGTTGAGAAGAATGAGGGGTGACCTCATTGAAACATACAACGTATTGAGTATCAGAGTCAGGAAGTCATGTTGCAGCTTCATAAAACGTTGCTTAGGCTGCATATGGAGTATTGTGTGCAGTTCTGGTGGCCCCATTATAGGAAGGACGTGGAGGCTGTGGAGAAGGTGCAGAAGAGGTTTACCTGAATGATGCCTGGATCAGAGGGTATTAGTTATCAGGAGAAGTTGGACAAACTTGTACCGTTTTCTTTGGAACTTTGGAGGTGGAGGGAAGACCTGATAGAAGTATATAAAATGATGAGAGGCATGGATAGGGTAAACAGTCATAACCTCTTTCCCAGCAAGGGAAAAACCAGAGGGCACAGCTTTAAGGTGAGAAGGAGTATGTTCAGAGGAGATGCGTAAGGCAAATTAATTTTTACACATAAATGCTGGGTGCCAGGAATGTGCTGCCAACAGATGATGGAAGTAGATACGATAGTTGCGTTTAAGAGTAGTTTAGATAGGCATATGGATATGTGAAGAATAGAAGGATATAGTCAAGTCAAGTCAAGTCACATTTATTTATATAGCACATTTAAAAAACAACTCTCGTTGGCCAAAGTGCTTTACATTTGTTATAAGAACAGTATAAACAAACAAACTACATACATATATACATATAGCCCTCACTCAGTGGACGTCAGGAAAGGCTTGGGAGTATAGATAAGTTTTTAGTCTTGACTTAAAGGAGTCGATGGAGGGAGGTTCTGATGGGAAGGGGGATGCTGTTCCACAGTCTAGGGGCTGCACCCGCAAAGGCGCGGTCACCCCTAAGCTTATGCCTAGACCGCGGGATATTCAGCAGTCCCAAGTCGGCCGATCTGAGAGACAAGTTTAACTTTTAGTTTAGTTTATTATCACGTGTACTGAGGAACAGTAAAAAGCTTTTGTAGCATGCTGAACATTCAGCGGAAAGGCAATACAAGATTACAACTGAGTCACTCACAGTGTCCCGATATATGATAAAGGGAATAAAGTGAACAACATTCAGTGTGAGATAAAGCCAGTAAAGTCTGATCAAAGATAGTCTGAGGGTCTCAAATGAGATTGATAGCATCTCAGGACTGCTCTCGAGTTGTGGTCGGCATCTAGTTGGCATCACACTCAGCACAGATGTCAGTTTAGGGTTTGCTGGATGTTGGTGGCTTGAGGTGATATTCACTTCCTGTTTATTAATTTGTGGGCCGAAGAGCCAGTGCTGTACTGTTCTATGTTCTAAGCAGGCAGGTCGAGAAGTCTATGCTGGTGTGAGAATCACAAGTGAGCATACATGGTTACTAGATACAGTTCCAGTCATTTAAAGCCAAGCTGTGTAGAAATGTATTCTCCTGCGGGTGGTGAATCGCTAGAGTCTTCCACCCCAGAGAATTGTGAAGGTTGAATCATTGGAAGTATTTAAAGTGGAGGTAAATACATTTATCACGATTGTTGTATTAAGGTCTCAGATCTGATGCATTGTAGAAAGGATCAAACATGATCATATTGGATGGACGAGCAGGCTTGGAGAGCCTCGTTGCCAACTCTTGTTCATATTTTCTTGCATTCGATAAATGCTCATATGGTTTCAACGGTCTTCTTGCTAAATGGAACGTACAGCCAATGTCTTCTGTCTTATCTATAAGGAGCTGACACTATCTAGGAGAAAGCTTTATCTATTTTGAAGCAAATCTCATTGTTTTTCAGCTGAATTTCTTGATGGTTTCTCCAGGGCCATTTGAAACCCTCTCAGCTGGTGAATTATAAATGTGACTGCAGGAAATAGTGAGCACAGGGTGGATGGAAGAAGCCCCAGGCATCGGATAGAAAGCAAGAAATATATTTGTTTAAAAATTAGCAGCATTTCTTATGTTTTCTCAGAATGTTTATTTTTAAAGATTCGACCCTACGATCTTCCGCTAAGTCAAAAATAAGACTAGTTTTGCTGCTGTACTCGCTCGTTCATGAGGAGAAGGGTGGGATGGGAATGTAGTGGAGGGATTTGTAATATTACAGAGGAGCCTTGAATGTTCTTGTTGCTCGGGGGCTCAAAGTCATCATTTGTGTCAAGCTATGGAGCTGGAAACCCAGCTTGGAATGAATTAATGATCCCAAACGCAAGCGCTACACCTCTGCAGCTGACAGGAAGCGTGGGGGAGTAAACAGAGTTGGAACATTCCCAGGGAGAGAATGGTTTTGCAACGGATCTTGGGTTCAAGGGAGTGCCATTGTAGAGCTGGAGGACCCGTTGGGTAAAGGAGGAAAATGCAGAGGGGCATCGGGCTTTGGGGTTGTAATGAATAATAAGATAGCAGGCCGAATGGAGTGAGAGAGAGAGAAAGGTAGTGAGCTGTTAGAAGTGTCACTTAGGCATCATTATCTCAGGTACAACATCATACAGAGGGACGAGTTCACGAGCTGGAGAGATACAGATAATTCATGGTTTAATGATGATCCCAGTACACAGCAAGTTAGAGTGCTGCCTGCACAGGGATCTCTGCTGCATGTTCTCTAGAAATCCTGGATAAGCAGTTTCCGTATTGTTTTTGAAGTTAGTGTAGGAACTTGAGGGAAAGTTTGGAAGATTTATTCCCTTGTGCTTATTTATTTACTTACAGCTATCTAGAGAAAGTTTTTCAAGGAAATATATACAACTTACACGGTGCACTGAATATATTGCTCATATAGACAGATTCGCAGAAAAGCAGCCACTTATTTTGATGTTCTAACTTGTGATATGGGATTTCAAGGATATTTCAAAACTATTAAAACTGTTACACCACAGTTCAGGCCATGGAGGATTCATATTTCTTTGTGCACCATTTTAGTAACTCAACCCATGCATTTTCTGGAGTGAATTCCATGAATACTTGTTTCCTACTTAGCAAATGACGTTGAGTTACCGTTACTTAACCTCACAAGGTTTTTGTTCTCTCCTCCGCAGGATTTTAAAGCACTCTGTGGATGCTACGGATGAAGACCAGGGACCCAGCCCCAGCTACCGCATGGAAATGTCCATATTTTATGTTGTGTATTTTGTTGTGTTTCCATTTTTCTTTGTGAATATTTTTGTTGCTCTGATTATCATTACATTCCAGGAACAGGGTGATAAGGTGATGTCTGAGTGCAGCCTGGAGAAAAATGAGGTAGGCTTCAAGGATTTACCCGCTTTTGTCTCACCTGTCCACGATTTAGTGTCTGAATTTCTAACTAGCTACCTCTCCGAGTCATAGAGTGATACAGTGTGGAAACAGGCCCTTTGGCCCAACTTGCCCACATCGGCCAACATGTCCCAGCTACAGTGGTCCCACCTACCTGCGCTTTGTCCATATCCCTCCAAACTTGTCCTATCCATGTACCTGTCTAACTGTTCCTTAAACATTGGTATAGTCCCAGCCTCAACTACCTCGAAGGGTTTCGGCCCGAAACGTAGCCTATTTTCTTTGCTCCATAGATGCTGCTGCACCCGCTGAGTATCTCCAGCAATTTTGTGTACCTTTACCTCCTTTGGCAGCTTGTTCCACACACCCACCACCCTTTGTGTGAAAAAGTTACCCCTCAGATTCCTATTAAATCTTTTCCCCTTCACCTTAAACATTTCTGTCCTCTGGTCTTCGATTCCCCTACTCTGGGCCAGAGATTCTGTGTATTTACCCAATCTATTCCTCTCATGATTTTGTACACTATATATTCTTGCTTCAGGACCCTGATTACCAGAGACTCATTGCTATTTGTGAACTGCATTCATTCATCAATACTTACATCAACTGAATCAAAATAATTTCAGTTTGTTACCCGTCGCTTTAAATGGAAATTTTCCAGTCAATTGTTTTGACAAGTTATATTATAACTCTGCACTTTAATAGCTCATGAAAGGAAAAATCACCAAAGGGCTGACTCATTTAACAAGCATGTGTGGGATGGGTTGTACACAGAGAGAAAGAAGCCCAGACCATTTAATAATATGCATCAATAGTCGGGAAAGGAGTGGAAAACGGGGTGATTGCTGGTCGGCGCGGAGTCGATGGGCCGAAGGGCCTGTTTCTGCGCTGTATCTCTGAAGTCTGAAAGAGAGTGTAGAGGGGAGCGCATGGCTTCTCATGTTTTGCACTCCTAGAAGCTGAAGAGGTAAAGGAGAGTATTTGAGTGTAATCTCACTTTACTGTTCTCAGTCCGCAATCTTGAACTTTACAGCATGTTATGTGTTCAAGTGCAGACTTCAATGTGATGAGTTTCCTGCCCCCATCACACTCTCAGCCAGTGAGTTCCAGGTGCCCATCTCTTTTCAGATGCCAAGGTGTTTCCACAACTTCCTTTGAATTCTTCCACCAATTATCCTCAATCTAATCCTAACTCCCCAGATGTTGGCTTCTCCGCGAAGGAAATCGTTCTGTCACAGTGGCCCATGGTTTTAAATGCCTCAGTGAAATCTCCCCTCTTTCAAAGCGACAAGAAAGCATAAGTGTAGGGCCGTGTGTGTGCAGTGTGCCGGGAGTGAACACAGGGCAAAGGGAAAGGGTGACTGTTGGACAGAGAGGCAACAATAAACAGGGGCCGACTGTATCCAAAACACACTGGTGACATGGAACTGAATCGCGAACATTATAAAGAGCACTGCGATTAACAAACGAGTATGAAGTGGAGAGTTTGATAGAGTGATGGAGTTGTACAGCACAGAAATTGTCCCTTCGCCCGCCATACACATGCTGACCTGTTTGTCCATCTACACTAATCCCATTTGCAACATTAGGATTGTATCCTTCCATGCCTTGCGTATTTAAGTTTCCATCCAAATGTCTGTCACATGTTCTCATTGCATCTGATTCCACCACGACTGATGGTAGTGTGCTCCAGATAGCAACAATTCTATTACCCACTCAGATCCCCTTTAGAACTCCTTCCTCTCACTTTAAACCCATGCCCTCTTCATTGTTGATACCATGGGAAAAAGATTTTGACTTTCTATCCTACTGTATAATTTTACATACCACCGCCAGGTCAGCCCTCAGTCTCCATCGCACCAGTTAAAATTAACCCAGCCTATCCCATAAATCGCATATATTTATATCTCCACAACTAATGTCCTTCAATCGAGGCAGCATCCTGGTGAATCGCCTCTGTGCAGCATCCTTCCTCTGGTGTGATGAAGAAGGCGTTTGGCCTGCTTGCCTTCAATAAGATGGGTGTAGGGTACATAGAACGACCTGCCAGAAGAAGTATCTGAGGCAGGTATAATAACAACATTTACGGGTACATGGATAGGAGATGTTTAGGACCAATCGTGGGCAAATGGGACGCGCTTGGATGAGGCATCTTGGTACGGCACAGTGGCGCAGCAGGAGAGTTGCTGCCTTACAGCGACAGAGACCCGGGTTCGATCCTGACAATGGGTGCTTCCTGTACAGAGTTTGCACGTTCTCCCTGTGACCGCTGGAGTTTTCCCCGGATGCTCCGGTTTCCTCCCAAATTCCAAAGACTTCTAGGTTTTTAGGTTAATTGGCTACGGTAAAAAGATTGCAAATAATCCCTAGTGTGTAGGATAGTGCTTGTGTACAGGAATCGCTGGACGGCAGCGACCCGGTGGGCTGAAGGGCCTCTTCCCGTTTAAGGCGACTGTGACTCTGAGGGGTTGCACAAGTTCCATAGCTTCGTGTAATGCAATCTTTATGCTCCTCTGCAAATGTTGCATGTCTTTATTCCAACTCAATGGGTTTTTGTCTAATTCCGACCTATTGCTGATTTCATTCCAGAGAGCGTGCATTGATTTTGCTATAAGTGCCAGGCCGCTAACTCGGTACATGCCACAGAACAAGCAAACTTTCCAGTACAAGATGTGGAGATTTGTGGTCTCTCCGCCTTTTGAATATTTCATCATGGCCATGATTGCGCTCAATACCATCGTGCTGATGATGAAGGTGAGACGTGCCAGCCAACAAACACTCCACACTCCTGGGACAGCTCTCCTTCGCATTGGTCATCACATCTGAACACTGAGGTTTCACTTCTGCAATATTCAATGACAAAACCAGACCGTTCTGTTTAAAGAAAAGTTGATTATATGTGACATTTTATAACTCAAATTTCTCTGCACCTTACATTCGTACATGTGGCAATTAAATTGAATCTTGAATCTTGAATCTAGTGGAAACATCCTCTCCACATCCACTCTATCCAAGCCTTTCACTATTCTGTATGTTTCAATGAGGTCCCCCCTCCCTCATTCTTCTACTCCAACGAGTACAGGTCCATTGCCGACAAACACTCATCATAGGTTAACCTACTCATTCCTGGGATCATTCTTGTAAACCTTCACATAAAACCAGTAAAAATCGCCCATTAGATTTTCCTCAAATTTTCCATCGATTTCAACAGCAAAATAAATGAGGAGGAAAGTGCGAAAGGCAGCTGGATCAATACAACGGTTTTAATTCCATCAGTCAGTCAGAATCAGATTTTTCTTGCAATCCTGTGAACTGATCATCAGTGAAGGTGCTCCACACAACTGGAAATGACCTCTTTGTTTGAGCTGAGAATTTGTCATGCACAATCACCAAAGACTCGTGCACCCGCTTGTTACGTCTGTCATTAACAAGCTACAGTTGAAATTTCAGAACCATCGTGCTGTAATAAGATTTCAGATTGCAAATCAGTAATCTGATCCAGGGGTTGTCATCAAGTGTGCGAAAGAAGCTATTTTTAACTGTCAAATCAAAATGAAATAATCTTGTTATATTTCATAACATGTCTGTTTAAATTGGTTGAGAGTTTTATTTAATTTCAAGCCATTTTGTCAACTGCACATCAACCGTTGATAGATAACTTCATCTCACTGATGCATGTTCAAGATCACATCAAAGCACTAATAATTTGTTGACTTTCATCAGTCTGTTCATTGAGAGGAAATGTGTGTTTTATTAACAGGGCAAAGTATGGGCAGATTAATAAAAGTTCATATTACTGTACACCAGACTGCCTTGAAGAAACTAAAATTAAAAGAATAAATCAACAATACAATATTCTCACAATGCGCTCAGTGCAACAGTTAGTTATTTAAGAATAGATTTGAGATACCTGCTAAAGATCTAACTGATTGCCGTCAATTGTAAAATAATGAATTGTGAGCTATTAAATAAATAAAACATTTATACCCCTATCAATAATATTAAGCAATAAAAAATAGATTTGAGTGTCATTATGACCCAATAATTATTTTAAAACTTGCATTATATTATGAGCTATCTAAAAATGTCATCTACTTCTGCATAAGCCACATCCCATCACACAAGTTTGGCACAAGTGGCAACATTGAGGGTGAAAAAGATAAATGATTAATTGCAGAAGGATAATGACGCAAAAAGAGGCTATTCGTCTTTTCGTACCTGGTTCAAAAAAAGCTTCCCAGCCCAACAGATTCAGTGCTGTACAGCACGAGAGCAGTTCTTCTGCACCCCGTCCACATTAACCAAGTTGGCATATCGGGCCAGTCCTATTATCCTGTATTTGGCCCATAGACCTCTCAAACCTCCCTACCCATGTATCTGTCCAAGTGTCTGCAACCTCACCATTTAGCACTTAGTTCAGATTCTGGGAATCGTGGCTCTTCAAATCTGATGTACTGCCTTTTTAGTCAATTATTTTTTTCTTGCACCGTTATTCCAGTCCTTGCACAATTCCCATAAAATCTCCTTTGCAACCTCTCCAGTGCAGCTTCTCAAGCAGGGCTTGCCAGTTTTTGTTATTTCTGGTCAGCTGAATGCTTTATAAAATCACCGGCAGTGACTTCACGTGGACCATTATGAACAATGGTGTATAAGAACGAAGGACGCATTTATGCCATCCATGAAACAAGAGAGCTGAGCAAAGTTGAACATCAGAAAATGAACCCACTTAATAGGTTGTTTTGTGCAGAAGGGTATACTTAGTATTGAAACCCAAAGCTAGGGAAAGCAGCAGTTGGCATTTTGTGTGCTTTTGTGGATGAATTAAACATCAGCAAATAATGCATTGATTGCAACAGTCAACTTGTTGCATGGGATAACTTAATCAAGTCCACAGGAATAGTGTGTCAATGACAAACACACACATTCTGTTCTGGGTTATTGTTCTTGAGTTATTTCATTTCTAACCTTACTGATTCTATTGTTCAAATTCTCCAACTGATTGAGACTAATTCCTGTTTATTTTTACTTTTAATATATAGTTCTATAATGCTCCTGAGCCATATGACAGAATGCTGCAATACCTGAACATACTATTCACATTTCTGTTCTCCATGGAGTGTGTGTTGAAGCTTATTGCCTTTGGTATTCTGGTACGTTACTTTGTACAGTACAGTTCTCACTTAACAATAAGGAAAGTTTTGCAACCATATTGATCCAAATAAGGAATGTTTTTTTTACATAGGGTTATAGAGTCGTAGTCATGCAGTGTGAAAACAGGCCCTTTGGCCAACTTGACCATGCCAACCAACATGCCCCATCTACACTAGTCCCACCTGCCTGCATTTGGCCTATATCCTTCAAAACCTACCCTATCCATGTACCTGTCCAACTGTTTTTTGAATGTTGTGATATTACCTGCCTCAAGTACATCTTCTGGCAACTCGTTCCATATACCTACCATCACAAAAAAAGTTCTCCCTCAGGTTCCTATTAAAACTTTCCCCCTCACTGTAAACCTACGTCCTTGGGTTCTTGATTCCCCCACTGTGGGTAAAAGACTGTGGATTTACTGCCATGGTATTCCTCTCATGGTCTTATACACCTCCAAAAGATCACCTCTCATCATTCCAGAGCTCCAGCGAATAAAGTCCTAGACTGCTCAACTTCTCCCACTAGCTCAACCCCTCGAGTCCTGGCAACATCCTTGTAAATCATCACTGTACCCTTTCCAGCTTGACAACATCTTTCTTATAACAGAGTGACCAAAACTGGACACGATACTCCAAATGTGGCCTTGCTAATATCTTGTACAACTGTAACATAACCTCTCAACTTCCATACTTAATACTCTGACTGATGAAGGCTAATGTGCCAAAAGCCTTCTTGGCCACCCTATTTACATATCCAGTTAGGAACTCCATTTTCTTAAAGATGTGCGTAGATTTGATTTGGTCAGTACCTGAATGTACGCAGAGAGGTCAACTCACTGCTGTGTGGGTGCACGCTGACAAATTAATGCCTGAGCCAAAGCCTCGATGGATGTGAAAAGTCAGGATGACCCATTGCTTCATGCAATTGAAGAAAGGCAGGCCCTGGCCCACTAATCTCTGCACATCTCCATTATCATGCAGCATGGAAACTGCCTATTTGGCCCAAGTCAAACCATAAAGCACGCTGTTATAGACCCTCTGTATTACAGATACTGACCCAAGTGAAGCTAAACAACAGCAGCAGAGCCTGAAGGAGCCTATTGCTGTAGGGTTGTCCCAACATCAGTGGGTACTTGAGGCTATTTAACATCATGCCGCCATTATCAATGGAAGCGAAACCAACACGGGGTTATAAGTGGGGTAGCGTCTGCACAAACTGTCGGGTAGCTCTGTGTGATGCTAACAATGATGGAAGTTTGTTCACTGACAATTCAATGCTGATTTCCTCCATATCTTTCCCATAGAATTACTTCCGTGATGCATGGAATGTGTTTGACTTTGTAACTGTACTGGGAAGTATAACTGACATTTTAGTCACTGAACTGGTGGTGAGTAATTTCTACAATTTTACATTGTTTTGCAATCTGCTCTGCCTCGCATCCATCTCCATGTCCCACACATTCCCATTCCCATTCCCATTCCCATTCCCATTCCCATTACTGAATCCATAAGCACCGAATGCGCCTGGACAAATGGATTGTTGCAAAGGTTGCATTCCTGTTTCCTCAAATCGCTATAGGCACAGATTGGGAACCATCCTAGTGGGTAGAATGACAAAAGCTTTCCCTTTGGCGAGCAGAGATTGCCATTTAATTTCTTCGCCAAGAGTTAGGATCTCAAATCCGTTTCAATGCTGGATTTGCGCCACAAAAGCATCAAGAATTAGGCTACGGGTGGAGTTATTATCCACTTTGCTCAAAGGGAATCTGAAAAGACCTACTCCTCGGGATCTGGCCCATGGCTTGTTCAAGAGAGCTTGCCACTGTTTCAGATTGATACACGGAACACATCAGAAAAGGCTCCAGATGGTATGATGCTGTCGAGGTCCTCACCCACAACGAAGCCCTGGGGCTCACCACGATTAAGTGGAATGCACCAAGCGCTGTAAACAAAATGCTGCAAATTGTTGTTGCTGGTATTAGTGAACGAACATTAATATGCTTTTTGCAAGACTCGTCACTTGAAGATGCAGAAGAATTTGATCGAATTTTTGTCAATCAACATTTTCAATTGTAATTTCCAGCTTCAGTTTGTTGGTTGATGTTGCCCTTACTTGAAGGGGAAGGTTGTTTTCTTGCAGTTTGTTTTATCCCAGGTTAAGTTTGATCTCAGTGGGTGTTGGCCTCTGGTTCACAGAGCTTGGATTCTGACCATTTTGAATCAATGGTGCACAGCCATGGCTTAGTTCGAACTACAATACATTTTGAAAATCATTGACACAATAGTTCTTGTCCTCATGCCAATCTGAAAACAATAGTTTAAAGCTGAAGGCAATTGATAACGAACCATTTCCTGGACTTGGACTCGCCAGGGAGCTGCTTAACTGGTAACACCGCAGTGTTTTGTCAGCATGTTTCCACAAAACAGATCGATATATGTTGGTATAATTTGCTTCCGGCCTGACTGCCAGTTGGGAGCTGTCCAGATGCTCCAGCCAAGTCCCAGTCTGTACTTGGTGAGTACTGAATGCCCGCGTCTCTGCAGAAGAGGCCTCAGTGTGGAGCAGCAGCGCTGGAAACCGATTATATGGAAGGGTAAAGAGCAAGTATTTTCCACCCTGGTTGTGCACCTAGGTACCTGCATCACAAAGGATGTGCTGACCTGCCTGTAGCAGGTGGCCTCCACATTATCGGTGAACACTGCATCTTTTTTCATTGACAAAGAGTTGTCATATCATTCCTTACTATTTTTTTGTTTATAATTTTTTTACACGATCACAATTACAAAGCACTGCCTAAATATTAACTGCTTGTGCCCTTAGCAGTCCCTTGCTGTTGGTGTCTATGGTGGGTCATCATCTTGTTTAGCTGTTTAGCGCCTTAGGGCCCACCTAATTTAATTAATACCCTCGATTGCTTTAACTTCAGTCATCTTTTTATAGTCTTAAATATCCTAAAAATGTGCAATTATAATTGTTAACCTTTTAGAGATACCGTCACAAAAAAAATAACAGCATCAGTGATAATAATCACGTCATTTAATTACAGAGCTAGGGATACATCCCCACACTATAAATCTTTTTAACATCAGCGGGCAAAGCGTGGTCACTGTAAATGAACGATTTTGTCAGGTCAACTCACATTTATTTATATGGCACATTTAAAAAACAACTCTCGTTGGCCAAAGTGCTTTACATTTGTTATAAGAATAGTATAAACAAACAAAGCTACATACATATATACATATAGCCCTCGTTCAGATTTTGCTCACACTGAGTCTTTATACATTAGGCAAACTAGGTCAGACTGTGAAGAAGGTGAAAGCTCTCAGATAAGACTGGGGGGAGCTCCATGAAACCGCCACAGGAACGTGAATGGTTCTCCTGCGGACCGCAGGCTGGGACGGGAGGTTACTCCTCCCCCAGGTCCTACCCAGAGATGAGGCCACAGAGCCATCAGATGTCAGTCAGCAATCACATGGAGACGTCACGGGGGCCTGTTCTTCCTCTGGGGTGTCACACTTGTGGGCAGAATGGACAAAAAGGAAGAAAAAAAAACAAATGAAAATAACACCTTGCCAAGTAATAAAAATAAATAAGGAAAGGGCAGCACAGAGTCTACCATACAGCTTCAGCAACGTGAGTTCAGTCCTGACCTCGGGTGCTGTCTATGCTGAGTTTAATGTTCTCCCTGTGTCAGTGTGTGTTTCTGCTGGATGCTCTGGTTTCCTCCCACGTTGCAAAGGTGTTTGGGTTGTGAGGTTCATTGACTGCTGCAAACTTCCCCGAATACATTAGGTGAGTAGTAGACTATCGGGGTTGTTGATGAGAGAATAGGCAAGAAGGAAAAATTACTTAGGGGTGGGATTTCTTTGTGAGACAGAACAGACTCTATGGGTCAAAATGGATTCCTATCTGGGATGGAAAAGCCAAAACTGTTGAAAAAAAGCAATCGGCAACTAAGAGAGAGGTGCTTTTGTTTGACACCCCTCGTCTTCACGTTTTGGCATCTTTTTGTTCTTGATTTGTATTGCAACTTGTCTTTCTTGCAGTTTAACAGGTAAAATTGCTGACGTTAATCTAAAGGCATCTTTATTTTAAGCGAGGTCAAATCAACATATGCCAGATCACTTGAATAATATTTTTTGCATGTTCTGGAAAATGGGCAACAAAATAGGCTGTCCATCAGATGACCCAGCTCCCTATTATATGTAGACAAAAGTGCTGGAGAAACTCAGCGGGTGCAACAGCATCTATGGAGCAAAGGAAAAGATATTATGTTATATGTTATGTGTGTTGCTTCAATCATTAATGTTTGATATGGTTCGCTAACATGACTTGAAGTTAAAGTATTTCCTGATTTTGTTTTTTGCATCAAACCTACAGTACATGGAATCTGTATTGTTTATTAATCGGATGTAAATGATAAACAATACATTTATATTCATAGAAACATAGAAACATAGAAATTAGGTGCAGGAGTAGGCCATTCGGCCCTTCGAGCCTGCACCGCCATTCAATATGATCATGGCTGATCATCCAACTCAGTATCCCGTACCTGCCTTCTCTCCATACCCCCTGATCCCCTTAGCCACAAGGGCCACATCTAACTCCCTCTTAAATATAGCCAATGAACTGGCCTCAACTACCCTCTGTGGCAGAGAGTTCCAGAGATTCACCACTCTCTGTGTGAAAAAAGTTCTTCTCATCTCGGTTTTAAAAGATTTTCCCCCTTATCCTTAAGCTGTGACCCCTTGTCCTGGACTTCCCTAACATCGGGAACAATCTTCCTGCATCTAGCCTGTCCACCCCTTAAGAATTTTGTAAGTTTCTATAAGATCCCTCTCAATCTCCTAAATTCTAGAGAGTATAAACCAAGTCTATCCAGTCTTTCTTCATAAGACAGTCCTGACATCCCAGGAATCAGTCTGGTGAACCTTCTCTGCACTCCCTCTATGGCAATAATGTCCTTCTCAGATTCATGAAATTCACATTTATTCCAATGTTTGTTGGTACAATTCTTTTGTCGCCACAATTCTCGATTCAATTACGTTGAATAATCATTTATGACTGACAATTAGTTGGAAACAGATTGAAATTACATTATTTTATTTCGTCATCCCTTTCATTAAGAGCTACTTTGTGCGAGGATTACATTTATTTTTTAATTAAAACAATTCCCGTCCTTTTGTGGAGGCACTTCCAAGAGATGGCATGCAGTTTATTAGTGTGGGGAGGGCAGGCTTGGCCATAGATCATGATCAACGGTGATCTTTGACCCTGGTAGCATCACAGTCAACGCTAACTTAATATCAATGCCCCGAGGACTGGACTTTGGTCATTGTAAGTAAAACACAAAGTGCTGGATTAAATCAGCGGGTCAGGCAGCATCTCTGGAGGATGGGGGTAGGTAACGTTTTGGGCCGTGACCCTTCTTCACAATGATTGTAGTAGGGAGGGGAAAGCTGCAAAAAGAGGTGGGGCTGGGACAAAGCCTGACAAGTGAAAGGTGGATACAGGTGAGGGGGGAAGAGGGGGAGGGGTTGGTTGGCAGATGGATGACCAAAGGCGAGAGAAGAAAAGGAGTGTCAGATAAGGAGAGGAGGGGTGAAACGTAAAGCCAGGTGGAGGGATGTAGGTAGAAGGGGATGGGGTAGAGGCTGGGAGAAAGGTGGACGGAAATGCGGGTGAGATAGTGGGAAAAGTGGGTGTGACTGGGTGGGGAGGTGGGACAGGAAAGAGAGGGGAAGTGGGGTGGAATTTTAGAGCTCAATGTTTATACCGTTGAGCTTGTCAAGGGTTTCCACCTCCTCATTCTCTTTTTGGAATTCATCATAACGCAATTCTGCTGAGTGAGCAGGCTATGTTTTGAGGGGCTCTCTCCAGGGACAGAGCTTCACTGGGAGAAAGGCAGATTGACAAATGGAGTCAGAGAGCTTTCTTGTTTTCCATTAACTTAGACATCGTCAAAACTGTTGACCTTTCTGCACTGTTCCTGAGCAGTCAAGCCCAACCCAGCCCAGCCCAGCCCATCCCAGCCCAGCCCAGCCCAGCCCAGCCCAGCCAGCCCAGCCCAGCCCCCAGCCCAGCCCAGCCCAGCCCAGCCCAGCCCAGCCCAGCCCAGCCTAGCCTAGCCCAGCCCAGCCCAGCCCAGCTCAGCCCAGCTCAGCCCAGCCCAGCCCAGCCAGCCTAGCCCAGCCCAGCCCAGCCCAGCCCAGCCCAGCTCAGCCCAGCCCAGCAGCTCAGCCCAGCCCAGCCCAGCCCAGCTCAGCTCAGCCCAGCCAGCTCCAGCCCCCATCCCAGCTCAGTCCAGCCCAGCTCAGCTCAGCTCAGCCCAGCTCAGCCCAGCTCAGCCCAGCCCAGCTCAGCCCAGCCCAGCCGCTGAATGATATTTTCCGTCCATAACAGTGTACTGCCAAATAAATGTAGACTTCAATACATGTAATGTAAAATAGATTACTCCAACATTGCCCCGGTTGTAATAAGGGTTAGTGATTTAATGTGCCCTCAGTGCAGTAATATAATTACTTGGATAAAAAGTGTAATGAGGAGTCTTGTACTTCAATAAAAAATAAATCTTTTTATTGATGTGCTTGAAATACTATAAATTGTTAAAAACAAAACCCGATATGATTTTCGGACCTGCGAGCTTTATGCATTGTGTCTATTCAACTATAAGATTGCTATTCATCGTCGGATGTTGCCATGGTTGAATAAAAATTGTCACTCCTTAATTTGCTATTGATTTCATCCTGGTAACTCTCACGTATGTCCACCTTCTGATTTGTTGTGTGTTTAGCATGGCATTAAAGGTCATGAGCTCTAACACTGACGTTCTGGACGGTGATCTGACTCGGGTGGCATTGTGCTTTGTTTCACCAGGTTTGGTTTTGCTCATCTGATTTCTCACCTCCTCTTGTTTTTTGTTCTTATTTTCTCCAACGGTCTGCCGAATCACGCCATCCAATCAACACACAAAACGAAAACCATGTTTCCGTCTGTATGTGTCCTGCACCTGCTGCTCATATTCCACACAAAACAACAATCTTTCTTTGCATATTGCCAACATCAATCACCCATGATCAACATCAACATGTAGCAACTGGTTGGTTTCATCGATTTATGAAATCTTTTGATTGCAATTGCTTTGCTTTTTAATTTGCCATTCTTTTTGACTTGGTGCTAACAAAAAGAAGTGAAGGTTGTTCGCTTTGTTGCCATGTTCTGAGGTGCAAGAGTGCGTGTGGCATCCATTTTAGCAGTTCCAACTTTGCAAGCATATTGGCCAGTTTCAGAGCATTTGGTTAGTGGAGACTTTGAGCTGTTCCCTGAAACCTCCTACTTTAATTTCAATAAAAATGTCATTAAAAATGGGAGTAAAAAAACAAAGACAAAGAGTGTCAGAAAGAGAAATGGACAAATGTATTTGCCTTACAAGAGACCTTCTCCCTAATTGTAGCAAATCATTCACTTTCAAGTGATCAGATTAGTGATTTGAATTAACCTTTTTATTTTGTATTAACTTTAGATAATTTTTAACTAGGTAATTAGGTTGATTTTATTTCAGAAAAGGTTGGATTGCAGAAGGTACTGAGTGTGTTGCAGATGTAGTGGTTGCTCATACATTCACTTTTGTAGTTTAACTGACTGCCCTGCCTGAACTGCTCACTTCAATTCCGCTCACCCATATCCATCTCCCTGAATAGTTCTCCTGTTGGTTTTTATTCATACCAGCTCCTGAGAGACAATTACTCCAGAGAAACACTGGGAAAATTCAAATGAGATGAGGTGCTTCAGATTTGCATGATCATCTCTTACAACGGAAAGAAGAATTCGGAGATGTTGCATCTTTTTGTCAACTTAATTCAAAGCAGATCAACTCACAACTCTTGTGTTTAAGAAGGAACTGCAGATGCTGGAGAATCGAAGGTTACCCAAAAAAGCTGGAGAAACTCAGCGGGTGCAGCAGCATCTATGGAGCGAAGGAAATAGGCAACGTTTCGTGCCGAAACGTTGCCTATTTCCTTCGCTCCATAGATGCTGCTGCACCCGCTGAGTTTCTCCAGCTTTTTTGTGTAACTCACAACTCTTGTCAGAAATACCGATCAATTAAAATAGTGGCACAGTGGTAGAGCTGCTGTCTTACAGTGCCAGAGATACAGGTTTGATCCTTTCTAAAGTTGCTGTCTATGCGGAGTTTGTACGTTCTACCTGTTACTACATTTATTTTCTCCAGCTGCTCCAGTTTCCTCTCGCATTCCAAAGATGTGCGAGTTTGTAGGTTAATTGGCTTCTGTAAATTGCCCCGAGTGTGCGGGATCTAGAACTAGTCATAGAGTGACATATTGTGGAAACAGGCCCTTTGACCCAACTTGCCCACACCGGCCAACATGTCCCAGCTACACTCGTCCCACCTGCCTGCTCTTGGTCCATATCCCTCCAAACATGTCCTATCCATGGACTTGTCTGTTTCTTAAACGTTGGGATAGTCCCAGCCTCAGCGACCTCCTCTGGTTGCTTGTTCCACACATCCCACCACCCTCTGTGTGAAAAAGTTACCCCTCAGATTTCTATTAAATATTTCCCCTTCACCTTGAACCTATGTCCTCTGGTCCTCGATTCCCCTTCACTGGACAAGAGATTCTGTTCATCTAGCCGATCTATTCCTCTCATGATTTTATACACCTTTTTAAGATCACCCCCTCATTCTCCTGCGCTCCAAGGAATAGAGACCCAGCCTGCTCAACCTCTCCCTATAGCTCAGACCCTCTAGTCCTGGCAATTTCCTCGTAAATCATTTCTGAACCCATTCAAGCTTGACATTATCTTTCCTATAACATGGTGCCCAGAACTGAACACAATACTCTAAATGCGGTCTCACCAACTTCTTATACAACTGCAACATGACCTCCCAACGTCTATACTCAATTCTCTGACTGATGAAGGCCAATGTGCCAAAAGACATTTTCACCACCTTATTTACCTGCGACTCAACCTTCAAGGAACCATGCACCTACGCTCCGAATGCACGGGTAGTGTACGGGTAAACGATAGGTAGTTTATGGGCCATTGTGCATGGGTAATCGATGGTTAGCATGGTCTTGGTGGATCGAAGGGTATGTTTCCATGCTGTATCTCAAAACTAAAGAACAAGTCTCAGCCCGAGCGGCAGAGCCCTGGCGTTGTGTTAAAATATCAAACAGAACTAAAATAGATGCCGAGTTTAAAGGAAGCCAGTGAAGAAACAGCCTCTGGACCTCTCATGTAACTGAGGGTTTACTAATGCACAGATTCTTGCCTGGAGACAAGCAATATCCTCAAATAATGTTTCCTAAATCATGTTTCTGTCAAATGTCATGGTGTTATACAGCAAGGAATCAGGCCCTTCAGCCCATCTAACCCGTACAGTCCATCAGCCATCAAGTCCTTAGGACATTCATCCTTGAGAGGCAAAAATTAGGTCCAAGCCTTGAATGCGAGATCAAGTGTAATGTGTTCTCCAGTGGTTCCATCTCCCAGCCACTCAACCACTGGCCCAGGGTGTATGAGGGCAACATGGCAGTGCAACTGGCAGAGCCCCAGTGGCCCTGGTTTAATCCCGACATCCAGTGCTGTCTGTGTGGCATTTGAAAGTCCTCCCCGTGACTGCGTGGATTTCCTCCTGATACTCCGGATTCCTCATACAACCCAATGACGTGCGATTCGGAAAGTTAATTGGCCATTGGAAATTGCCCCCAGTGTAAATGGCTGGCAGCGACTGGTAGGGAGTTGATGGGGATATGGGGGGAATGAAATGCAATTATTATAGGATTCATGTAATTAGATGGCTGATGGGCTGGGTGGGCTGAAGGGCCTGTTTCTCTGCTGCATAACTCCATGACATGGGACCTAAAATGCACTGGATAGTTGGACAAACATTAAGATCAGAAAGTTCTTGGATAGTTCTTCATTCCTCACCCTCACAAGATGATCTATCTCATGAGGTAGTTTTAGCCTCTACTATGAGAGGCAGGAAGGAGGCCCAGGCCTTGAATGCGAGAGAGAGAGAGAGGCACACAAAATTCTGAGTAACTTAGTGGGTCAGGCAGCATCTCTGGAGAAAAGTAATAGGTGACGTATAGGGTCCGAACCCTCCCTCAGATTGAGAACCTTTCTTGAATGAGAGATCAGACGTGATGTGTTCTCCAGTGGCTCCATCTCACAGCCACTTAACCAATGGCCCAGGAGCAGCACAGTGGTGCAACTAGCAGAGCTGCTGCCCCATGGCTCCAGAGCCATTGGTTCAATCCTCAGGAGGCAGTTTTAGCCTGAACTTTCACTGGCCATTAACATATCCAATTAGGCAAAATAAAAAAGAATGAGCTGACTTTTCCGAAATTCTGCAGGCATTTCCGAGGGTAATAAAGGATGTAAAATCTGTCTCAGTCCATTAACGAGCGTAGCATTTCCCCACAGGGGCTGGGGGCTCTGTGTGGGGATGGACTATAATTACATGGATCCAATTGCCTGCGGTGGAGCAAGTGACGATTAGGGAACTCCTGTCCCAAGCCGACAGACAATTGTCGCCAAGCTCTGACATGGTCTACCTCAATCAGACATGCCTTCTGGATCTCTCATCTGAAAACGTTATTTAATTCTGGGATTGACACAGTTTTCTTGTCACCAAACGGGGTGAGCAACACATTTGACATTTACTGAAATTAGCATTGATTTAGCTGCTGCCGTTAGATGCCCTTTTTACTCCGGTCACAGATTTCAGCTGAAAGTATAATTATATTTCAAATTCCCTAATGTAAATGGAGAGAGATATATTCCCGCTCGAACTCACAACATCAAATTGTATTTTTCCACGATCTTCCATTTCCCCCTTGCCGAAAAATGAACTGAAAGGTTCCAATCTCCCATTTGGGAGTTGACAATGAAACGCCATCATGGGCACTTTGTGCAACCTCCTTTCCCCGAATCTCTGCAAACCCTTGCCAACAATTCACCCCCCCCCCGTCCATCCACGGCAGGATCCAACCCAAACCAGCCAACTGTTGCGAATCTCTCCTTCATTACAAAGAGAGGGGTGCGGATAGAGAATACTGGATCCATTCTGAAGCCAGATTCCTTTCTCTGCATTCCATTCACACCCCAAATATTAAACAAGCAAAAACTCAGATCTGCGAAAAACAGGAGAGAACGCCCTAAATCTGAACCTGTTTTCGAAGGAGTGCTGGTAACCACAAGTGTGATTCAACTGTGCTTTCTAGAATCTAGTGCTGCCGATGGAAACTTTATTCAAGAAGAAAATAAAACTGTTAAAAAATACGAGAAGCTGGAAGTCTGCTTGACATAGGCAGCAATTCTATTTAGTTAAAACTAAATAATTTATTTGGTTCTTTGCAATATCTGGTGAATTGACCATAGAGTTCTAGACTAGCAAAGCTCAGTCTAAAAGTTGACTTAACATAGAAACATAGAAACATAGAAATTAGGTGCAGGAGTAGGCCATTCGGCCCTTCGAGCCCGTACCGCCATTCAATATGATCATGGCTGATCATCCAACTCAGTATCCCGTACCTGCCTTCTCTCCATACCCTCTGATCCCCTTAGCCACAAGGGCCACATCTAACTCCCTCTTAAATATAGCCAATAAACTGGCCTCGACTACCCTCTGCGGCAGAGAGTTCCAGAGATTCACCGCTCTCTGTGTGAAAAAAGCTGGTCAAACAAACTTTAAATATAAATAAAGAATTTTGAGGGTTCAAAAATTCCTGTCAGAGCACAGGCAATGTGTGCTTAATGTCCCAGGTAGAAGAACTGCATAATTCTTTGCATTGGATATGTTCAGGATATAGTTTACATGGGAGAAAGCAGAGTCTAAGTTATGAAGGAACAAAGTGTCATCCTCGGTTTTTTGGTTTTGAATGACTCCAGTCACTCTGGGATATGGGTAATAATCAGGTAGCAGGTCACTCAACATGCAGTCTCCACGTGTCTTGGTTTAGAGATGTGTCCTCCAGGAGACTTTTTGCGCGACACAAAATAAGTCCCCAATGCAATATTTGTCAATAGGAACCAAAATGAAAGTGGGACGAGCCCAACTAACCAAAATCCCACACAATACAATACAATACAATTAGGAGTCATATAACAATAACTATAGCAACAATAACAATATTTACTGCACAATAAACAACAAAAATGCAATGCAATAAACTAAGATTATAATAACTATCATTGAACCTTTATGAAGTGTGCATGGTTGTCACATTTTTGTTTTGTGGTTCATTTAACTTTGCCAGTCCAGTCCTCTTCCCATTTTTCTTGCAGTTCAGGCAGATGTAATCACCCCAGTGTTGCTGCCTCTTCATTCCTTCGAACAAAATTGTTGCTCATATTTTGACGAAGTAGTTCCTGTTTTGCTGTAAAATGTGGCAAAGCCCATTTTCACCCACGCAACAGGTCTTTAAATGCTGATCTGGAAGTTTAACGTCTGTCAAACTCTGCTTTAAGTGCATTGACATGATTCTCTGAGACTTTGGTTGACATGAAAGAGCTCAAAGCAGCCTAACTGGTGTTTCGTCCTATAATTCAATTATGTTTTTATACCAGCAATTCTATAATGCCAAACTAATCGCAACTAGTGTTTTTGATACTACCTACGTTGGCATAATCTGTAAATACATTTAATTATTCCCTGATTACAAATTGGTTTCTGCATCAATTGGATTTAGAATTTTTTTTGCCAAATTAGTCCATCCCCTTCCTGCAGGCATAGGCAACCTTGGGTTGGTGTATGTGATGTATACCACTGCCACAGTGGCACAGCGGTAGAGTTGCTGCCTTACAGTACACGTAGTGCCGGAGACCCGTGTTTGATCCCAATTACGGGTGCTGTCTGTATGGAGCTTATACGTTCTCTCGTGGGGTTTTTTCCGAGATCTTCGGTTTCCTCCCATGCTCCAAAGAGGAGTTGATTGATGGTGGTTTGTAGGTTAATTAGCTTGGTGTAAGTGTAAATTGTCCCTAGTGTGTAGGATAGTGTTAATGTGCGGGGATCACGGGTCGATGATGACTCAGTGGGCCGAATGGCCTGTTTCTGTGCTGTATCTCTAAACTAAACTAGAACAGGCACTTGAGTTTCACCAAATGCTCTGTCACCGGTATCATGCTGGCTGCCATGGGAACATAGTCACTCACTTCTCCCATCTGAAATTCAACTTTTCCAGACAATTTCATACCTTTGTCTTCAAAATCCATCTCATTTCATGGACCAACGATACGATTGTGAGCTAAACTAGTATTTCTGTCAGTTCACCTACACAAGAGGTCTGTAATTTACTTACTGCTTTCAAACGTTAAACTGGGGCTAAATTTGCCAGAGATATTATCTCCATTCTCCAGGATTGCAAGGAAGTGTCTTAAGAGACCTCAGTAAGGAGATGCCTATTCGCACTTGCACCATTCGTGAACTGCAACGATGCAATGTTATGAATTGTTCTGTCCTTCAGTTTGCGACAATGTGTTAATTTTCCATTGGTGTAATGGCCAGATGATGAGCAGTCTAGCATTCATCATCAGAAATCAAAATTTAATGTCTGGATAAAATAATCCTGCTTTTAGCATCACTGCGTAAACTGTTAATATTGTCCATAATTATGTGAATATGCCATTAACACTTAATCTACATATGTAAATTGCAAAAATTACTCTTGACTTAGAATAGGCATTGGAATATGCCTAAGGCATGTGCTAATGTTTCTTCCTGTTTTAACACTGACACTAATGCATTCTGTAAATTTTCGAATTGCCCTTAACGTGGTCTTGTGACATCAATTGAAAAGGAAACTTTTGTCCAAATTACAGCCATTTAGGAGAGTGTTGAAAAGGAAATTTTAAAAAATTGGTTGGTCATCTGCATTTAACCTCTGGAAAATAACCAATTCAGATAACATTTTCATTTAATGAGTAGATACTGCAAATAGAGCATCACGTTGTGTGTTCCTTTAAAGGATATTAGATTAAGACCAGTGTAACGTCACGGTTCTGAGTGTTGTTGGATATTATATCTCATGCATTTTCCTTTTGCCAGAATAACTTTATCAATCTCAGCTTTCTACGGTTATTCAGAGCAGCACGACTCATCAAGCTCCTCCGCCAGGGATACACCATCCGTATTCTGCTCTGGACATTTGTGCAATCTTTTAAGGTGCGTCTCAGAATATTGGGGGCAACCAGAAACTTATCAGCAGTGCACCTCTCCTTGAGGGATAGCATTTAGAATAACATGCATGGAGACACGCGTAATAACATGCATGGAGACGCGCGTAAACCTAGCAATGGGTTGCAGTGAAGGAATGGGGTGGGAATTGTTTCATTTCTCACTATTGCCTCATTATTGTCTTACCGCTGACTGGTAAGCACGCAACAAAAGCTTTTCACTGTACCTCTATACACGTGACAATCAACTAAATGGACCTAACTTAATTTGTTCCATTTCTCAATACCTTTATTAGTTCCGGTTCTCTGTAACTTTATATTTTAAAGCTAATCATTTGGTGTTTAACCACACTCAATACTGTTTTGCCCTGAAGTGCCTCTTATTGTGTGATTGCACCACCTATTGGTTAGTAGCTGCAGTTTGGGCCAGTACGAGGAGAATTAACGAGTATCCATGGTGGCTTTTTAAGTGACTTGAACTTTTTGCCAAAACTTCCAATTGTTTGATATTATTTGACAGGAGGCGAATGGATATTTCAAACCCTTTCATTTAATGAGTGTAAAATAGCTGGTTGTCATGTAAATATCACAACTTGAACAATCAGATCTTTAAGAAATTGACTGTGTCATTCCACATAGGGAATCTCAGTGAGGCATGGTCACCATTACCAACCTCTTGTTCAGAACAAAAGGAAAGCATAATGAACCAAGGGGGATGCTAATCCTTGTCAGTTGCACCTCGCGGTTCATGCTTTCCAAAGCAATTCTCAGCAGCAGATCTAGTCATGTAGTCATAGACCTATACAGCACAGGAACTGGTTCTTTGGCCCATTCTGTCCATGCTGACCAAATTGGCTAGAAACATTTACCTGCAATGATAGCAACAAAATGCTGGAGTAACTCAGAGGGTCATGCAGTATGCCTGAAGAAAATAGATAGGTGACATTTCAGGTGAGGACCCTTCTTCAGACTGATTGTAGTGGTGGCAGGGGGAGGAGAAGTGCAGCAGAACAACTGCAAGCGAGCAAAAAACCAGGACAAATCTGGGTTGGCAACAGAGGACCTCGGGCAAGGAGGTTCCCTGATAGGCTTACTGTTGGCCAGAGATGGTGCGATCCCAAGCGAGATACACCTTTGCGATCTGTGGAACTGGTTAATTGACTTAGTGGGGGATGGGAGAGGAAGTCTACCATGGTCTACTAGAACTCCTGGTTGCTAACCACTTTAACTTCCCTTCCCATTCCCACAATGGCCTTTATGTCCTGGACCAGCTCCACTGTCAACGAAATTGGAGGAACAGCATCTCATATCTTGCTTGGGCAGCTTACAACCCAGCAATATTAACATTGAATTCTCTAATTGTAACTAACTTCTACATACACCTCCCTCCGCTTCTACTCCCACACCCCCTCCTCCCCCCACCCCTCCTTTCCCCCTTCCCCCACCCCCTTTTCTTCACTAAACATCAGTTAACTAGTCGCAATGATGTATCCTTCTTGAGATCTCACTGTCTCCAGCCAATAATTGGCCAATCAGGGAACCCCTACCACTACAATGAGTCTGAAGAATAATCCCGACTTGAAACGGCCCCTATCCATTTTTCTCCAGAGATGTTGCCTGACTGGCTCAATTACTCAAGCATTTTGTGTCTAACTTTGGTATAAACCAACATAGAAAACATAGAAAATAGGTGCAGGAGAAGGCCATTCGGCCCTTCGAGCCAGCACCGCCATCTGCAGATCCTTTTTATTACACTATACCATTTATCTGCATTTGGTTCCTTCCTATCCATATATATCTGTCCAAATGTCTTTTAAAAGTCACAATTGATTCTGCTTCTGTAGTTTTCTCGGGCATCTCATTCCAAATACAGTGTACCCTCTTAGTGAAAAAGTTGCCCCTAAGTTGCCCCCCCCTCACTTTAAGCGTAACGCCTTCTAATTTTAGAATGTTTTACCCTGGGAAAAAGACTGTGTGCGTTCACTTTATCTGTACATGATCGTTTACACCTCAGTAAGCTCACACCATAGCCTCCTCCACTCCAAAGCAAAAGGTCACGGCTTATCCATCCTCTCCCTATCACTCAGGCCCACAAGCCACGTAACATCCTGCTGAAATGTGTGGGAAGGTACTGCAGATGTCGGCTTACACCAAAGATAGACACAGAATGCTGGAGTAACTCAGCAGGTCAGTATTTTGGAGAAAAAGAATAGGTGACATTTCTTCAGATTCCAAAGGCTGAAGACGGGTTCCAACCTGAAACATCACCTATTCATTTTCTCCAGAGATGCTGCCTGACCTACTGAGTTGCTCCAGCATTTGGTGTCTATCTAACATCCTGTTGAATCTCTTCTGTACCCTTTCCAACTTAGACATTTGGCAGTATTGAATTTCTCTGTAATTACGATGAATAATTCTAACTAAAGTTCACAAAATGAACAAATAATCGGAATGTGGGTATAGCCCATTCCCAGTGGAGACTTGGATTTAAAATCCACTTCCGCTGATGCTTATTTTCTCAAATGAAATCAAACAAAATGTCAAGTTCCTTCCTCACGTTGATATTAGTTGCGATACAAGAAAGAAATACTGCTATTAAATATCCCTGATACTTTTCCATGTTTGCTTTTATTCCCGCAAGAGTGAATCGGATTTTGGCATTATTGGTCTTTTGCCCAGATAAATATTGAAAAAAATGTAAAAATCCTCGGACTGAGGTGGGCAGAATGTTGTAAAGAAACATTCTTGCATTAGATGAAACCGAATCGAATGTTGGTTTATGGCTTTATGTAAAATCCTGACTGCGTTAACTTGGCATGGATGAATATCCGAGTATAAATGTCAGAGAATATAAACACAAGTGGTGGTTTAAATGGATTGTTCAGTGCAATCTTTAAGCAAGAGTGTAAGTGCTTCTTATCTTGTGGATGTTTCAGCTGCTGAAGTACACTTGCTGGAATTATTGTTCAGTTGCATTCAGCAGCATTCCAGAAAAGCACACTGGTGATGTGGAGATGTTTACACACAGGGGGAGAGGCATGAACATAGCTAGAAAATAAAAAAGACGGCCATTAAAACTGAGGCGCAAAGAAATGTCTTCTCTCAGAGGGGAGGGAGTCTCTGCATTCGCTGACATCAAGGGTGGTGGAAACCAGAATGTTAGATTTATTTAGGGTGAAGATAGGCAAATATTTGAAAGACTCATGAATTGAGGGCCATGGGGAACTAGCACTGAAAAGGAGTAGACTGGCGCTCATCATATTGAACAGTGGGGCAGGCGTGATGGGCTAGGAGCCTTGTGGTACTCTTGTTCTCTTATGCATTCAACGCAGCAGGAAAATAAGACAAAGAGCTGGCAATGAATTTAAACTTGGTGTTATTTGGGAACTCACTCATTTTCTGTAGATTTAGATTGATTACAATGTTCTGCAATAGTTCACCAACAACTTGTTCGGTGGTCAGATGAATTGGCGTTAGCATTAATGTCCTGGGCAGAACACATTGGGTTTGTTGAGAATTGGGAGCGGGAGTCCGGCCAAATTGGTTCTTGCGCTTTGGCCGGAGACTGGGGTTCGATCCTGTCTGTATGGAGTTTGTTCGTTCTCCCCGTGACTGCATGAGTTTTCCCGGGTGCTCCTATATCCTCCCACACGCCGAAGAAGTCAAGGTTTGTAGGTTTATTTGGCTTCTGTAATTTGTAAATTGGCCTTGGTGTTTAGGATCGTGTTAATGTACGGGGATCGGTGGTCGGCGCAGGCTCGACGGGATGAAGGACCTGTTTGTGCTAATCTAAGATATTAGTGTATGATACCCATTGATCACAGCCTTGGGCATATATGCTGAGTTTCACAATCAACACATTTCTAAATGGTTAACAGCTCATCCTGAGATTAGTCACACCCCCACTCTTTCTCTCCCCCCCAACCCCACCCCAGTTCTGACTTCAACAGTTTAAGAAAACAGCCTGTCAACATACACCCTGACAATCCATCCCAAGGTTGTGAATGAAGAGAAACACAAAAAGCTGGAGTAACTCAGCGGGACAGGCAGCATCTCTGGAGAGAAGGAACGAGTGACATTTCGGGTCGAGAGCCTTATTCAGACTAAAAGTCACGGGCAAGGGAAATGAGAGATATAGACGATGATGTAGAGAATAAAGAACAATAAATGAAAGATATGCAAAAAAGTTACAATGATAAAGGAATCATTGTTAGCTGTTTGTTGGGGGAAAACGAGAAGCTGGTGCGACTTGGGTGGGGGAGGGATTGAGAGAGAGAGGAAATGTTGTGCATGTCTGACTGAGATCACCTGGCACTCTAAATCTGAGTTGGTTAAAGGCCAATCTTGATTAATTTCTGCTTGGAAAAACTCCTCATCACTGAAGCACGATGTAATGATGCAGATGTTCACCAGGATCCTGTTTTTCACTGTGGCTTGTTTTACATTTCTTTTGCAGGCATTACCGTATGTTTGTCTACTGATTGCAATGCTGTTTTTCATCTATGCTATTATTGGAATGCAGGTCAGTGCAGTTACTATCGTTAAAAGCTCTACTCAGGTTTATTGCAAAGAGAAGGATGATCATTGCAGTCAAATCTACAAAAATCTGAAGCAATATTCATTTCACCTGCCGCCATATTTCATATAAATTAACTGGTACAACTGCAAAGCGAAATATTTAATGACCATTTCTCGTTAAGTAACATTACGAACGACAAAAATATTTCGCTTTTTCGAATAAAACCATATAAACGCAAATTAATGCAATCAAATCAAAGGCATCGCTTTCATGAAAATATTTGTTTTGTCTTTTCAAGGTATTTGGCAACATTGCGCTGGATGATGACAGTGCAATTAATCGTCACAACAATTTTAGAACCTTCCTACAAGCAGTTATGCTTTTATTCAGGTATAATAATCGAAAATAAGATATGTTGCTTTGTAAGATGGTTCCCAAATACCAGGGCAGTTGCGACCAGTTTCGCAGTGTTAACTCCAGCTTATGTTAAATTGTTCCAAAAACATGATCTTTCTGATCAGTCCCAACATATGAATTGCAGCACCTGAGAATTGTCACCAGTGTTGATGTGAATGTATTGATTATTGTTAAGTTTTCCTGGTGTGTTTTTTTTTATTGAGAGTCTGAGGTAAAAGGAATGGAGATCAACATTGATTGACGAGACAAAAAAAAGACCAGGCAAATGGTGGCACAAGAAACAGCAGGACGCTGGAATCCTGATCAATACGCAAAGTGCTGGAGGAACTCAATGAGTCAGGCAGCATTGTTGGAGGGAATGGACAGATGAGGGGCCCTCTTCAGACAGGTGGATCCAATCCAGGGGCAATTAGGAATCAACCGTGAAGGCCAGGGGGTATTCACAAGCTGAGAGCGAACAGTGTGTGCAGGGGTAAGGCAAGCAGTGGCTGATGTTCCCATCTATATTTAGCACCAGGGAGCAAAAATGATTGCTGCCACATTAACGTTTCATTTAACCAGCAGTGCAGTAGGATCAGACAGCAATTCTGACTTATTAAGTTATGGATTCCCAAGTCTAAGCTTGTTGTGATGTCCAGCATCATGGGAATCCATAATTCAATAGGTCAGATGTGGAAGATCAGCCACTGGTTATTGTACAGGAAGAGAAGCAGAAAATAGTGGGACCATGCTACATGTCAGGCAGAAATTGTGGATAGAGAACCAAATAATAATACATGGTGGAAAATCGAAGGTACACAAAAATACTGGAGAAACTCAGCGGGAAACTCAGGGAAACTCAGCGTTGCCTATTTCCTTCGCTCCATAGATGCTGCTGCACCCGCTGAGTTTCTCCAGCATTTTTGTCTACCTCAGATAATAATACAGGTCAGCAATCAATCAATTAGAGGATAGACACAAAAAACTGGAGCAACTCAGCGGGACAGGCAGCATCTCTGGAGAGAAGGAATGGGAGACCCTTCTGTGATCATGCAGCAGATTGTGTGTTACTTCAGATTCCAGTCTCCAATAATTTAAATCTGAGGCCTTTCATCAGAAAACAAAAAACAAACGTTGAACTGAAACATAGATCCTGTGTCACTCTCCTTAGATGCTGTTTAACTGCTGGGTATTTCTAACATGAATTTTATTTTTGATTTTTGGCTTCAGTGGTTTGTACAATTGTTGCACAGAATGATGATTTCAGAGGCATTTAAATTGTGTACAGAGAACTCTGATGAGCTGAGTGATTTAACAGCCTGCCAAAAATGTCCATAGTTAATTCTCTGTAATATTCTGGAGCAGAGCCCCAGGTGCAGATGGGAAATATGAAGGAACAATCATGTTGGAAACTCTTGCTATGGCAGGTCAACTAGACCCAACCATTTGAAGTGATGGATCTTTTGAGAGTACAGCCCCTGTCCCACTTTCACGACCTAATTGGCGACCTCTGTCAAGTTTGCCCTTGGCTCATACTCGCAGCATGGTTGCCACGAGGTCGTAGGAGGTCTTCGTAACCCTTCCTCGTGCTTGTGAGTGGTCTCCGCGTACTCGTGGCCTCAAGTAGGTCGCGGCGTTTTTTCCAGCCTGATAAAAAATGGAAAGTCTGGCATGGAAAAAATTGATACTTTTTACTCGTAGGCAGGTCGTGATAGTAGTCGTTGGTAGTCATGGGTCGGTAACTGGCCCGAGAAAAAAAATGCAAACGTGACATCATTTTATCATGTGATCATTTTCCACTCGTAGCTAGTCGTAGTTGGTATTAGGTGTGGAAGACTGAGGTCGAGGGGGGTCGTAGGAGGTCGTAAACAGTCGTAGAAGGTCGTGGGAGGTTTTTTACTTTGGCGAGTCAACACGACCTTGACCTTTTTTTTCAACTCATCTGGGGTCTTCTAAACTCGTGGATTAGGTCGTCCAAGTGGGACAGGCCCTTTAGTAATATCTACAATCAGTTTTAAAAGTGCTATCTGAATTTATGCTTCTCCAAAGCATATGACGTAGTTTCATTTTATTCTGCCAGGCCTTTAACAAGTCTAAAATAGCTGAAGCTCTGCTCGCATGCAAAGTTATTGCATTGTCAAAACACAAACTGCTTGCACATCTCAATATCAAAAGAAATTGAAGTTGCCAATTTTCTAATTGTTTTTCATGGGATTCATTAATACACTTGACAGGTTCTTGCAAATAGAAGGGAGAATTCACACCAGGTTTCAAATTCCACTTCTTGTACATCACCTCCAATCCTACATTTGCAATTGGATATATTCCCAACAAAGTTTAAAGTGAGAACATCCAACTTCTTGAGTCATAGAGTCGTAGAGTGATACAGTGTGGAAACAGGCCCTTCGGCCCAACCTGCCCACACCGGCCAACATGTCCCAGCTAGAGTAGCCCCACCTGCCTGCGCTTAGTCCATATCCCTCCAAACCTGTCCTATCCACGTACCCGCCTAACTGTTTCTTAAATGCTGGGATAATCCCAGCCTGAACTACCTCCTCTGGCAGCTTGTTCCATACACCCACCGCACTTTTTGTTTCTTGCTTTCAATTGGTTCATTTTCTAGACACGCAGAGAAACTATGCCCCTCAGCAGAAGATCCAAAATGCATGGAATAAGGACAAGTTGACAAAAAGAGCCAAAAGTGATCGGAGAAAGTGGTTGAGGTGTGGGTTGTATTTCTGGGGGTAGCTGAGAGTGGATGGGGCAGTAAGCTAGGACCAGTTGTAGTCTGCAAAGGACAACTGGATGAGTATTTGAAGGAAGGAAAATGCAATGAAGTAGGACTTAGACAAATCACCCTTGAAAACAGAAGTACATACTCTGTGAGTTGTAGGGGATAACTCCAGGTTAGAATGTGGGTGACTGAATTGTCAGTGTGGTTCCCTCGTTGTTGAGCCAGCCAACACCAGGCAGCTCCCTTGCTGGCAAGATGAGTCCCTCAGCTCAAATCTCACGGCCCTTTTACTAGTGCTGGCACTCACCACTCTGTGACTGTCAGCTCCTCTAAGATTGTTTGTTGAGTGGCGGGGGAGGCCTCCAGCCCCCGAGTCCAAGGCCTTTATAGCGGCCTCAGGCAGTCAACTGGCAGGGTGAGAGGGGGTTATGGGGAGAAGGCAGGAGAATGGGGTTAGGAAGGAGAGATAGATCAGCCATGATTGAATGGTGGAGAAGACTCAATGGGCCGAATGGCCCAATTCTGCTCCTATCACTTATGACCTTATGGCAGAGGGTAAGGTGATGCACTAGAACTACTGTAGGGGTGATCACTGATTGGCGCATACACAGTGGGCTGAAGGGCTTGTTTTCACGCTGTATCTCTAAACTAAACTGAACTAATTCAAGAATTTGATTCACCTTAATCCCACAAATTAGTTCTGCTCAAGTACATCTTCAGGTGCCTTTTGAACGATCCTGTGAAATCTGCTTCAACTGTCTATTCAAGTTCCGCATTCCAGATTTAATTTGCCTTGTCTATGTGGGGCTGGGAGTCGGGGCCAACACTGTCTTCATTTCCTTCCTGCTCCTTTTATTTTGACTCTCTGACTCCTGGCTACAGACCAGAAAAGGAAGCAGACTCCATCCACTTCCTTTCAAAGCCCTCCATAGTTTGGAATATCTCTGTTGGGTCTCCCTTATACTTCAAATAGATTAGTCTTGGAATCTCCAGCCCTTCCTTGTAACTGGAGTTGCTCATCCTTGGTAAAAACATCTCGCTCCCTGCCCCTAGACTTTGACATCATTCCTTACGTGCGGCAGGACATTAATGGTTGGATTAATTTGATATTATAAAGCTGGATGAAAATTAATTGCTGCCACATCGTTCACATGAACATGTGGAAAAAGCTAAACATTGGTACTTCCAGATAAATAATACTGAGGGAAAAAGAATGCAGCTATATATTAACAATATTTCAAATGTATCTTTTATCTGCAGGAGTGCCACTGGTGAAGGCTGGCAAGAAATAATGCTGGCATGTTTGAGTAAAAGCCCATGTGATCCTCGATCGGGCATAGACAGAGACGAGTGTGGAAGCGATTTTGCCTATTTCTACTTTGTGTCCTTCATTTTCCTTTGTTCTTTCCTGGTAGGTAAATTTTCGTAACACCAAATTAATCACTTGAGCATAAATAGCTCTTGACTTGATTGCAAGCTTACGCCCTATTCAACGCAATGTTTTGTCCTTCAAGAGAGGTAGTACAATTACTCTCTTCAACTTAAGGTAGACACAAAATCAGAATCACAATCACAATACTTTATTAGCCAAGTATTTTCATGCGTTGAGGGGCCTGTTTCCATGCTCAATAAATTCATGACAGTTCAGTGGTCAGGCAGCATCGCTGGAAAGATGGAATGGGTGACGTTTCGGGTCGAGACCCTTCAACCTTCGGGTTTAAACCAGCATCTGCAGTTCCTTCCTACATACTCTCTTCAACCTGCTCGCTAATGTATGGGCGCCTTGTCAACGACTGCACCACACTGCTGCAGGGAAGTTTAAATGGAAATGAAGATTTTCACTGGGGAACTGCATTGTGTAGAAAGGCGGAACTTAAAACGTTTTCATAAGTTCAAGCCCTGATGTAGTTCTTTCATCCTCTTTTTCAACACAGATGACTCTCCTCGTCTAGACACTTGCAGTTAAAAGTGACTGCAAATCTAAACATAATTGCTCATTTAGAGAGCCTGCACTTCTCCCTTTGCTCTTTGCAGTTAGAAGTGTGGCTGCCTTTGGTGTGAGCATTATGACAGATTGTCCGTGTAATATAACAAGAAGGATGAGGGTACTCAGAAACCAATATTAGTGACTTGTGAGGAATTGGTGAATGGTTTGAATTGATTTATTATTAACACTGATTTATTAAAAACACTGGGACTTCCAAGGGTAAAATAACCAACCTGAAAAATAGCATTAAAACCTTTTCTTATGTGCATTAACAATTGTAAAGACTAACAAAAGCTGCCAGGACTATTGTGGTCATCTTCATAACAGCATAGATAGAAGAGTTGCAAATTAAATTGGAAACCTTCAGCCAGTAGATCCAACATCATTGGATGTACTGTAACTAATGAATCACTCACTCATTCAAGCATTCTTTAAAATGCTGGAATGTGCAATCTGACCAAACTGGTCAAACTATGTATAAGGTAGACAAAAATGCTGGAGAAACTCAGCGGGTGAGGCCGCATATGTGGAGGGAAGGAAATAGGTAACGTTTCGGGTTGAAACCCTTCTTCAGACTGATGTGAGGGTGGGGGGGGGTTGGAAGAAGAAAGGAAGAGGAGGAGCCAGTGGGCTGAGGGAGAGCTGAGAAGGGGAGGAGAAAGTAGGGACTATCTGAAATTAGAGAAATTCTCTAATTTCCTTACTTTCCCCTCCCCTTCTCAGCCCACTGGCTCCTTCTCTTCCTTTCTTCTTCCCACCCCCACCCTCACATCAGTCTGAAGAAGGGTTTTGACCCAAAACCTTGCCTATTTTCTTCGCTCCACAGATGCTGCCTCACCCGCTGAGTTTCTCCAGCATTTTTGCCTACCTTCGATTTTCCAGCATCTGCAGTTCCATATTAAACAAACTATGTACAAGTTTACTTCTTTCAAGCTAAACTGGGGCACAAACTTTCTTACAGTTCATAGATGTGATGCGTCATACTTAATATTAAATAAGGAAATATGATAATCAGGTAGTTCCTATTGTGTTAGCAGCAACAAGCAAGCAGGGAATGGTCATTCTACTAACCAATTATTGAGTTTGGTGCCCCCTAGAACCATGTGTTGAAACATGAGCTGTCAGGGTCATTTTTATTGGGATGGCATTGGAGTTGTCCTTTTCTATTAAAGTCCCAGCACAGCCAATGGAGAGCAAAGTAAAAGGGGGAAAGTGCTATGTAAATTTTCAGTAACTTCAATAAAAATCAGGACGAAGGTCTAACTGGTGCCTGAGGCAGCAGCAATCAGTTTTACTCAATTAGACAAAATCAAAATGACCCCGAAAAGGTTGGGAACATCAAGGCCAGGATGGTTTCATTCATCGTTCACCCATCATATGGAGACAGGGAAGAGGTAAGACCAAAGCCTCCAAAAAATTATCAAACAGAGAGCAGAGTGGAGACGCAAGGAACTGCGGATGCTGGTTTATGAAAAAGACTCAAAGTGCTGGAGTACTCAAAGTGCTCAACGGGTCAAGCAGCATCACTGGAGAACGTGGATAGGTGACGTTTCAGGTTGGGAACCTTCTTCGGACAGATTGGTCCCAACCCGAAACGTCACCGATCCATGTTCTCCAGAGATGTTGCTTGACCCTCTGAGTTACTCCAGAACTCTGTGTCCTTTGATTTCAGGGTAGAACTGTGATGGCCAGACCTGGTGCCCCAGTCCCTCTGTGTGCCATGTGTGCACTGTGCAAGTGATAAGAGCAGCAAATTTATAGAAAACAGAGATCCTCTGACCTAATGGAAGAAGATCGAGTCTTAGAAGCAAAGAGTTGACATTAATATATTTAATGTGGAGTATAATTTAATGAAAATCTCAGCCAGCTGTGTCCAATTTTTTGAAGTAAGCATTTTACCCGCTACATTGATGAAAGACAGAATGTTAAGAATTAGACTTAAAAGCTCTGGGCATTAGGTTTATTACTTTTGTTAGTGAATCTGAAATAGATTCAAAACAGCTTTAAAAACACAATTTATGTTAGACCATTAGCTACAAGCATCCCTGGTTTAAGATGAAAAAGCACAGCAGATAGTTTTTAGGAGGATATAATTTTTTTTTCAACAAGGAATGTTCTTATTTTTTTCTGTGATGTATGATCAGGTAAATGTTACTATGCTGACCTAATGAATTTGCAGAAACCTGTTTAAAAAGGCTACACGAGCTGCTCCAGGGACCTCTGCAGTTAGGTATGCTCGTTCCAGGGACCTCTGCCGTTAGGCATGCTCCACCAGCGATCCTTGCACATTAACACTACCCTACACACACTAGTGGCAAATTACACATATACCAAGCCAATTTACCTCCAAACCTGCACGTCTTTGGAGTGTGGGAGGAAACCGAAGATCTCGGAGGAAACCCACGCAGGTCACGGGGAGAACGTACAAACTCTGTACAGCCAGGATCAAACCCGGGTCTTTGGCGCTGCAAGTGCTGTAAGGCAGCAACTCTACTGCTGTGCCACCCTGCAAATAGTCGTGGACTAGAAATGATCACATCAGCAAATGAACGTAGAACAAAACCACACCACGAACAGGCCCTTCAGCCCACATTAAACTATGCCAACCATGGAATCAAATGGAATACTTTACTGTCACATGTGACAAGGCCCAGTGAAATCCTTTGCTTGCATAGCCCCAGGTGGACAACTAGCGGCCATCTACGCTGCTCACAAAGTTTCATAGTACGCCGGCTTCTCCTTTGTTCTTCAGAGGCGATTATGTTAACTTTGTACCATGCCTCATCAAGCCCAATTGTTCCTATCAAATCACTGACCAGCAAACTTGCACAGCAAACCTCTGTAGGCCAATCACCCAGGGATTGCCCCAATTAACCCACGCCATATCTAGATAGTCAATGCTGAGTGCAAGACCTCCATCATTAGGTTGGAAAAACATCGTTATCGCACGTCAGCTGTTATACAGAGGTGCGACTAATTCTCGGGAATAAAGCAGAAGTTAAAGTTATCCAATCTGTTAAAGCATCAAAGACCTTTTGTTCGTTCCGTGACCCTGGCACCAGCTAAAGCTCTTCAGTCCAGGTGCATTTGCTTCTCATTGCAATGACCTTTGTCATGCATGTAAACACTTTGATGCGGTGCAGATGTATCTTCAGGAGGAACAGATGTAAGCTTATCCATTTGGAGGCCCATTCCACAGGAGGACTGACTTTGTAGTAAATCAAAATAAGTCCTTGCAAAACATCTTATTTAGTCACACACAGTGAAGTTGCGTTGCTTTCGGGATATGAAAATAGCATCTTATTTTGATTCATCAACGTTATCTTGCGGCCGTCCCTGCGAAATCCAAGATCAAGAATGGACTTTTCACCCATTATATTTATGAAGCATGAATGCAAATGGGTTCAGAGAGGGAGGAAGAAACTCTACTTTCCTCAGCATTAAAAGATGTATGTGCGTTCCCTCAGTAAAATCTATATGCTTTGTTTATTAAACAATTATTAGAATAAGTAGACATTTTTTTAAAAAGGATGAATGTTGGCACCAAATAGTCATGAATCATTTTACACAGATCGACATTCTTCATAGATTCTTACCCCTTGAAAAATGGCATTACACAGCTTACCACCAATAAATCCAAACTATTGTTATTTAATAATGAGTTCCTCCTTAATCAAGACAGAGAGATATGGCCCTGTCCCACGGTACGAGTTCATTCCAAGAGCTCTCCCGAAGTAAAAAAAAATCAAACTCGTGGTAAGCACGGAGAATGAACGTAGCGGGTACGTCGGAGCTCGGGGACGTCTCTTTGCGGCTCGTAACGCTATCGGCAGGTACTCGGGAAGACTCGCTAACGACAGGTAAGCTCGGGAAGACTCGTGAAGATTTTTCAACATGTTGAAAAATGTCCATGAGAGCCCCGAGTACCGACGAGCGGCCATTACCGTAAATCTCCGAGTTCGAATCAGGGCAAACTCGGGAGAGCTCTTGGAATGAACTCGTACCGTGGTACAGGGCTCTTAATGTTTCACTTCTAGGTGTAATGAATGGATACATTGCAAAAATTCACCAAGACTGTGGCAGATGTGTGTTTTATCCACTGACTGGTGATCTCACAGTTTGCATGACTTTATTGTTCATTTCTGTTACAGGGCTTGAACATATTAATTGGCTTAGCTTGAAATTCGTGGCTTCCAAAAAAAATAGAGTCCAAAACAAAATGCTGGGGTAACTCAGCGGGTCAGGCAGCATCTCTGGAAAAAATGGATAGATGACGTTTTGAATGGAGGACCTTCTTCAGACTATCCATTTTCTCAGCCTGACTCACTGAGTTACTCCAGCATTTTGGGTTTATCTTTAGTATAAATTAGCATCTGCAGTGCCTTTTTATTACATCGAGTCTAAAACAGCATTTCATTGTGATTGAAGCTGTTGATAACTGGAAAACCAATGGTTGTTTCTGGACCCTGCCATGAGCAGCAATTTCATTGCTGAGTTTGGTGACCAGAAAGAAGTGCTCTCAGTGAGTGAGATATGGTCAGGCCAGTGCCTTCCACAGCAATGGGTTAACTGCTTTGTGTGTTCCTCTGTCAATGCTGATCACCAGCTGGTCACTGCACAGTGTGCTGACAGGATCTCCTAATCAAGTCATTGAAACATAATTCTCATATCAAGTGCTTTTTTCCCCTCAAGCTCCGGCTTCCCATTTTAATAAATTTGCAATTGTTTATGTTAAAAAGCATCTACAGAGGCACCAGTGAATGTTAATGAATTTCTTCTGATACTGCCGTATTATACAGTTATGTTTCATGTTGTTTAATTCATCCAGTGGACACTATGTTTGTCCTTCTTCCAGATGCTGAATCTTTTTGTAGCTGTCATTATGGACAATTTTGAATATTTAACCAGAGACTCTTCTATCTTGGGACCTCATCACTTGGATGAGTTCATCCGAGTCTGGGCTGACTATGATCCAGGAGCCTGGTGAGTAAAACTGAACTTATTTCCAAAATTACCTGCCCGATATTTAACTGGTTAGAGTTTTCTGAATGCCAAACATGTGCGATGTCAAAAATAGACACTCAGTGCTGGACTAACTCAACGGGTCGGGCAGCATCTCTGGAGAAAAAGGACGAGTGATGTTTCGGGTAGGAACCTTTTCTCAGACTGAAAATAGGAGGGGGGGTAAAGAGGTGGAGGAAAGATAAGGCCAGCCATAAATAACTCCAGGCAAAGCGTTGCCTGGGAGGTCCATTGTTGGCTTGGGAAGTTGTGACCTCAAGAGAAACAATGTGGGGAACGGTGGAACTGGTAAAATGACTCGGAGGAGGAAGGGAGCAACGGGAGAGGGTCACAAGGAAAACGTACAAACTCCGTACAGACAGCACCCCATAGCCAGGATCAAACCCGGGTCTCTGGCGCTGTGAGGCAGCAATTCTACTGCTGCGCCACCATGCCACCCCTGCCTGAAGGTTCATACTCTGACAATTTAAATAGCTAGGAATGGGTGAGAAGAATATGGGTCAATTACATGTAAATAGTTGGCATGAACAAGGTGTGCCGGAGAGTCCATTTCCTTGCTGTATGACTTGAAGGAGCCCAGACTGAGGACAAAATAGCATTTTACTTCCTTATTGTCCTTAACCTACAAGAACCTATTCGTAAACTTGTGCTAAGATCTAGTTCGTGAATCACTACATTCTCAGTTTTACCTTTCCACCTGTCAGGGCTGAAGAGATCAACATATTTATACATAAACACCTGACAAAAAACCTTCAGGCAAGTGCAGTCAGAGATTTCCAAAGAAATTCATAAAGTCAAACTACTGAAGCAACGAACTACATAAAACAAGCATCATTCATTCGGAATAAAAGGCAAACAGCTACGTGATAGAAAGTTAATACGATTGATTCACAGAATGAATTTGGGTTTGTCTGCGTGGTGGTTATTTGGAGATGGACAATTTGATGTTTCCCTTTGTTTCAGTTTGCTTGCAAAGAGCATTTTGCATTTGTTTAGGTTTAGGTTTATTACTATCACGTACAGTGTAACCCTTGCATGCTATCAGATCAGACAATATAGATAAATAAATAAATACAATCATGTCAAACTCATGTACAATTGTTAGAGCAAAGGGGAATCTACAGAGTGCAGAATATAGTTCTCAGCATTGTAGCGCACCAGATCCATAGGCAAAGTCCAATGTCCACAATGGGGTAGATGTGGATCGGACAGCCCCTTAGCTAATGGAAGGGCCGTTCATTGATGTGGCAGCTGATGTGACTGGCCGTGAACTTTGCGGAAAATTGTCATTAATCTCTGTGCCATCTGTGGTCTAAGCCAGTGACCTTAACAGGTGAATCAAAATACAGTGAGGCAAGAGGTTCCGATCCGAAACGTCACCCATCCTTTTTCTCCAGTGATGCTGCCTGACCCACTGACTTACATCTGCAGTTCCTTTCCACGCATATAGATAACCTGTCCCGTAACATCATTAACATTAAGTTGCCCTCTCTACGAGGCAAGAGCAGCAGAGACAGTTTATATGTGTTGCTCGAAGCCAAGGCAGGGTTCTGCAACACAAATCAGTTAGATTTTAGAATTATTATATTGTGGTAATTTCAATAGTGAGATATTTTGCAGTGTAAACATTTGGGACACACAAGGATGCCCTTTTTAAACGGAGTTCTCCAAAACACTGTCACAGGATAATTAGCTGTGAATTTAAACTCTACATTCTACTTTTTACAACTCTACTTTCGGAAGGAGGTGAGGAGGAATTTCTTAAGTCAGAGGGTGGTGTATTTGTGGAATTCACTGCCACAGAAGACTGTGGAGTGCCGTCAATGGATATTTATTGAGGCAAAGATAGATTCTTGATTAGTACAGGTGTCAGGAGTTATGGGGAGAAGGCAGGAGAATGGGGTTAGGAGGGAGAGATAGATCAGCCATGATTGAATGGCAGAGTAGACTTATGGGCCAAATTGGCATAATTGTGCTCCTATCTCTTATGAACATATGAACTTCATATCCAACTGTAAGGCCAAACCTTGGAGAACAGGGAACCACATGATTTTGTTCAAAATAACAATATAATAACAACCAATAATTGAACGATGCGTATAAAGGTTGTGTAGCCTTTTGATAACAAGCTTAGACTGGGCCCTGCTGGTTTTATCTTAGAACCTGCATTTTCATCAACTCAACTGAAGCTTGAGGGTGTAGTAGCAAAACCCCAGGTTAGAATAAATCTCCATTGTGGCTGTTTAATTATGGCTATTGGAATCTGAATGGATGAGATTGGTCTACAATATCTGTCTGTTTGTATATCTGGTTTATCAGTATCTGCTGTGTATCTCGGGTGCAGAGAAGTCTATCCCCAATTGAATCAGTGCATTGCATTCTGACTGGCCGTTTCATTCCATTAAAATCAAAAGCACAGGGATAACTAGATCTTTAAAACAGTACCACAAAGAACAAGTTTGCCACTTGGTGAAAATCTTATCAATTGTACACAAGGAATAAAAATGAAAAGTCCTGAAAGAACAAACATTATAAAGGAAGCAAAGAGCACTGACTAGTTCCTTCTCAAACATTCCTTCTGTGAGGGACATGTACAAAGGCAGATAAATGTCAGGGAACTTCTGTCAATGCTACCCAGATTTGATATATGTTTTAAATAACTCAGACAGTAATATATGTGAAGATCAGGTTCCATTAACTGAAAATTGAATGCAGCCCGGAGTATCCTATCAAAAGCAACAGACATCAAACAAGATGAATGGATTCTACTTTAAATATGTCAGTTTTGTTGCATTATTCCCATTCATTATAATTCAATTCCTGGCACAATATTTACGATGATGCTCAATTGTAATCATTGTGTAGATTTTCAGCTTTTGGTATTGAACATGTTTACCATGTAAATCAAAGCTGTTTAGTTTGCTGTATTTGTGTTTCCGTTATGAGCGTGTTATTAGCGATAGTCACTCCTCTCATTATACCCTCAAACGACCAAATGTAAGTATTGTTTTCCTCATGAACTGTCTGGGGTTTTCAATCAATAATTAGCTTAAAAACTATTAGCGTGAAAATCAGTGCCCATAATAATGACTTAATTTCCAATTGTTTTAATACCCAAGCCAAACACATTGAAATCGCAAAGCAAGCACTTTAAAGGGGCTGTGCCCATTACAATCCAATGCAGAAATATTTATAACTCCCATGTATTAGATGATACAACCCATCCAGGAAAACAAAACTTTTGTTTTTAAAAGTTATGAGTGGAACTTGCACTGCAGATTTTTCCGTACGGAGGAAATGAAAATCAACAGGAGAAGTTTAAATCACATTTAAAACACAAAGTACCAGAATAAGGTGACTTTTGACCAATAAAGGGCAATATGTTTGCTGCTACAAGAGTGGCTGGCTGAGGATATGTATTATTTTTTATAGCATTTGAATTTATTCCAGTTCTGTCCCAATTCAATGTATTTTTTTCTCTCTATTCTTTCATTCTGCCTGTTTTGTTTTCCTGCATTCCCCTTTTGCTTTGTGTCAGTCACAGTCAGTTCTCTGATATGAAGCCTTGTTTCATAAATTCATTTTTGTAGGTCTCATTTTCTAACGTGTGAAATTCTTCTTCCAGTTACCGGATTCATTATAAGGATATGTACAATTTGTTGCACATTATCTCACCACCTGTTGGCTTAGGAAAGAACTGCCCACATGGGTTGGCGTATAAGGTTTGGAATTCAGCTGATACGCAGAGTATCCCAATCGCCCTGACTGTCTGCATCTGAACAGGAATGATTGACCTGATCATCATGTATCATTCACTCCGATGTTGAGCTTTTATAAGTTTGCTGGAGATATCTTGGCATGCTGCCCTGAAAGGAGCCATCATTAATACTCCCATTCTACCATCTACTAAACCGTCAATCATTCTTAATTGAAACAGGGATTACCAAACCTAGAATTCATGGGAAAAAGACACCTTCCCGTGCTTTGGAAAATCTTTCACCGATGTTTTGGAATATGATTAACCTGGATATCTGTTCTTTTTTTCCCTTGTTTGTTATTGTTCCCCTTTTGTGTTCCTTTTCTGCCTCATTTATTTTCCCAAGTGGCCGCATCACTTACAATGACATGTATGAGATGCTGAGACACATGTGTCCACCCTTAGGTCTGGGAAAGAAATGTCCTGCCAGAGTCGCCTACAAGGTAGAGAACGAACCAAGTGTACAAGAACCCAGCCTTGTGTGTCGAATCCAGATCTGTGCTTTATTACGCGTGCTGTTATATTTAGTGTCACTGTTATTCTCATTATTCCATTCCTCATTCCAAGTAAGTAAGCAAGTAAGGAAATTTATTGGCCAAGTATTCACATACAAGGAATTTGCCTTGGTGCTCTGCCCACAAGTAACAACATGACATACAGTGACAGTTACAAATGACTCAGAAAACACTAAACATTGATAATAATAACAATAGTAATTCCATGGTTACATTGTTAATAGTATTGAAACTTATTTCGTCTTTCCAAATTGGCAAGTTTGGAGGGATATTACCCAAAAGTGTTCAATTTCTTTCTTTACATAAATCCATTAAAAAAAAAAAATATTTGTTCAAATCGTAATACACAAATGCTCAACTAGAAATGCTCAGGAACACTGGTTTTTATTTCAAATAGTTTTAATGTTCCCATCACAGATAATCCAATTATATTCCCTTCTCTATCCTCCCCTCTCCCTTCCCTCTCCCCTTCCCTCCTCCTCTCTCCCCCTCCCTCCGCCTCGATCCCCTTCCCTCCGCCTCTCTCCCCCTCTCTCCCTCTGTCCCACCCCCTCTGTCCCCCCCTCTCTCTCCCCCCTATCTCCCCCTCTCTTCCCCCCCGTTCCACACTCTCCCCCCACCTCTCTCCACCTCTCTCGCCACCTCTCTCCTCCCTCTCTACCTCACTCTCGCCACTCTCTCCCCCCCCCCCCTCTTCCCTCCACTCACTCTCCCCTTCCCTCCCCCATCATCCTAACCCCCTCTCCCCCTCCCTTCCCCTCTCTCCCTTCTCTCTCTCTCTATCCCCTCTCTCCCTCCACTCCTCTCTCCTGCATAGATTTTGATATGGTGCAGGATTTTCCCCCCCAGGATTTTTGAATATGAAAGAAGCTGTAATTATTGAGATGTTGACCTGGTAACAGAACATATTTTCATTGTCCTGGTTAAAAATTAAACAAACAGTTGCAGGATACTGATGAATTGTATGTTTGATAGTCACAGTTTCTATTCCCCACCATCCTCATTGTCGCATTAATCACCCCGCTAGTAGCACTATCCTGCACACTAGGAACAACTTAACATTTTGGTACTTAAAAAAAAATTACCTACAGACCTGTGTGTCTTTTTGATGAAACTGGAGCACCCAGAGAACCCCCATGTGGTCACACGGTGAACGTGCAAACTTCACCCAGACAGCATCTGTAGACAGGATTGAACCCAGGTCTCTTGCGCTGTAAGACAGCAACTCTACCGCTGCGCCATTGTTCCGATGTGCAGTTGCTTGAAACTTGAACGAAACACAAAGTGCTGGTGGAACTCAGCGGTCAGGCAGCATCTATGGAGGGATAGGACAGGCAGAAGCCAGGCAGGCTTAAAATAAATTGTGATAGTTTTAGAGGCTGGGAAACATTTGGACAGCAATTTAAGTATTTTCCACGAGCAAAGCTTTGAGGGATCAGAATGTTTTGGATAGATCAACATTTTTCTGATGAATGCAATACATATCCACTCATTTTCATAATTGAGTTGTCTGTGAATAAATGTAACTGTATTTGCAGTTATCACAGTGACTAAATATAACAGCACCTTTTAGTTGAGAACTTGTAGATGTTCAGTGGAGCATTGTAATTGTATTTTGTTTCTATTCTCTTTGAAGTAAATTTATGTTAAATTCAATGGACCATTTGTGTGAACCTTATGTTGTTGCACTTTTCTTTATTTCATTTCTCTATTCACTTAATGTTCGCAAGAAGATCTCGCTTTAAATCTTCCTGAAAATCTGCTTTCTATTTAAAAAGGACTCTAAGGTTGTCTTTTTTTTCCTCTCTCTCTCCCTCTCTCTTTGTTCTGTAATTATACCTTGGCCTCTCAGATCTTCCACAGCCCTCACTTCAGAATAGCAGGACAGGATCCCTGTACAGTTCATGTGCCATTGCATTCCAGCATGTGCCCCATCGCTAGTCCTATGAATTAGATGCAAGTCTCTGCCTGCTTTTGCTCTGCTGGGGAACATTCCATCTGCGTGCTCTTCCATCCGTGTTTCTCTATCTCCTCCTCTCCCTCTTGCTCTTGAATGCATTTGCCGTTTGAACAAGTTATCGGTTGCGTTGCTCTGTTTTTTCAGATTAATGAATGCTGACTCGTGTTAACCTTTGGTCTACTGACTGCAACCCTCAGTGCCCTAACACTGCATATGTTTGTCACCTTGGCCAAATTTTGGACCGGAGCCTCTAATTGCAGCTTCCCAACTTTCTGAAGCATTGTCAATTAGATATTTTCGTCTCAGAAAAAAAAAAACTGCCTGTTACTTGAAGTGTTTTCATATTCCTGTCAGAAAGATTAGATGCTGGAATTACAGCAAGAGGAATGATTGCCAGCAATCACACTGAAGCTATTACGAGCCTCAAAATCAGGTGTATCTGTGCTTGAAATGCCGATGAGTAAAAATATTCTCCAGAATGTCGAATCTGGCAGCAGCTCATGGAGACTCAATGTCCCAGAAATGTTCCAAATTAAACCAGAACTTCATTTCAAGCTTGTTTTCTCTGCTTCTCTAGCGGAAAGCAGGAAACATTTCCCTCTTTCTCTGCAGTCTGCACGTCTTAGAAAAGGGACTGGAAGCCACTTGGGTCAGCAAATGAATGGTTAACACAGTTGAAAGTGTAGATTGCCACATTCCTAGTGCTTAACTGTGGTCAGTGCAAAAATCCCCGCTAACTATCCCCATCGCAATTCACTTTCAGCGGCTTGTGAGAATGAACATGCCGATAGCTGAAGATGGCTCCGTGCATTTCACATCGACCCTGATGGCATTGATTAGAACAGCCCTGGACGTCAAAATTGCTGCAGGTGAGTGGTAAACATTGCTTCTGCATTCGCTATAGGGTAGGATTTAGTGCATTATGTTTGGAGAGGAAGGTCTACCTCATACAGGCACAAAATTCTGGAGCAACTCAGCGGGACAGGCAGCATCTCTGGAGGGACGGAATGGGCGATGTTTCGGGTAGAGACCCTTCTTCAGACTTTGGTTTAAACCAGCATCTGCAGTTCCATCCTACACACACTGTCTACCTCAGTGATTCCCAACCTGGGGCCACAGAACATTTCAGGGGGGCCACAGAAAAAAATTGGGATTTAGGGGGCCACAGGTTCAATGAAGGGGGCCACAGAGCTACCACCCTGTTGCCTCCAAAATTCCAGTTCTAATAAATTTAAATCTATGTAGTTGAAATATTTTTGATGTTTGTGGAATAGAATAAAAGAGAATATATGTGCGATTAATAGACACTGATATTTTTATGGAAGGTATAATATTGAAATTAAAAGATTCCAAGGGGGCCATGAGCTAAAAAAGGTTGGGAACCACTGGTCTACCTCATAACGTCTAATGAGGTCCAATGACTTTCTTCTGAAGCGACTGAAGGCAGCTCACCATCACTTTCTCAGGCCAGGTACAAATGGGTAAAGGTTGACCTTGCCAGTAATTCCCAGTGTTGGGTTTAGTGTCATTGGATTCCAAACTATGTATTCCATCACTCATGCTCCTTATTGAATATTATCCTTGTACATTTGAAATGCGGACCGTGAATGGTAACTATGCATTCTACTCCATATTAAGTCCAAGAATTAAATCTGTGACTGGGTTATCTCAACCTTAAATCTTTAAATGGGATTCTCCGTCACAGTCACAGAAAGTAACTGTTCATTGTGTGATAATGAGATCTGAAGAATTATTGCGAAAGATATCTTCTTACCAGAAAAGCAAGATGTTTGTATGTACGAGTGCATTGGTCTGTGGAGTTCATCGAGAGTTATCTATTATATTTTACCGTTCTGCTGAGTACAATATGCCACATCATAGATCATAAGAAATGGAAGCAAGAATAGGTCATTCAGACCCTCAAGCCCACTCTGGTATTCAGGAAGGTCAAATCTGAAATTCTACATAAACTTCACTTCAATGCATTTATATAATTTTACTTCATTGACCTAAATCTATTCATTCTTGCCTTGAAGCTACTCAGAAATGGGACTTCCACAAGCTTCCGTGGCAGAGAAATACGACATTTCACCAACTTCTAAATCAGTCTTAAACCAAGAGCCAAATTTCTCTATTCTTTAACGAGGGGACCAGCTTTCTATAAATTATGATTCCTTCAATGAGGTCATTCGCTCTCTTGTAAACTCCAGATTTTGAAGGCTCCGTCCTACCTCTCATGACATCCATGTTGTGGTTGTTTTACACCACCACAAAGGCAAGTACAACCTAAATACGGAGAAAGACTTACACACAGTTCTGGAGACCGCAGACCCGTACTCTGATGTGGTTTTACAAACCCCTATGATTGCAGCAATGGATACAGTTGTCTGGAGAGATACACTAACCATGCAGTGTGTCTTTCCTTGCGTCCCTCGCTGAACACGTAATATAATGGGGCATCACATATTTAATGAGCTTCGAAGATCTTTCCTCTGATTGTGCTGCCGTGATGGAGTGAGGGGAGAAAGACGGGTGAGGCACTGGCCCAGCTTACGGGTTGCAGAGGAGGATGCTCGGGTTTAGTCTCCGCACAATGGAATGATTGAAACTTAGACAGGCAGCATCTCTGGAGAGAAGGAATGAGTGACGTTTCTTCAGACTGATGTTAGACCAGCATCTGCAGTTCCTTCCTACACAATCCATCTGTTTGGACTTGCTTATTGTTCATGCAGCAATGCTGTGGGGGCCCAAGTAGACCACGTTGGCCAGTCACAAGACTGAAGGCTCCCCGACTCAAAACCTCATCTATCCATGTTCTCCAGGAATGCTGCCTGACCCGCTGAGTTACTCCAACACTTTGTGTCCTTTACAGGACCACTGGGGGGAAGAGGAGGGGGGGGGGGTTTCACCTCCTGCTGGTCTCCCTCCAACGGTGGGACAGACGGGGGCTCACAACAAACGACCAGCATGCAGGAGCCTGCTCTCTGAGCACACAATGTGCCGTTACAGCATTACAGTGTTACAGCCACAGAGAAAGCTGAGGAAATAAAAGTGCAAGGGTAGCAATGTGGTAGGTTGGGAGATCAGGACTACACCTTTAGCTTATGAGAGGACTGTTCAGTAGTCTGACAACAGGGAGGGGAAAAAGCTGTTTTTGAATCTGGTGGGACTTGCTTTCAATTTTTGTGTTTTCCTCCTGGTGGGAGAGGAGAGAGGAGGGAATTTTAAGACGAGGGAAAGGGAAGGGGAGGAAAGGAGGGAATGTCTGTGACCAGGTGGATGCAGAAAGGAGTTGAATGGTGTGAAGGGTTTGCGAGGCAACAGGGCCTACTTAAAACATTTTCACCCTCACTTTTTCAGTTTTGATGAAAGGTTCTAGACCGCAAAAGATAACTCCACATCACCATCCACAGATGCTGCCAGACCTGCTGAGCAGATCTGGCAGCATATTCTGCCTTTCAAAAAATCCAAAACCTGCTGCAGCTTCACTTGAAAGAAAATAAACGATCTTTATGCCCAGATTTATACAAATGAACCGCATTACAATGAGAAAGTGAAGTGAAAACTGTGGTAATTCAAATCCTAAAATGAATCCATTTAATATTGATGAGCTGTTCTAGTCCCAGACTGTCTACCGCTCTTGAAGTGCTGAAGATGAAAAGCAACTAACGGATCTACACTTCAATGTCTGCTGGAAGCTAATTAATGCATGATCCATGCATTTCAAACATCAGGGGCACAGAACATAAAAAAAACACGAGTGCAAGCACCTGTTTGAAGAGAAACACTCTTGGCAGACAGAGCCTTCCTCGTGTTGCTCACGAAGACATTTGCGATTTGACATTACAGAAAATGTTTTAAAAGTATTCAGCTGGGTGCATTAGTTGGTAATAAGCCAGTCAGAATTGATATGACAATGAGCAAATGTCAGATATTTGATGATAGGAGGTATTGAAATATTATGTTACCATTTCTGTGATATCTATACCAATTTAGTACGAGAAACAAATAACTGCAAATGTTTGTTTTCCAAAAAGCATCTCTTGTCTGAACTATTGAGTTTCTCCAGCACTTTGTGTTTAATTTATTAGGATTTTTCTACATTTATAAGGTTCATTGTCCTCAATGTTACTGAGAGATCGATGGCTCTGTTGTCTTCATGGAAATCAAAATAGTATTTTGCAAGCAAACACGGTGAGATGGGTACAAGCAAACACCCATCTCCTCCCCTTTCTGCTTTCCGCCGAGACCGTCTCTTCCGCAACTCCCTGGTCAAACCGCCCCTTCCCACCCAAACCATCCCTTCCCCAGGTACTTTCCCCTGCAACCGCAGGAGATGCGACACCTGTCACTTTACCTTCCCCCGCAACTCCATCCAAAGACCTAATCGGTCTTTCCAGGTGAGGCAGAGGTTCACCTGCCCCTCCTCCAACATCATCTACTGCATCCACTGTTCCGGATGTCAACTTCTCTATATCGGCGAGACCAAGCACAGGTTCGGGGATCGTTTCGCTGAACACCTCCGCTCAGTCCATCTTAACGAACCTGATCTCCCGGTGGCCCAGCACTTCATCTCCCCCTCCCATTCGCAATCTTACCTTTCTGTCCTGGGCCTCCTCCATTGTCAGGGTGAAGCCCTGAGTAAAGTGGAGGAACAGCCCCTCATTTTTCGCTTGGGTAGTTTACACCCCAGCGATATGAACATTGACTTCTCTCTCTCCATCCCCTTCCTCTTCTCAGTTCTCCCACAGTCCTACTGTCTCCTCCTACTTCCTTTCTTCCCCCCCTCCCCGACATCAGTCTGAAGAAGGATCTCAACCCGAAACGTCGCCTATTCCTTCTCTCCATAGATGCTGCCTCACCTGCTGAGTTTCTCCAGCATTTTTTGTCTACTTTCAATTTTTCCAGCAGTTTCCGGCAGTTCCTTCTTAAACAAACAGTGACAGCTTTTTTTTTAAACAGGAATTGTATTCCCCGACCTGCTCTCTCCCTTAAATGCCCAGGGAACATTTTCATGTGTGCACTGTCAGAAACCAAAATCGTAATGTTATCTTCAATATTATATGCTGAGAATTGTTTGTCAGGGAGGGAGAAGCTGCCTGGAGCACATGTCAAACTCTTATTACAGAGATCAGATGGAGGGGCAGTGTGGGCATTCTGGATTCTAATCTAGGACAGGAGAGAGCCTCACCTTTCATCCAGCGACGGAGCAGACTGCTGCAGGGAAGAATGCAAAACCGCTTACTGCTCCCAGAGACTCTGCCTATACGGGCAGGTCACATTACAACATATGGATGATAAAATCAGACTTGTGAGGGAGCCTCAAAAGCTTGCTGTTTAACTGGAAGTTGAATAAACATAAATGAGAAAAATCTGTAACCAGTTCCAACAGAAACAGGCTGGCCAATTCAAAGGAGGAGAACAGGCAGCGTTTATTATTGCATGTGGCATTTTAAAGCTTCAAAAGATAGTTCTAAATATTCTTATGTTTAAGAAAGAACTGCAGGTGTGGGAAAAATCGAAGGTAGACAAAAGTGCTGGAGAAACTCAGCGGATGAGGCAGCATCTATGGAGTGAAGGAATAGGTGATGTTTCGGGTCGAGACCCTTCTTCAGTCTAAATATTCTTAAATTACTTATGTAATATTTTTCTTGATACTGGATTTTCACTCTCTCTAAAAATTTCCCAGTGGAATTGTTTTAATAATAGGCCGAGCATGATATTTTGTAATCAGCATTGCTGCAATCGAACTGCACCTCCTAACCTGAAGGGTTTTTACGCGAGGCTTTGATGAAGACACAGATAGGTGTCAGCAAATGCAGACGACATTAGCACGACAACGATTGTCAAAGGAAGGCTTCATTCGAGTTTCTTTATTTGAAACACAAAGTGCAGGAGGAATTCAGTGTGTCAGGCAGCATCCGTGGAGGGAATGGATGGGTAATGTTTTGGGTCGGTGAAGTTTCTGGTCTCAACATGAAATGTCACCTATCCATTCCTTCCAGAGTTGCTGCCTGACCTGCTGAGTTTCTCCAGCACTTTGGCATTTTGCTCAAGATGCCAGCATCTGCAGTTCCTGGTGTCTCCACTTTCAGAAACTACGGCAATTTCACCCAATAAAAGCAAGCAGGTGCTGCAAGTCCAAGTGAATGTTTCTCCACACACTTGATTACAAGAATGAACTGAGTGGAAGGAAATTATGCATCTAAAGTAAATCTCACTCTTGTCGAATAATCAAACAAAACTGTGGATATTGCAAGTCTGGAATAAAGAGAAAACGCTGGTGTTAGTCGGTAGGTCAGGCAGCATCTATGGTGAAATAGTTAAACGACCTGTAATCAGAACTGGAGACATATTAAAACAAGTGTACTTAAATTCAATATAGATGGAGAGAATAAAGAGAATATCTGTGATGGTTTGGAGGCAGAGACTGTCATTCAATAAGGTTCTGTACTTTGTCCACTTTCCTATCAATTCCCATATCCTGATATTGTTTAAAACAATGTGTAGGAAGAAACTGCAGATGCTGCTTTAATCCGAAGATAGACACAAAAGGCTGGAGTAACTCAGCGGGTCACACAGCATCTCTGGAGAAAAGGAATAGGTGGCGTTCCGGGTCGAGTCTGAAGAAGGGACTCAAACTGAAATGTAATTTCTTCCTTTTCTCCAGAGATGCTATCTGACCTGCTGATTTATTCCAGCTTTTTGTGTCTGTCTTTCGTTTAAAACAATATCAGTCTCAGTCTGGAATGTATTCAGCATCAGTGTATACATAGTCTTGAGATTGTAGATTGCAGATTCATGTGTCTTCGCTTGATAATATTTCCCCTCAATTGTCGGTGTATTAAATACATTTTGCGTCTATGATGTAGTGAGTATAGAGATAGTTGATGTGCGTACAGCAAGGTCAACAAAGCAACTGTGAAATAACTGACCGAATAATCTGTTACATTTTTTTGCTATTGGTTGAGGGCTAAATATTGTCCAAGGGAACTCCAGGCCACTTCTCCGAAACATGCCATGCAGTCCTGTTCATTCACCCAAGATGGCAGACAGGGACTCAGATTAACATCTCATCTAAAACGTGGCGTCTCTCCAGAAGCAGCAGTCTCCCTGTACTCCAGTGAAGTGCCATCTTAAATATGCACTCAATTGGCATTTGAAAAATGCTACTTGAATCAATACTTTAATATTTCATAACAAATCACTTCCGATGAAAAATTAATGTGAACATAATTGTTTTTTTATGATTAATGACATTTCTTACTGGAATTTGTGATATAAAATTTAAAAATTAACCTTTCCATCTACCTGATGTGAGAGTAATGTTATTCACATAATTGGTTTGCATTGCAATTCCACAGCCTTATGGTCTTAAGTGAATAAGAATATTTTATTTCTCTGGCAGCTCATTATATAAACATCTGCATTTCCCTTTTTTTTAAATCTGCCCTTGCTTTCCATGTGACGTGCCGATGAATGCATTGATCTCTTTAAGTGTTTTTGGAGAATGTCTGGCCAATGCTTGGTTTTCATGCTGCCTCATAAGTTTTAAGGGCAGAATTAGGCCAATCGGTCCATCAGGTTGGATCGGATGGGATCCAAGGAGAGATAGCTGAATGGATAGCAAATTGGCCTCATGGAAGAAAGCAGAGTTTGATGATGGAAGGTTGCCTCTCGGACTGGAGGTCTGTGACTAGTGGTGTGACTCAGGGTTCGGTGCTGGGCCCGTTACTGTTTGTCATCTACTTTAATGATTTGGATGAGACATACAGGGCAAGATTAGCAAGTTTGTTGATGATATAAAAGTGGGTGGTTTTGCAGATAGTGAAGATGGTTGTGTTAGATTGCAGCAGGATCTGGATCGATTGCCCAGGTGGGCTGAGGAATGGTTGATGGAATTTAATACAGAGAAATGTGCATTTTGGGACGACTAACAAGGGCAGGACCTAACACAGTAAATGGTAGGCCTCTGGGTAGCGTTGCAGAGCAGAGGGATCTAGGAGTACAGGTGCATGGTTCCCTGAAGGTTAAGTCGCAGGTCAAAAAGGATTTTTTCAACAGGCCACCACGTGCCCGGATGAAGATCGGAGGAGGTACAGAGCAATGATTTCTATGCATCTGACCATGTTGTCCTCTCCAAACAGGAGGAGCATTCCAGCACCAATGTGATGCCGAGCTGAGGAAAGAAATAATTGCTGTCTGGCCAAACCTATCCCAGAAGGTTCTGGACATCCTGGTGCCTCCCCATCGACGTGAGTACCCTTCCTAAAGCCAGAAATATTTGTCTGACAGCTCACAACATGAGTGATTGTGTTGTCAGTGCACTGTCAGAAGATAAAACAGTATGGAAGAGATCAGTTAATCCATTTCAGTGTGCCCACTCCATTCCTTATTCCCAATCCACTGGCTCATTGCTGGATATTGACTCTTCTACCCTAACCAAAAGACAATTGTGTCTGATGGTCATCTTTTCAGAATCTCCCAACTACAGCTCAATAGGTGAGGCCACCACTTGCCCTCTTTGAGAAGAGGGTTAATATTGAATTACATACATGTCATACAGCATGGAAACAGGCCCTTCGGCCCAAATTGCCCATGCTGACCAACACGTGCCATCTACACTAGTCCCACCTGCCTGCGCTTGGGAAAATAAATGAGGCAGAAATGGAACACAAAAGGGGAACAGTAATAAACATGGAAAAAAAACAACAGATATCCAGGTTAATCATATTCCAAAACATTGGTGAAAATTTTTCTAAAACTTGCCCAATCTAAAGTTGTATATGGTTGCAACATGACTTCATGACATTTATACTCAGTGCCTCCTCCAAACAAGCCATATGCTTTTTTACCACACTATTTGCTTGTGTTACCACATATCGGGAACAACGGACCTGCATCCCACAAACTCTCTGTACATCAATGCTCCCAAGGATCCTGCTATTTACTGAATACTTTCCTCATCCATTTGACATCTCAAAATGCACCACCTTACTCTTGTCTGCTTCAAATTCCATCATCCACTTCTCTGCCCAAAACTCCAACAAACCCATATTCGGCTGTCTCCTTTGACAAACTTTTTTAAGGCGAGAGGGGGAAAGTTTAAAGGCATGTGCGAGTCATGGCACCTACACAGACATAATCTTTGATCCTGTGTGAGTGTGTGGTCAGATTCTGTGTGTGCAGCCATTTTGAGTTGTCTTGCTGCCAGCATTGAAGTAATATAATAAATGCTTCTGTTGTACCTTGAAGACTCAAGTACTTGTGTAGACCTAGAAGACAAACACGAAGGTTTCATGACCGGAGCCTCATTTTTTCTCGTCATCCAAGCTTCGTCACTCCACCCACACCTGCCTTCCTTTCGCTCTGAGGCGGAATGAATCTATTTGAACTGTAAGCACAAGGCTGCTCACTCTCCTGTTTTTATTTCTTCCTACAGCTACAGAGTTGACAGTGGGGAAAGTCTATGCAGCGCTGATGATTTTTGATTACTACAAACAGAACAAAAGTAAAAGAATGCAGCAACAGCAGCCTGGCGGCTTGTCACAGGTAACTGGAAGGATTCGGTGGTGCATGTTGATCGACCCAATTTGGAATACTTATGTGAATACCTTTTAAAAAACTTAAATGTACCATTTCCCATCATTCAAAACCCCTGCCCCTGTTTACTGAGATCATGCAGATCTCAGCCTCCTGCAGGTGAAACTGTGAACATTTAGTTCATTCTACCTGCTTCAGTAATGTCCATCATTATGTTTACTTGAGTGGCTACCATGCTATTTCAAAAAAGGTTCAGCTTTTGGGTCACACTATGTTTTTAATGACATCTTAACTGTGAGATCTGTAAAGTATTTTGACTGTTTTGTACTGATTAATGCACCATCTGGACTTTGTATATGTGTGTGTATGTGCGGAATCATTTCCATCACTGCTCTTTGGCCTCTGACTTGCCTGAATTTATAGTCCATTGTAAAATTCACCAGAATTTCACCCCAGTGTAACCAAGAGGAATTGGTCCAGGTGTACCCTGGGCGGATAGCCAGGCTTATGGCTCATCCCACCTGGTCTCTGAGAGGAGGGGATTAGCACCAAACAGGTCTGTCGGAAGCCCGAGCTCCAAGTATTCGAGAGAATGGATGGAATGCATTCATTCAGCCAAATGTACCCACCCAGATTTTTACTCCCCATGGTTGTACACCCCCAAAGTACTTTTGAGATAATCCTAAAGAAAGCAGTGTGGAAATCTTGAATCTCCTCCATTTTCAGAAGTACACATAATATTTTTGTGATATTGTGTTGTCAGTTTTCCATGGTGCATTTCCTCTGCTCATCTGCACCTACTGAGTGCAGTTTCAAGGACCCCCTTAAACTCGGAGGTCAAGCAAAGACTGGCATCAGAAATCGTTTCCTATCAGTACCTTTGGAGGAAAGGGTCGGTTTGATCCCGGAAGCCTGGATGTAATATTACCAAGCCCGAAGAATAGTTGGTGTAGCAGGAAAATCCCCCTTCTGTTAGATCACCAGGAGGAACTGGCAACACCTATGTGCGGCTGCCACAGACTTCACGCTTTCCACCAGAAATGGTTAAGGGTGGCACAGTGGCACAGTGGTAGACCTCCTGCCTCACAGCACCAGAGTCCCTGGTTCGATCCTGATCTCGGGCGCTTCTGTGTGGATTTTGCACGTTCTCCCTGTGAACCCGTGGGTTTCCAACGTGTGTTCTGGTTTAATTCCCACATCCCAAAGATGTGCAGGCTTACAGGTTAATCAGCTTCTGTAAATCGCCCCTAGTGTGTAGGATGCGGAAATGGCATAACAGAACTAATGACATAGAACTAATAATAATTCTAGCTAATGATTGCCATTTTAATTTGCTGTCATATTGCATTAATATGCGAGTAAATGTTAACATTCCTTTTTGTTTAATGGAAACAAACAAATGTGTACTCTGAATTTAATTTAGTTTTAGTTCAGGGATACAGCCTGGAAACAAGCCCTTTAGTTCAGTCATTAGCTCAGAAAAAATCTGCAGTCTTTTTATTGGCTGCTCTCCTGGGTCCACTGGGTGAAAGTGTGGTTTTATCCATGGCATGGAGGTGTCGCTGGACCATGGGTCCATTGGTGAAGAAAGTTGATGCATGCTCGCGAATGAGTGTCAGGCCACAACCAACCATTCCCCTGCATTCGTGTAACTGGTCTTTGCCCTCGCATCGCTACAGCATAATAATCCCACTGTGATGTGGGACGGTGTTACAGTTGTTTCTCCATTCGAGTTGCTGTTGTCTTGCCAACAATGTCCGAGTGTGTCAGTGCCAGCATGCGTCTCCTATTGTTTTTGCTGCCTCATTCCTTCACATTGCTGTTCATTTCTATGTTGTTAAACGCTACGCACAGTCCCTGGCCTTGCCCGAACCCACCCTCCCATTCCTCTACACCCTTCCGCATTCCTCGAGCCTGTAGTAACAAGATGGAACAGAGTTTGTCTGGTGTACGGGTGCTACACTGACCACACCACGGCACTGTGATGATCTGGAATCAAAGTTCGATTTTTGTCTGATCTCACAAAAAAAAAGGTCTTATTTGATGATATAAAGACTCAGCAAGAAAATAAATTGGAATCTTTTGGTTTCCTTGCAAATAATCCTCGTAGCTGACCGGATAATCGCACTCAAATAGTCTTAACTGATTGAGTGGTGCAGTTTTTCAGCAAGTTACTGATTTGCCACCTTTCCTTCAGTGCATGGGATCAACAGGCTGGAAGTAAGAATGTTTCTGCATGGGAATTACAATTCACCATTGGCTGTATATTTTCCACCTCAATGCCATTCCCTTGTGGATTGGACCTTTTGTCTATGATTTTGCCTGAACATTTTTTGTTTGGTTTGCATCCATAAGTCCCTTTCATTCCAGAATCGCGCTGTATTGTATTTCACACAGACTCGATCATCGTTCTTTCAGCGTGTAGTGGGAGCCCTGACACCAACGCAAGAAGAACCCCCCACCTACAATGACACGTCGCGACAAAAGAACTCGCACAACAATGGCGGCAATGCGTAAGTGCTTGCGATTTCTACTTGAAGAGTTTCACAGATCAGAGGCAGAATATGCGATTCTGTTTGTACTTTGTTTGTTTGTTTGTTTGCACAATTCGCGAGCATTGCCACTTTTCATTTCACTGCACATCTCGTATGTGTATGTGATGAATAAACTTGACTTGACTTGACGGGCCAATTGACAAATGAAATATTCAAGGGAGTTTACTCAATCCCATCAATTTGATGGGATTGAGAAAGAAAGTGAGATGTTGGGAGGGAGATCAGCCAAAATAATTCACATTTTGGGTCAAAGGATTCTGAATGGTTCAGGTAAACAGCAAGAAACTACCTGCATATAACATCTTGCTGTATTGGTTAGAGCAAACGTGTTGCTCTACTGGGGCTACTGGTAATTACTGTGTAGAGTGAAAAACTGACAGTGTTGATGATATTTAATAGATATGAGGAGAGAGAAAGTGAGTTGGTGTTCCAGGTTAACAAACATTCACTGATCTAAATGTTAACTCTGCTTCTCTCTCTGGAGATGCTGCCTGACCACAGGGTGTCTCCCACATCACTACCCACATGTCTGGTTGTCCCAGGCTTACCAGGGCCAAGTCTGTTTACGATGATCATAAGACACCTGAGCAGAATTAGGCCGTTCGGCCATCGAACCTGCTCTGCCATTCAATCATGCGTGATCTATTTTTTCCCTCAACCCCATTCTCCTGCCTTCTCCCCATAACCTTTGACGTCCTTACTAATCAAGAACCTATCGATCTCCACTTTAAAAATACCCAAATGTCTAGGCCTCCACAGCCACCTGTTTCAATTAATTCCATAGACACACCACCCTCATTTGTTTCATTGTGATTTTCAATAGTTGGACATGATGATAGGTTGATCTCCGGCTGTTCTTTGATCTCCAGCTGTTTTTTGATATATTTCATATATATTTCATGCTCAGTTGGGGGAATGCATTGCTCTGAGTGCTGACATAGTCTCAATGGGCTGAATGGTCTTCCCCTACATCAGAGAGAGATGGGGAGTGGGTGTGAAAGTGGGATAATGTAGAAATGGTGTGAGCATGTGACTGGTGGCCGGCGTGGACTCGGTTGGGCCGAAGGCCGTGTTTCCGTATTGTATCTCTAAACCATGATACGAGTATGAGCTTTGTATTCAATCCTAACTATCGTAAATGTTTGAGAAGTGTGTTTTCCTTTTGTGTTTCACAAAGAAGCAGCAATGAGCTCCCATTTGGTGGTCAATTACGTTGGGTGTGCTGTCCTGTACTAACAACCTCCTCTCTTGTACAGTCTATACCAAGGCAGTGGACGAAAAGAATCCTCGTCCTGGAGGATCCGAGAGGCTTACGTTGAGGGTAAAATGCAAATGTCTGAGAGTGGTCAGGTTGAAGGGACTCCAGTCACCCAGACCAGCCCTCAGGTATGGATTTCATTCACAACATGTAAGGTAGTTGTGCCGTTATTAGGCCCTCTTGACAAATGTGGACAAAAACAGTTGACATCAAAAGTGGGCAGCGCAGTGGCACAGCAGGTAGAGCTGCTACTGCGTGGAGTAACGTTGCCTGTTACTCCAGCATTTTGTGTCTATCTTCGGTTTAAACCAGCATCTGCAGTTCATTCCTACACATTACGTTCCAGTTACCTGACATAACTGATCATTTATTGTATTATTGATCATTGTGTATTCATTAGTTGTGTTAATGTGCCAGTGAAACTGCAGCAAGATAATAATTCCATTGTTCCATTCTTGGTGCACATGATGCCAACTAAACACCTTGACTCCTGCACAGGCCGTGGAGATGAGGGAGATGGGCTATGATGTGGATCAGGTGGATCAGCCCAGCCTGGATAGTCACGGCCGCGCGGCATCCATGCCTCGACTCACGGCGGAGACCCCGGTAAGTGATCACCGCACAAGCAAGCCCCCGGCACGGTTCCCCTGCACCTACAGGTAGTAGCTCCTGAATCCCTGAGTGGTAGAATTGATTAAAATAAGCACGCTCATCGCTAAAAATATGAGCAGGGTGCATGGGCAAACAGGAAGAGGATTATCAGTGCCAAATTTCTAAAAGCATTGGGACTAGCCAAACAAAGTGCAAACTTCTGATACCTTCACCTCAGAAGTCTTTTGTAGATTATGTTGGCAATTTACAAGATTGAGCCTGGGGCAGTGAGTGATACTAATTAATGAACACATGCAGGCAGAAGGGAGCAGATTAATTTTACATGATGTTCTTTACAGACATCATGAGCCAAAGGGCTTGTTCCTGTGCTGGACTGTTCTATGATCTTAACTTCAGGCTTATACATTACCAATGCAATATTTTATTATTGCCAATTAATCATTGTTGGCCACAAAAATCAGGAAAAAGTTTGGATAACTTTCCTGTTACTTTTGCATCCTGTTTATTATTGTGCATTGCACCAAAATATTCCTGGTCATACAAGAAGAAATTTACAGTCAGCTCAACGCAAAACCCGTATTCAGTCAATCCTGAGTAAATAGCAAACAGCTGGAGAAACTCAGCAGGTCAGGCAGCATCTGAAGTGGGAAATGGACAGATAACGTTTCGGGTCAGGACTAAAGAAGGTCTCGACGCGAAACGTTGTCTGTGCATTCCCTCCACAGATGCTGCCTGACCTGCTGCGTTCCTCCAGCACTTTGTGTTTTGCTCAAGTTTGCAGCATCTGCAGTATCTAGTCAACCCTAACTAATATACCTAAAACCCACTCAATAGTTAAAGCTGATTGTTTACATATTAACATCAAACTAAACGTAGAGGCAATGAGACGGTCAAAAATTATCTTTCGGAAAATAAAGTTCACATATCTCCATAAAGACTCTGCACGCCAATATCTATGCTCCCTACAACGGACCAAAACAACTCATTCATTCCTCGATTTGTGGTGAAACTCATTCTCCGGAGGTGATGTTTGAAGCTTGTTTCGCTATTTTTTTTACCTTTGTTTTTCAATATCTAACCATAGTGTGGAGATTTTGAACCAATTTACATTCCTATCTGAATAACGCCATTGCTTAATAATGCCCTGAACACCATCCATTTGATTAGAGTGTTGTGTTTTTACTTTGCGATGTCTGGTTTTAATCATGTCATCTGTTGTTTCATGCACCATCTAGCTTGGTAAAGAGTCATTTCATGTAACAAATAAAAAACTTGCTTGATATGTTGAGCTCAATTGGACTAACGATGAATGTTTTTTGTGTCTGTCTTTCCCATCCTACTTCCGCTCGGACTCTCAATCCCAACAACCATTCATCCTATTTTGTCAAAATGTGTTTTCACTGACTTATTTTGTTCCGCTTTAATTTCACCTTTTTATTTATTTTATTTTTTTTGCGGCAACAAACATTCTGGTTGATTTATTCTGTCTTATAAAATATGCTTGATGTATCATTTTACTTTGGTTAATTCTGTCCCTACCACCTCCCATTCCACCCCCTCCCCTCCTTTCCCATTGTGTCTTGTCTGTAAAAACCATGTGCACCGGGCTGCTTCACTTATCTGTGTCATCTAACTCGATCTTATGCTGAAGAAAATATCTCGATCATCTGGGAGTGTCCTTGCCGTATGTAACTCATATTATGTCTCCATGATATGTTCTTCACTCTTTTGTTCTTGCATTTATTTATGTGTTATTTCAAATGTGCATTTTCTTATGTGTTCCTTCAAAATGAAGGCCAAATAAGCGAGTTGAGTATGCCAGACGCCATTCAATGTGCCATACTTTCCAATCGGCTAAGTACATTTAAGCATTAGTCGAGGCTTATCGTCTGCCAAAACGTTGCATTTGGGAAAATCATGATAGTTTTAGTCCAGCACCACACTAACTCTCCCTTTATGAGGTTTGAGTGGGTTGAGCAAAATTCTTGGGCATGTCTACCTGTAAAATATAACTCATTTGTAATTCAGAATACACGGCATTTGAAGTTCCAAATTCTACCCAGAATTAATACATGGTGGAAAACCCTACCATTATAACTTGTTAAGCCGTTCATTTTAGAATGGATACCTGCAGCTAGTGCATCATCTGTAACTACCAGCTATTTTACATGGGATGGGAACTAGAAGAACATTGTGCCATGCTGAATATTCTGCTGCAGATTAACTCCAATAAACAAACTAACCCCAACTTAAACCAAAAAACAAAGCACTGGAGGAACTCAGCAGGCCAGGCAGCATCTGTGGAGGGAAACGGTCATGGAAAATTTTGGATTGTAACCCGTCTTCAGTTTGAAGGTTGAAGAAGGGTCCCAAACTGAAACATCGTCTCTCCACACATGCTGCCTAATCCGTTGAAATCCTCCTGTTTCTTTCTCAAGATCCAAGAAACAGTAATCTCTCGTGTCTCCAACTTAAGCAAGCAAAATGGTTGATTGGAGTTTCTAAGATGCATTTCTGACTGATGTTTAGTAATATTAGCAATCGGAATTTTAGAAAATAAATGAATAAAGCCATTAAAAATGTCGAGAAATATAATGGTTGTATAAATTTACAATATTTAAAAAAACGACAAGATTCTCATTATCTGCGGAAATCGTAGCCAATTTATAATGGGTAGAGTTAGATTGAGTCCCAGTTAAAGACGATTCTGCCAGTTAATCAGGGGATTGATTTATTCCAATACAACTATACATGTGAACTAAATAACAAGACCAATAGGTCCTTGGACAGAACGTGTGATTCTTGTGACCAGTAATAAGATAAAGAAATACATCACAAGAATAGTGCAAGTTCAGATTCAGATTCAATCTTCATTGTCATTGTGCAGTGTACAGTACAGAGACAACAAAATGCAGTTAGCATCTCCCTAGAAGAGCGAACATAGAATATGAGCAATAAATATATATACGTATATATAATTGTTTACAAATATATTGACCAGTGTAAATGTCCAGCCTATATTCAATGGAATAATACAGATCACTCTGCTCAAATGTGATCATTATATTCTGAAGAAACCTTGCTATTGAACCTATTGAAAATTGCATTATAAAAACAATTGTGTCAATGTGGGAAAGGGAGTTAGCAGCAAGAGAGTTTCACACCTGCAATTACAATGTCATTCTCCTTGTAGGATTTTCAAACCTTAAAGTTTTTAATAGCTATACGTTTATTTTTGTTACAGCAAGCTTAAAATATTAAAAGTTAAATGCCACAATGTGTTTAATGGAATATCATTGCACAGGTTGTCAATAGAAGTGACTGCTTGGTAATTTCAATGGCCACAGACAAACAGTTCTTAACAGACAATGATGTTTGATTACTACAAGGGGGTTACATGAAAACAGTTTTTTATCACAAATTCCATTCTAGCATATTAGTGTATAGAACTATGCTTCATAATGTGCCTTGCGACTTTACTTGAGAGATACAGCGTGGAAACAGGCCCTTCACCCACTGAGCCCGTGCCAACCAGCGATCAACCTGTACACTAGCACCATCTTACACACAAGACAATTTAAAATTACAGAAGCCAAATAACCTACAAGCCTGTACATCTTTGGAGTGTGGGAGAAACCCGTGTGTTCACAGCGGGAACATCAAAAACTCTGTACAGACAGCACCCCTATAGTCAAGATGGAACTCGGGTGTCTGGCGATGTTAGACAGCAACTCTACCGCTGAGTCATTGTGCCGTCCTTTAAGCAGGAAATGATATAGTGCAGCGGTAGGCAGTCACAATTGTAATAATAGTGCCTGTCCACAATAGTCAGGCTTCTGAGTCTCTTGGGTGCTTTCTCTTCACTGTGCAGCCGATCCCAGACACAAGCCCCATGAAGCGCTCCGTATCTACGCTGACCCCACAGCGCTCTCGTGGGATGCATCTGCCCGATTACTCCCTGGAGCGGGTTGTGCCAGTGCGAATGCCACATCACCACCACCACCACCATCGCTGCCATCGCAGGAGAGAGAAAAAGCAGCGATCGCTCGAAAGATCTCCCAGCAGAGAAGTTGACGGAGAAACAGGTAACATAGTGATAGGCAGACTGGCGATGAGGAGATAACTGATATTTGGATAAGCAATGATTTTTAAATTTTTTAAATTCAGATTCTGTAATCAAATGACTTTTATGATGAGGATGAGGTGATCTTACAGAGGCGTACAAAATCATGAGAGAAATTGATCGGGTAAATGCACAGAGTCTTTTGCCCAGAGTAGGGGAATCGAGAACAAGAGAGATTCCCCTACTAGTAATTATCATAATCGGCTCTCCTTTCTGAATATCAAAACCTGGCAGTTTACAGACTGTGCCCTCTGCACAGCACTTGCCATGCCCTTTGCATTTTGACCCATGTGTAATGAGCGATGCTCCATAATGCCACAGGATTGATAGGTTTCTATATAATGACAATGTCCATGTGCAATAAATCAATCTTCTGCAGGAACTCAGTGGGTCGAGCAGCATCCATGGGGAGTGGGGTGTCATAGAGTGATATAGTGTGAAAACAGGCCCTTCGGCCCAACTTGCCCACACCGGCCAACATGTCTCAGCTACACTAGTCCCACCTGACCATATCCTTCCTGACCCGTCCTATCCATGTACCAGTAACTGTTTCTTAAACATTGGGATAGTCCCAGCCTCAACTACCTCATCTGGCAGCTTGTCCCATACAGCCACTGCTATTTCTGTGAAAAAGCTACCCCTCAGATTCCTATTCAATCTTATCCCCTTCACCTTAAACCTATGTCGTCTGTTCCTCGATTCACCTACCCTGAGCACAAGACTCCTGATGCCTGGTGGGAAATGAATGGGCAACATTCTCGGTCAAAGACCTGCATCAGGATAGGGTTTTGACCGAGATAGATGACCATTCCTTCCCATCCACAGATGCTGTACAACCCGTTGAGTTCCACTAGCAATTTGTTGTTCCATGTTCCAGCTTGCACAGTCTCTTGTGCAAACGGTTTCTATGTTGATTTTAATAAGGACACCTTCTGCAATTTGAAAGAAAGTTTAAAAATATCAAAATGAGCACTGGAACAAATTCCGTATTTGCAGCAGAGGTGGAACACCAGGTGTGTGCTGTGTGTGACAAAGATATCTGAGTTAGAACCATGTGGGTAATCCATTGTGAAAACTGTGTGTTGGGCGTTATTGCTGACATCACTGCAGTTAATTAAATGTTAATTGTGTAAAAGTACATGGTGCCGCGATAACTTTAGACCAGGTGCATTGGAGTGAGTTCAAAGATTCAGAATCTGAAATCAGCACCAATTTTGTAGACTGGCTTCTGAAGAAATGTTCATATAACCTTGTTTAATTTCACTGATGAAACGCAGATTTAAGGGAAAGGAAAAAAAAATGTAAAGGGTGGAAGATCTCAGCTGGTCAAACAGCATCTGCGGAAAGAGAAACAAGTCAACCTGTAGGGTTAACAGCACTTCCCGGAGGGGAATGGAGATTTTGCAGTTTAAAACAGAATTGGACATTAGGAAAAAGACAAAAAAAAATTTAGAGAGACGTCAAAACATATCAGGTGATAATGTGCATGAGTATTGGTTATCAATAAACAGGACACTTAAGGGGCAGAAAAATGATAATGGGAAACATGGAGGGAGCAATTTACCTGAAGTCAGGGAATTCAGTGCTGCAAAGTTGTAAAGCGTCGAGATGAAAGATAAGATGCTGTTCTGGTTCGTGTTGGGCCACTCGCTGGCAGTGGAGGAGACTGCAGCCAGACAGGTCGGAATAGGAATGGAATTGAGAATTGAAGTGACATGCTACAGAGAGCTCAGAATCACCACTGCAGCCTAAACCATGCTCTGCAAAGCAGTTATCCAGTCTGAGTTTGTTTCTCCACTGCAGAGAGTGGGAATACCAACTGGAGTACACTAGACTGGAAGATATGCAGACTGGACTATAGATAGGAAATGTTTGGAGGGATATGGGCCAAGCATGGGCAGGTGGGACTGGTGTAGCTGAGGCATCTTGGTTGGCGTGGGCAAGTTGGCCAAAAGGGCCTGTTGCAGAAGGGTTCTGACCCGAAACATCACCCATCTTTTTTCTCCAGAGATGCTGCCTGACCCGCTGAGTTACTATAGCGCTTTGTGTCTACCTTTGGCACATACCAGCATCTTCAGTTCCGTTCTATGCTGTTTCCATGCCTTCTGACTACGTGCAAGTGGATCACTGCTTCGCCTGGAATGATTGCATGAGTCCCACAACAGTGAGAAGGGAAGAAGAGAATGGACATTTGTCACACCTCCGTGGGAAGATGCCAGGGGTTGGGGAATAGTGAGTGGGGACACAGGAGGGGATCAAGGAGTCACTAAGTGAGTGGTCCATGTGAAATGCAGAAGGCCGGGAGGGGGGAGGGAAAGAGGTGGAGTGACTGGTGGTAAGATCGTATTGTGGTTTGCAGAAATTATGAGAGATAACGTGCTAAATCTGAAGGCTGGTGAGGAGGAAGGTGATCACCAGTGGAGCTCTATCTTTGTTCTGTCCCGACGGAGATAGACTGAGAGCAGACATATGGGAAATGCAATTGAGAGCATCATTCAGTATGGCAGAGGGGAAGCCATGTTACTGAAGGAAGGAGGACGTTTCAGGGGCACCAGAGTAGAAGGCCCCGTCATGGAAACTGATGTGAGTGATGAAGAAATAAAGCACAAGGAATGAAGCCTTGAAGCAGACGGGGTGAGAAGATATTTAAAAAGGTGGCTGTGGGAGTCTATGGGCCAGCAAAATGTGTTTCTGGCTTGTTTCATGATCATAAGACAAAGGAGCAGAATAACGCCATTCGCCCCATCGAGTCTGTTTCATCATTCGATCTATTTTTTCCCTCTTAAACCCTTTCTTCTGCCTTCTACCCGTAACCTTTGATGCTCTTACTAATCAAGAACCCAAAAATCTCCGCTTTAAAAATGCCCAATGTCTTAGCCTCCACAGCTGTCTGTGGCAATGAATTCCACAGATTCACCACAGATGTGCGGGGATCGCTGGTCGGCGCGGACTCGGTGGGTCGATGTGCCTGTTTCCGTGCAGTACCCGTAAACTAAAAAAAACAAACCACCCTCTCAGTAAAGAAATTCCTTCTCGTCTCCATTCTGAAGTTACATTATTTTATACCAAGGCGGTGCCCTCTGGTCCCTGACTCTCCCACCACTGGAAATGTCCTCTCCGCATTTGCCCTATTTGGGCCTTTCTCCTGAGTTAGAGACAGAATGATCCACAAGGAAAAGGAAGTGTCAGAGATGGACCTTGTGAATGCGACAGCAGGATACAAATTGGCAGCAAAAGTGATGGAATATTTAGATGTATGGATGCAGGATACAATGTGAATGCAGCTGTCAATGCATCACTGCAAGAGCTGGGGCTGTGGTGGTACCAGTTAAATCTGGAATGAGGATTGTTCCACCTATCTACCTGAAAGACAAGTACAGCTAGGGCCCCAACCAAATTTGTTTGATGAAGGGTCTGGACACGAAACATCACCTATCCATGTTCTCCAGAGTTTGCTGCCTGACCTGCTGAGTTACTGAAGAGAAGTCACGGATTGATAGGAACATTCCTTACTACCAGCCCCCCCCCCCACCACCACCTCAGTCTCCTCATTAACCTCAGGACGCAAGGAAAAGTCTTAATGAATGGACGGTGTATTTGAGGAAATCGATAATTTATGATGCATTCTGCTTGTCTTGTGATATCTTTGAGATTTCCTGCATCTATGTTACTTTTTTTAAATCTTCACTTAATCAGTGTCTCAGCAAGATTAAAATACAATACTTTTGCCCCAAGCCCCTCAAACCCACTTTGTGACGAGTAAGATTATGGCTGACTTTTGGCTTAACTTGTTTATCCATAATCTGTTTACGTAGACCTTAAGATTATTCAAAGACTCTGCTTCCATTTACCTTAGAGGATGAAAGTTTTAAAGAGCTAGCCGACCATGCAGAACCTTATCAAAGGCCCATACAGACAACATCTACGACTTTGCCTTCATGAACCTTTTTGGTTACTTTGGTGACTGCATTTTATTTGGTATGGTATATTTTGCAGGTGGCATCTTAATCAGCAGTAAAGCCTGAAAACCCTGTTTATTGAAGAAAGTGATGGCCAGAATAACTGAAGATTGTGTTCTGCTTACCCCTGATGTGTTTGCTTGCAGGCCAACTGGATGAGCTCAGTTCTGCAGCTCAGCCAAGGGACCATTCGTCAAAGGAGCGCGAGCGGGGTAGGTCACAGGAGCGCAAACCTCCGTCCTCCACCGAGAAGCAGCGCTACTACTCCTGTGATCGGTACGGCAGTCGGGAGCCCCCACAGCCCACCTCTGCTGACCACAGCCGGTCGACATCGCCGAGCGATGGCCCAGAGCACAGGCTCCACAGACAGGTGAGGGGAAACTAGCACGCCCGCTCCCACATCTAACTGGCCCCGCCGTCCTGCCCACGTGGCAATTAACTGACAATAAGGAGGATGTTGGAACAAGAAATAGTGGGGCACAGCTAACAGTGGAGATATGCACTGGGCCTGCACCACTGCTTCCATGGGTTGCAGGATGTGCATTTATTTAGGAAATAACTGGCTGTATTCGCTGGAGTTCCAGAAGGATGAAACCTACTGAATAATGAAAGGCCTAGATAGAGTGGATGTGGAGAGGATGTTTGCAGTTGTGGGAGAGTCTTATGGCCAGAGAGTGCAGCCTCAGAATAAAGAGAGACATGAGAGAGAGGAATTTCTTAACCCAGAGGGTGGTGAATCTGTGGAATTCATTGCCAAGGAGGGCTGTGGAGGACAAGACATTGGGTATTATTTAAGTGGAGATTGATAGGTTCATGATTAGTAAGGGTGTCAAAGGTTATTTGGAGAAAGCAGACAAATAGAGTTGAGATGGAAAAATGGATCATCCATGATCAAGTGGTGGAGCAGGCTCGATGGGCTGAATGGCCTAATTCTGCTCCTATGTCTTATGATCTTGTGGCGAAATGCAAGGCATGTCTGTTGCAGGCCTCGGGGCTCTCAGCAAGGTTGCACGCAGTAATTCTGGAATTTTCAGAATCTCAAACTAAGCACAAACTTACCTGCAGGCCTCCTATTCTTGGAGGCAGTCTATGAGTCAGACTACATCCGTTGAGGCAAAGGTGTAGTTGGTATTTCATGTGGAGACCCTGCATAAGGCAGGTTGCACTTGACTCCACAGCAGGAGCAATTGAAAGATGCAGCAGAGGAAACAAGAATTCTCAGACACTCCAGTGATAGCTTTCAGCTTAAGTTCTCTGGATACTTTCAAGAGAGAGCTTGATAAGGCTCTTAAAGAGTCAGGGGATATAGGGAGAAGGCAGGAACGGGATACTGATTGTGGATGATCAGCCATGATCACATTGAATGGCGGTGCTGGCTCGAAGGGCCGAATGGCCTACTCCTGCACCTATTGTCTATTGTCCATTAACACCTCAAGCATGAAGGCCTAGTTTGCAAAATATGCATGCATATTTTCATACTCAGATTTTCTAGTGGCATAGGAGGAGATCTTTTGGCCCAGGGGGTGTATGCTGACTCAGAGCAATCCCAACAATCCCATTTCCCCACCAAGTTTCCCGTCACCTATTCTCTCTCAGAAGTTAGTAACTTTGTTGGTAAATTGTTAACTATTTGTGATTTGTTAATAAATTCGTACATGATACCAAAATTGACTGTATAGGTAGACATAAGAATATCAAAGTTTACAGCAGAATTTAGATCATTTGGGAAGGTGGCCAAGGAATAGACAAATGGAATTTAACTCCAAGTGTGAGGTGTTGCACTTTAGTATGTCAAATCTGGGCAGGGTTTACACAGTAAATGGTAAAGTCCTAGAGAGTGTTGTAGAACACAGAGATCTGGGAGTCCAGGAGTCCCGGCGAGAACAGAATATGGAATTTGGAATGTTATGTTGCAATTTTACAAAACATTAGTTAGACTACACGGAGAATTGCATGCATTTCTGGTCACCACTCTATAGGAAGGAAACTGTAAAGGTTTCGGATGAGGTAACCTTTAAGAGTAACGAGTAACAGTTAACGAGTAAGAGTCAAGAGCCTGTTTATTCTGCAAGCACTGCTTTTTATAATTGAAGGGCACTTGACCTCAGTCACCAGGCTCAGGCACGAGTTTCCATTTTAGATTACACAATGTATTTAGATTACACAATATTTATTATATATTACATTACAAAGACATCACATCTCCCTCTTCACTTTACAGACATCACAGGCACTGGCATTTACATTATATACATATTACATATATTACGTATCGTACATTACAAGACATCACAGAAACGTTTCTGCTGGAGAAAGTGTAGGATTAGTATAAATCGGTGTTATAGGATTGTACAACGATGAAATGGGTCCTACGGCCCACCATGTCCATGCTGACCCTTTGCTTATTCACACTTATCCCATTTGCCCTTGTTAGGACCTTAACCTTCTATATTTTGCCTGTTCAATTGTCTGTCTTTTTGTCTTGTAAACATAATGATGATACCTGACTCCACCACCTCCTCTGCAGCGTTTTGTGAGGTTTTGTAACATAAGATCCCATCTATTATATTCTATGCTCCAATCCATGAAGCATGCTATGTGCCTTCTTCACCACCCTAGCTACCAGCGTTACCAAGTGTTTGGTGGTTAATGTGGACATGGTGGGCCGAAGGGCTTGTTTCTGTGTGATATTACTTTTATGAACCTATAACATTTATACAACCTTATCGACAAGTTAGAATCTGATTTTTCCCCTTAACATATGACCTGAAAATCAATAACAACATGATGACATTCATTCTTTCTCAGTTTTATTTTTTAATCAATCTTTTTCACCGATTCATTATTGAAATATAAATGATTAAAACACTAGCATTATGATGAAGGTAGACACAAAAAGCTGCAGCAACTCAGTGGGCAGGCAGCATCTCTGGAGACAAGGAATGGCTGACGTTTCAGGTCGAGGCGTCTGAAGAAGGGTCTCGACCTGAAACGTCACTCATTCCTTCTCTCCAGAGGTGCTGCCTGCCCGCTGAGTTACTCCAGCATGTTGTGTCTATCTTCGGTTTAAACCAGCATCTGCAGTTCCTTCCTACACACTAGCATCATGATGCTTTTTTTTATTAACACCCACTTCAAGTATTTCCTGCTTTGCTGATCCAGGAAAATCTTTTGTGATTCTCAACGCAGAGGCTCCAAGATAAAAACAAGATTTTTGGAATCATTGCCATAAATTTGTAACCCAATGATTTACAATGTTTCCCAATTGATTCAGTTGGTGTTAAAGATATCATTAGCAAAGAGCTAAACTTTGAGGTTTTTAGTTTACAATAAATATCACTTTAAGATCATTTATCTCCAGCAGGCAGCATATTTTAGGACGTTTTTGCCTTGGTCAATGACAAAGAGGTGAATCATGCAGACAAGGAGTAATGCCCCCGTCCCACCTAGGAAACCTGAACGGAAAACTCTGGAGACTTTGCGCCCCACCCAAGGTTCCCGTGCGGTTCCCGGAGGTTGCAGGTGGTTGCCGGAGGTTGCAGGTAGTGGAAGCAGGTAGGGAGACTGACAAAAACCTCCGGGAAGTGCACGGAAACCTTGGGTGGGGAGCAAAGTATCCAGAGGTTTCCGTTCAGGTTTCCTAAGTGGGACAAGGGCATAAGGATAGTGGATTGGGAGCAATAAAAACAGTAGGAATGCGAAAGTAAACCCTATGTCTTTTAAACCCCAATTTGGACAAGCACATGATGAAAACGGTTTACGTGGACATGCTCCAGGTGTGGCAAATGGGAGTAGCTTGATGGGACATCATGGTTGGCATGGACATGTTGGGCTGAAGGGCCTGTTTCCATGCTTTATGACTGTCCACTAAATATTACCAATACCCTTTGAAAATGGACCTTACATTCTCCTGTAGAAACAAGGAAATGCAAATGCTGGTTCAGAAAAGCAAGCACAAAGTGCTGGAGTAACTCATTGGGTCAGGGAGCATCTCTGGAGAACATAGGTAGGAGACGTTTCCGGTCGTGTCTGAAGAAGGGTTCCAACCTGAAACATCAATTATCCATGTTCAGCCTGAGGAAGGGTCCCGACCCAAAACGTCACCTATCCATGTTCTCCAGTGATGCTACCAGACCCGCTGAGTTACTCCAGCACTTCGTGTCTTCTTCGGTTCTCCTGTTTGGCAGTGGAACACAAACTCTTCCAAAGAGTTAAAATCTCAAACTTACTCTCCTATTGCATATGATACAAACATTATTGCTTCTTTTATTATCTCTTAACTAGTCAATCTTCATGCCATTCCCAGGAATAAATTTCCCCATTAATTCTGGATCAACCTGTGTGAACATCTCAAGAGTAATATATCTATTTCTCTGGTAGGGAATAGAAATAATGTACAGTATTATTGAAACACCACTTCTTGAAAATAATGGCTTTATACATAAATGTATGTGGATAACATTGTTTTAAATGTTTTGAATGAATATTTTATGGATAATGTTTTAATGAATCTACTTTCTGATGCATGGACTAACTACATCTGCACTCTTTATTAATTATTCTAGTAGAAGTGTATGTTTAATATCCTTGTACGTACTATCCTTGAATGTTTAATATCTAATGCTGTTAAGTTTTACCTACTTTTTCAATTGGTTTTGCCACTCATGGTAAACAATTTCCCCCAATTCTCTCTGCATCTCTGTATCTTCCCTCATTTTTTTACGTTGCCCGTTTTGGTGCTTGTCTGAACTTTTGGCCATTTTGTTTTCTCTGCTGTGGCTCTGTGTTCTTTTCTTTCATGTTATCTTTCTGTTTTCCTTGTGTACGTTCTTTTGTCTTTTGAATTGCTTTGTTCCAATTTTCATGTAGGGCAGTGGTTCGGTTAACGGCAGCCTCCTGCAGCTGGTGTCTGGCACCAGTACCCCGTGCCGCGGGCGCCGGCAGCTTCCCGCAACACCACTCACGCCGCGCCCCAACGTTACCTACAAGACTGCCAACTCATCCCCGGCTCACTTCAACGCCTCGCCGCCCAGCCCCCCGGGCAGACTGAGCCGCGGGCGGTCGGAACACAACAACCTGCTGTGCGGTGAGTCGCTGGGCCACTGCCTCGCTGGCGGCGAGTGCAGGCAGCCGACGGTGACCCGCATCAGCTCCGACCCTTCCCTGGGCCACCGCACCAGCAGCGAGGAGCAGCAACTTTTGGAGGAGACTCTGACCTTCGAGGTCGCCCTGGCCACTACCGCCGGCAGGTCCCCCAGGACATCCTGCGTCTCGTCCTTCATCCCTCAACCTCAGCAGAGCCGCCGGGTCCCGAACGGTTATCATTGCAACCTGGGAACGGGTGCTGGCACGGCCGAGCGGAGATTCTACCGTGAGACAGATGAGGAGGACTGGTGCTAGTGTGCGGGCAGTTCAAGACTCTTACAGATTATGCATTAACGTGATGAGTTTTATCATCTGCAGGGTGTTCTGTCAGAGCTCAGAGAGAGAGAGAGAAGAGAGTGTGTGTGTGTAAGTGAGCGTGTTCATATGCAGCGTTTGTGGGGATTTAGACACTGGAAAATGGTTCCAGGAGTTTTTTTTTTCAAAAGTTGCTTCAACTTGTTTTTTGCACTGAATTTGCAAGTGAAAACCGGTTTCACTTGAAGCGAAGAAAACACACACACACACTCACACAAAACGGTTTCATTCTAGAAAACGTGTTATTTGTTTTTCTATCTCTCCCTACATTGGCTATTTCAGAAAAAAAACAACAGATGCCAAATTTATTATATAAATATGTAAATAAAAGCTGGGGTGAGGGGAGAAGAAGACCTGATGAAATAGGATAGCCTGAACTCGAGAACCTCTGTACAAGCGGTGAAGGAGATGGTGGCTTCGCAGTAGAAGTTGTGAGAAGGGTTCTGTTTTACCCCATTGACTTTGAATGCCAGAGGGAGGTTGTGGGAGAAAGACAGAGAGAGGACGCCGTATTTAAAATGCATTATCGAGAGACTAAACAATGACAGCAAAAGATTTTACACGTTGGACTTGTTGTCATTAACAGGGAATAAAACGTCTTGAACGGAGCCGGTAAACAAATGTCTGCTCTCGAACTGCACTAAGCCGCCACATCTCTGCAGTGTTCTCATCCGCACCAGGACCTTTCCTGACCTGGTCAGATCCAGGCTGTGAAAGTGTCGGCACCACTTTTTTCAGGTCCGGAGTCCTTTCTGCGTGCCGCTTTTCATACTTCCTTTAAAAACAATTCTCGTCAGTTTTCTTCACCTTTATATCTACCTTCTGGTCTTTTTTTGTTTCCACTCACCGTAGCTTCAACGTGACTCGTGATCCTAGTTGCACAACTTTTTATCTTGTCGAATCTCCTGTGAGTCGCCTCATATAATTGATTGCAGGGGCTTCATGCCGTTCACCTCTAAAGCGCGTAAGAAGTTGGGCATGTGTATGGACTTAGCCTGCCTTTGTTGTGTCATTGCTTCCCACACTTTGTATTTATCGCTCCAACTGTTGAATTCCAAGTGCCTAACGTTTTAAATAACTCATGAGAGAAGATTCCGCCACTTGCTACTACTGTGCATCTCGGAGTACAGGAGACCCCAGGGAATGTACCTCTTGAAAACAGGTTTGCCCTCATGGAAGCTGTCGGGACAGAAGACGCTGCCTGTCTGAGCGACCAACAGGTCTGCGAGTCAAAACATGGCACTGAAGCAAAGCCGAAGAGACAGACGTCTATTGGGTACATGTTGCAGCAGGAGTTAAAATTGGCTTGTAACAGAGGTGATGCCACTGTGGTTATCTGTGATTTCAATATGCAGGTAGAGTGGGAAAATCAGGTTGGTTCTGGACCCCAAGAAAGGGAGTTTATGAAGTATCTCCGAGATGGATTCTCAGAGCAGCTTGTACTGGAGCTTACCAGAGAGAAGACAATTCTGGATTTAGTATTGTCTAATGAACCAGATTTAATAAATTGAACTCAAGGTAAAGGAACCGCTAGGAGGTAGTGACCATAATATGATAAGTTTTAATCTGTTATTTGAGAGGGAGAAGGTTAAATCGGAAGTGTCAGTATTGCAGTTGAACAAAGGGGACTATGAAGGCGTGAGAGAGGAGCTGGCCAAGATCGACTGGAAAAGGATCCTAACAGGAATGATGGTGGAACAGCAATGGCAGGAATTTCTGGGCATAATCCAGAAGATGCAGGATCATTTCATTCCAAAGAGGAAGAAAGATTCTAAGGGTAATAGGAGGCAACTGTGGCTGACAAGGGAAGTTAGGGATGGAATAAAACTAAAAGAAAAGGTGTATAACATAGCAAAAAGTAGCGGGAAGCCAGAGGATTGGAAAACTTTCAAAGGACAACAGAAGGTAACAAAAAGGGCAATAGGGGGTGAAAAGATGACGTATGAGGGTAAGCTGGCCAAGAATATAAAGAAGGATAGTAAAAGCTTTTGGTATGTTTAGGGAAAAAGATTAGTGAAGACAAATGATCACAATGAATGGCGGTGTTGGCTCGAAAGGCCAAATGGCCTCCTCCTGCACCTATTTTCTATGTTTCTATATTTCTAACATGCAAGTGGGACCCAGGGGAGGTATGGCTGAAAAACAGAGGTGACCAGTTAATGGCGGCTTCACGGCAAAATACCTGCAAATTGTACTTTGATAAACAGACTTGAATGACGTTGCAAAAATGAAATTTGAAACACAAAGCCAAAAGACTTTATTTAGTGTTGGTGAGCAGATCTGGGCTTTAATCTCTTCTGAAGTTAAAACAGGAAGACTATACTAAAAGAATGCAAGCCAGCACGGCATCATGTCTGCTGTCTATAACTTTCACAGTGCATGTCCCGTCTTTTAAAACTTGGTCGTGGAGGTTCTGAGCACATGTTTTATGGTATACAGTTTCTATGTTGTAAGGATACATGAGAAAACATTGTGTGTTGCCTTTGTAATGTAAGTCTTTAAAAAAAAAAAAAAAAAAAATTGTTGGAAATAGATTACAAAATGTGCACTTTGGTGAGTCAAATATTTGGAGCGAGGAGGTTGGATCACAGAGGGGAGTCGGGGTGTTTGTCAAGAGGGCCAAGCAACAACAGGATATTTTGTCAGGCAAAAAAACAACCATTCATTCAGTTGCTTTAACTGTTGGATTCTCCATTGACAGACTTCCGCATGACAGTGACCAAATGTTTTATACATTTCCTTATAACAAAGGCACAACAAAATTTTGAAGCAAACCGATTATTGACTGTGGAGGGGTGGGAGGGGGGATATACTATTAATTATACAATTGTTCCTGGAACGTTTCACAGGACTTTTTAAGTCAAACTTACATCTTGAATAATGCATGCACCATTGTACTCATTAATTATAGGACTACTTCTGTGCGGAAGGGTTGGAATTTTTCTTCCCAAAGAGTCTCCCGTTCTTTTTGCAAGTGACAATTTGTGATGTGACATCTGAGTCCATTTTGTGACCGAGGGAAATGTTGTCTAGGTTGAACAACAGTAGACAGAAGTGTCAGCACCTTTATTTGAAACCGCACTCTCCCAAGTCAGTATTGTGGGGCTGCTATGGGGCAAGCGTTGAACGACTGAACCAAATGGCAAACGTTAGTTTGTTCAGCGTCAAACTGTTCCCTGTGGCCTCTGACTTTTCTGTGTGGAACAGAAAACGACAGTTAATCAAACTGCACTCTTTCCTTCCATCCATTACAGCAGGTTGCCAAATGCAAGATCCACCCAACTATTTTCACATCTAGGGTCCAGTTTACTTATGGTTGTACTTTGATGAAATAATGTGAGCATGTGATAGAGGTATGTGCATGAAATATTGTTTATCCTGGTGCCAGGTTTTTGATACAATGTATTCATCAGCTATTCATTTTTAACAAAGGGAAGAAGAAAAAAACATTTGATATAAATTTGGGAGTTTGATGCGACAACTTTATATATATATATAAAACAATGTTGGGAAAGATAACAAGTTCCAACCCTGCAACATTGCTGGAGCCTATCAGATCCTGTGATGACCAGTTTGCTGCCTGAATCAGCCAAACTTTGAACTTCTGCAGTTTCTACAGTTACATTTTGTATGAGGCAGAATCCTTGAATTAAATAAACCTTAGGAGGAAACTTTCACATGCTTCATGTGTTTCTAATTTGCACAATTTTTAAACAGAACCTCTGCAAATCTTTTTTAAAAGAAAGATGATATTGTTAATTGGCTTTATTGCATTAACTACTATGTTGAGAATGTATGAATGTTTTGAAATTATATAAAGATGCATTTGCCGAGCGGTTCTTGTGTCTTTTATTGATGGTTTACACTTGAACCAAAAAGAACACAACCCTAATTGTAATTGGGAGAAAATACTGTTACACATTACAGTTTTTTGTTTTATGCAACTGAGAGGAACTGCATGTCATGCCCTTAGCCTGAATATTGTATTAGCCTCTTGCCCTGCTGTGTCTTTTAATATCACTTCCTGTCTACAAAAAAAAATCTTCCATGTGGGAAGTGGTTTAACCAAAAAGAAAACATGGATTTTTTTGGAATGTTTAAGATTCTTTTTATTTCATTCACGCATGACTGTTTAAATAAAGCTTATTGGGGATGAAAAAAAAATCTCTATTGTAAATTGGTTGCAAAGTAAAAGAGCTGTCCATCGCAGCGAGCAATGAATTTCTTGGACAGAACAGCATCATTATTTCTCAGAGGAAATAAGATGGGTATTTGCACTGGCATGAAGTGATTTTGGGTTCCTGCAGCCTGGGCTGTGCTCTGATGGATGCCAAGTGGCCTTTCTAGCGTTCTGAAAAATAGTTGGGGTTGAGTTGTCATTTTAAAGGGGCTGTGTCATCCTAAGGGCAGGCCTTAGCTGACGGTTATCATAGCAACAGATTTCTTTCTGACAGCACACGGCATACATCAACCATTGGGCTTTTTGGAAATTCAGAATTTTTATTTTGAAGACGCAGAATGACTTTTTTGACTGTTCCTGGAATTTGACCAGTGCCTGAAAGTCAGGTTCCTCACTCTGCCAGTCCTCCAGATCAGATGGTAGCGACTGCTCACTTGGCCGCCTGTCCATTATAACCCGGCCTGTTCTCCCACTAAAATTACTGAGCAGACAAAATGTTTTTTTTTTTACGGCTCTTGAATCTTTAGAAACAGTCAAGAAACTCTCCACGTTTGAAAGAGGTCCTGACATGGCCTCTGTATCCATGCCCAGGGCAGCATCAGTGTGTGGAAAGCCACTAATCCCCACACCACCTCTATCACAAAGTGCAGCTCACGAGCCACTAAAAAGAATCCTGATGACATAGGCCTTTTAAGAAGTCAGTAATATTGTAAAACAATTACATGTATCTTCATTCTGTACGTCCAGTTGAACCCTGTTAAGATCAAGTCAGTGTTGTTGAAGATGAGTTGCTCGGACTCGAGCTTCGTCTTATCTAACGTGTTTTGATGGTAGATTTTACGCGTTTTAAAAATTGTAACAGCTTGTCAGGGAACAAACTGGAATGGAGTCTACTGTATGTAAACTGGTTTCCAATGAGAGTAACCCTCAGTGGGCTATGATGCCTGATGTCTAACTGAGGGCGATCTATCACACTGGAGGTCACTCTCTAACTGTTGGTGGCAGTACAGTATTACAGTATATACAGAATACTATATCCCCTGTGTTTCTCAAAAATAAACCTTATACTTTGCACATTCTGGCATCAGAACGTGCGTGTTATTTTTCATCCACATTTGCACTGCACGCATTGCGATTTTTGTTTCCTGCTGTTGAAGAATACTGTAAAGGCAAATTACCTTTCCAGCAAGTCTGAAGAATAGTTAAGGTTGAGTTTTCACATGGCACAGCACAAGAACAGCACCTGCGGCCTACAATGTCTGTTGCGACCATGATGCAAAGATCATCTCGTATCTACCTGTGCATAGTCCATGTACCTCTATTCCTCACATATCCATGTGCCTCTTTTATGCCACTATTGTATCTGCATCAACCAACAGATCCGGCAGTGCGTTCAAGGAGTCTCTCACCACACTCTCTGTCAAAGAAAGGTGCCCCTTTAATCTTTGCTCCTCTCACATTAACGCTATGCCCTCAAGTGTTTTTTTCCCATTCTGGGAACCAACAAGGTTCTCACTGTCTAATCCAATCGACTTGGTGCTGCCAACTTGCCCCGTGAAAGAGTTGCCCATTTCATTGTTTTTATGATGTAAATATTAATGAGATTTCAACTCCAGACTTTGTCTTTCTTGCACATTCCCAATCGTGTGGGAGTAATGAACAATTCTTGTGTGAAAGGCTGGCATGCAAGCTGGTGGTGAGTTCTCACAAACCTTCATTCACTCTCCTGTCTCACTGGTTAAGAATATAGTGAAGGCAATTTGGTCATTTAAAAAAAATCAGCAAGATATAGTCTGACAAAGTTCACTACATCTTTAGTTGAGCATATTTAGATATAAAACAGAACAGGACAGGAACAGGCCCTTCTGCCCATCATGTCTACGTCGACCATGCAGCCAATCTAATCTGCCTGTTCATGGTCTGTGCCTATATTCCCTGACTGTTCATGTAACTGTCTAAATGTCTATTAACCATTGCTATTGTTTCTAGTTCCTCCAACTCTCTTGTCAGAGCTTTCTAGGCACCTACCACTCTGTAAAACAAATTCCCTGCACATCTCTTAAACTTTCTCACTTTAAAACTATGCCCTCTCATATTTGACATTTCAACCCTCGGGGGGGAAAAGACTCATGACTATCTGTGCCTCTCATAATGTTATATACTTCTGTCAGATCTTCCCTCAGCTTCTGACTCTCGAAAGAAAACAATGCAGGTTTGTCCATCTCCTTCTATCTAATTCTTTCTAATTCAAGCAGTATCCTGGTGAATCTCTTCTCCAACCTCTCCAAAGCCTTCACACCCTTCCTGCAACATGGTAATCAAAACTGCACACCATGCTCCAACTGAGGCCTGACCAAAGTTTACACAGTTGCAACATGGCTTGCCAACTTTTATACTCAATGTCCTGACCGATTAAGGCAAGCATGTCATATGTCTTCCTTACCAGCTATCTGCTTGTGTTGCCACTTTCAGGGAGCACTGGACTTGCACCACGAGATCCCTCTGTACATCAATACTACTCAGAGTCCTTCCACTTACTGTATATTTTCTTCTTGCGTTTGACCTCCCAAAATCCATCATCTCACAGATGCCTGGATTAAATTCCATCTGACAATTCTCCACCCAAACTTCGAACTGATCAAACCCTGTTGTGCCCTTTGATAACCTTCCTCACTATCCAAAACTCTGCCAATATTTATGTCATCTGCAAACTTACTAATCAGACTACCTATATTTTCATACAAACTATTTTTAAATAATGCCAACAACAGAGGTCCGAAGGAGAGGATATGTCTACCCAAGGAGAAAGGAGGGAATCTGCCTAGAACCAGAGGAAGTAGATCATGTCCTTGGGGAAGATCACTTTACAAACCTCCAGCCAAAGTAAGAGACCCCTCCATCATTCCGCCCATCAGTTTATTAAACGCCACTGCCCTGCCCTCATCAATCATCAATTCCTCAAATAAATTCCCCAAATTTGTGAGATTGTTCCACTCCCACACAAATCCATGCTGACTTTCCAAATGCGAGTAAATCATATCAATAAGAATCTTCTCCAATAATTTCCTAGTCAACGATGCGAGGCTAACTGCTCTCTTGGTCCCTAGATTATTTCTGTCGATTTTCTTAAACAAAGGAGCAACATTGGCTATTTTCCAGTCCTTTGGCATCTCACCCCGAATGCTAAATAGATGTCTATCAACGTCACAGTGATCTTCTCCCCTGCTTTGCTCAATGTCCTGGGATAGATCCCATCAGGTCTTTTGGCCTTTATCCACCTTAATGTTCTCAAAAAAGATGCAACACCTCCTCCACCTTCATACTAAAATGCTCCAGAATACCAACACAACCCCCTCCTTGATCTCACCGTCATCCATGTCCTTTTCCTTGGTGAATACTGATGTGAAGTACTCATTTTGCCCATATCCTCTGGCTCCAAGCATACATTCCCTCATTTGATTTTGAACCTCTTCTCCCTCTTGTTCCTAAAATGTGTTGGGATTCTGCTTAATCCTACGTGCCAAAGACATTTCACTGCCCCTTTTAGCCCTCCCGATTCCCCATTTAAATTCGTTCTTGCATAACTTTATATTCCACAAGGGCCATGTCAGATTTCAGTTTCCTGAACCTTACATATGCTTCTTTTTTCTTCCTGTCAAAATGTATGCAGGTTTTGATGGAAGCGCATCACTCTCTCACTGCCCACAGGCAACAGTGGAGAATACACTCAACCCAGGACAGCTCTAGCAGGGACATGTTACAATCTACATCTTCTTTCCCAGATTAAATGGAAACATCTACACATGGGAATCTATGAGTTATTTATTCATTGACAGTGATAATAAAACGGGCAAGAGCCCAGTTCATATGTTTCAGAGTAGAGGTCCACTGATATACTCCGAATTTGATTGTTTTCCTCCAAGTGATTCTTCAGCTTAATGGGCATCTCATCAACTGCTGTGTGTCAGTCTAACAGAAATACACAATCAGATCTGAAAGTTGTCAGAAAACATTTGATTTATGGTAATAACCAATGACGTAATTCTTCTTTGTCCACATTAAATTGTGTTGAAAGTAATGCATTTTGATTGGGGAACAACTGACAAAGTAACTGAAGATGATGGAAGTTGTTGCCAATTTCAAATCGGCCCCTCTCACAGATCCCAGGAAAGACAAAGCAGTCACGCCTGGCTGATTTCGAGATTTTATAACTGGGTTTATTCACAGCAGGAAGCTGCAGCATTAAATGAAGATGGAGATTTCATGGTGAACTGTAGAAAGTTTTGACTATGAGTTCTGACTGTGAATGTGCAGGGTTGGTAAGACCACATGACTGGAACTTTAGGGCACACATCTCTTGTTTCCCAGCTTATTAGCTGACACTGATTTAAGGGCACAATCTTTATCATTGCTGGTTCCATGATTGGATTTGACCTAGTAATTTCTAGCCACTTGTACCACTAGAGTTAGTGTGTTTTCCTCAGAAGTTTGAGTTGAGTGGATGTGGCTGAACCATTGACCTGATGGTGGACTTTAGACCATGTGCTTTCTTCATGACCAGGTTGTTCCAGTGACCATGGACACACTCTGCGGGCATTAGTCAATGTCGGCCAGCACTTGGGAAAATCATCTACTAAACCGGCTGCCAATCCAGCTGCAATAAAGTCAACACAGAATTCTAGGCTTGGTAGGATAGTAATGCTAAGGTTTGCACAGCTACCTGGCCTTAAATACTTGAGGTCCAACATTGCTCTCATTTCCAAGTATCGGTGGAGTAAGGAAGTTGTAATCATGAATGGTGAAGCTTTGGAGCTAGAATTGGTGGGGTGGGGAGATGAGTGGTGCGGGAATGATGAGAGGTGGGGTTTAGGAGTTGTGAAGAGAGCAGCACAACAGTGACTCAACGGTAGAGTTGCTGCCTAACTCTTACAGCGCCAGAACCCCGGATTCAATCCAGAGTACTGGCGCTATCTGTATGGAGTTTGTACGTTCTCTCCAGGTGCTCCGGTTTCCTTCCACTCTCCCAAAACCTGCAGATTTGTAGGATAATTGGTTTCTGTGATAGAAAAAAAATTCCTTCGGTAAAAATTGCAAATTGTGCCCAGTGTGTAGCATAGTGCTAATGTACAGGGTGATCGCTGGTCGGCACGGATTCTGTGGGCCGGTTTCCGCGCTATATATCAAAAGTAAAATCAAAAGAATGTAAATTGAGAGATTGGGAATATGGGAGAAGGGGACAGGAGGATGGGCTGGCAATGGTGAGAGACTGGAGGGCAAGTCCCACATCAAACTTGCAACTATATTGTATGGATGCACATGATGTTATGGGTCTGTCCCACTTAGGCGATTTTTCAGCTGACTGTCAGAGTGGAACACACACACAAACACATCACAAAGGCGGGGGCCAGGGAAAGTGGGGGGAGCAGAAAGTTTGCAAAATCTATTATGCACAGTGTATTTAAAGCAGAATTACTGTTTATCATCCCGAGACTGGTCCACTTTCCTAAACACCTGTCCTCAGTTCTGCACCCGACTGCAAGTTCTGTTGCAGAGCGGAACATTTCATTTGAGAATTTAATTATGTTCCTCTCTTCAAAGGGTTGCTGAGGGTTTATTTTCCCCCTCAAATACTTTTCCGTTTTATTTCATATTTCCAACTCCCGGTGTCGTCACTTTTGTTCGTGGTATTCATTATTAATAAACGCACTTACGAAAGTTGGGTTGTTGACAGGCTGACGGATATGAGGGGAAGCAGACACAAAAATGCTGGAGTAACTCAGTGGGACAGACAGCAGCTCTGGAGAGAAGGAATGGGTGACGTTTCGGGGCGAGACCCTGCCTCAGACTCAGAAGCAGACTCTGAAATTGACACGGTACAAAGCCAAGGTGATACAGACAAACACCACGATGAACAAGAAGGTTAAGACGGCTACTACAGTGTATGCTAAGTCCTAAGTCCTGCTTTGAGAGGTGGGGGACAAACTGCCCCCATGTTTTGTAATCCGGACTTCATCAGACGCTTTCTAAGGGCTGAATCGCGGGTCCTTTCAGCGCCCAGCGCGGTTTAAACTGCTGCATCGAGGCGATCGAGGCTCCCGATGTTGAAGCCCCTGCCGGCCGATGAAAGACCCCACTAACGGGCCGATTCATGCCCCACGATTCGGGGCGGACGAAGCTGCTGTTGCTGGAGTTCGGAGTCGGTCACCAACCAGGTCAGCTACCGATGTTACCGTCCACATGGACCACGGCTGAAGCCTCGCGTGTGTGTGCATGTACACGTGTGGCTGCCAAGAACTGTGTCCCCCACATGTTTTGATAGTGATTTCCGAGCCTGCCCCAATGAGCAAAGGCGATTAACTAAAACTACCTACGACTACCTCGACTACCTACAACTACATGGCAACCCCACTACAACTACAGGATTATCGATTTTCTCCATGGCGACCAATTTTTGGTCTTAAAAATCTTCAACGTTGAAAAATTTGCAACAACCATATTGAGGCCGCGACTAGTTCCTAGAACGCGGGAACTCCTTGCAACCATGAAGGAGACTCACCAGAGATCACCAGCGACCATGTGGCGAGCGTAGTCTCCTGCACTCGCCTAAAAAGTCACCTAAGTGGGAAAGGCCCTTGAGAATCTGCAGCTAAAGAGCAGTCAGTGCTAGAGTTACTCAACAGGTCGAGGAGTTGTGCAGAGAGAAACATTGTCGTCCCAGGTGGAGACCATGTGTCAGGACTGAGTTTTGTACATTTCAAATTAGATCACTTCTCATTCTTGTGAGCACAGGAGAGCAAAGGCCCGATGCTGCCTCTATTTATGCGGTGAAATCTTTCTCCCAGACCTTAGGGAGATGGACTTCCATGTTTCCTAAAGAACATCTCTTCTTGAGTAAAGAAAGCAGACGTGCATATGATATTTCGGCTACCATTTAACCCAGGGGCCACCAAACTTTCAGCATGAGGGCCACATTATATATTTGGCACAAATTCTCAAAGTCACCGGACTTTAGGACCTGGAGGAGCCCGGAGCTCAGCGCTTGCTGCGGGCCGGATAAAATATCGTGGCGGGCCGGATGTGGCCCGCGAGCCACAGTTTGCAGACGCCTGATTTAACCAATCTCATATTACTCTACGAGAGGGAATATGACTATTTCAGCCCATTGTGTCATTCCCCATTAATTGTCCCTGCAGTTATTTATCCCATCAGCCCCCCACATCTCTCCCCTTCCTCCCAGGATCTTTGCTTCCTCCCTCCCTACACCGGGAGAACGTGCAAACTCCACGCGGAAAGCAGCCGAGGTCTCTGGGCCCTGTGAGGTCGTAACTTTATGCCCCCGGACAGTGTTGCCCAACCAGCTGCTTCTGAGTCTGAGGCAGGGTCTCGCCCCGAAACGTCACCCATTCCTTCTCTCCAGAGCTGCTGTCTGTCCCACTGAGTTACTTCAGCATTTTTGTGTCTGCTTCCCCTCATATCCGTCAGCCTGTCAACAACCCAACTTTCGTAAGTGCGTTTATTAATAATGAATACCTCGAACAAAAGTAACGACACCGGGAGTTGGAAATATGAAATAAAACGGAAAAGTATTTGAGGGGGAAAAATAAACCCTCAGCAACCCGGGACGTCTTTGAAGAGAGGAACATAATTAAATTCTCAAATGAAATGTTAATTACGTTCCGCTCTGCAACAGAACTTGCAGTCGGGTGCAGAACTGAGGACAGGTGTTTAGGAAAGTGGACCAGTCTCGGGATGATAAACAGTAATTCTGCTTTAAATACACTGTGCATAATAGATTTTGCAAACTTTCTGGTTGGGTCGGCGGGTAGCACGGGTGATTTCTCGACGCACGGAGTTTGTGCTCGCAGTGTCCCGTGTACCGAGCCACCCCAGTTGTAACGTCGTTGCATCTGCTGAAGCTGCTCTGTCGATTCAGCCGCGGAGCTGGGACCAGCTGGGAGGTGCTTCCCTCGGGTTAGACACGGGCAGGCGGGGAGTTTGGTTCGGCACGAGTGCTGGTTGGTTGCGGATAGCCCCCCCAATGCGCCAGTACTGCGGGAACCTTCCCTGGAGTTAGCAGGGGGACCCTAGCAGCATCTTGCCAGTCTGTCTGTACAACCTGGTAGCTCTCAGCAGCATGGAGCCCGTCACCCGCAGCGGCTATCCCTGACTTTGTCGTTTAGAAGTGTTTGTTTAACGTAATTGTCCGACCGAGCCAAGTCACAGCAACCATGGGCCGGACGATGCTATCGTTGACCATCACTTGGTCAGCCTGTCTCTGCATGTCCTTGTGCGGGGTTGGCCGCGGAGATGATGAGGAGCTGGGCTCCGGGGCGTCCTACACGGGTAAGTCGCTGCCTTTCTCTTTCACAACCCCAAAGGGTCATTTCAGATAATCCCCATTGCAATTTAGTTCAAAGTTGCGTTGTATGATGCAGGATAGTTTAAAAAAAGTTAGACTGGGGGGTAAATCCCCCATCTTGAAACGAACACTGAAGGTTGCAATTTTATTTATATTAGATTCTCGTGTTGTTTAAATTTCCTCTTTAAAGTAGGTATATGTGCGTTTTATTTAGTGTGGGATCAATTAAAGGATGACTCGATTGTATTCGGTGGCTGGTGTATTGTGAGGAGGCCGCCAGGGAGCGCTGTGAGTACACAGTGGGTTACACCTCTGGATGGGTCATTCCCGGCTATTCCACTTCATTGATGCACATGGTCGTTCTGGTGTTATGTGTGTTTGGTACTTCTGCCACGGTCCAAACCGTTCTGAACTCTACAACTGCACCAGAATGTCTGGAACCGTTCAATTGTTGATAACACTGGTCACAAGCAAATGTGTAAATTGGCTAATTCTGCAACTGACAACATGAATGGAGGTTTTTATACTTTTTTTCCATTTTAATAAAATCACAGGTTCGGACACTTCAGGTAAGAAACTGAGGCTAGGGCAAGAAATATAGTGTGTAACGTGCGTTCCCATAACCCTAATTGGATATAACGCCTGTGATAAATTAAGAAAGACTAGTATTATATGGGAGAATAGTTACAACACGATATTGGCAGAGAACTGGAGAACAACTTAAAAGTTACTTTGGAAATTGAGAAGCAGAAAAAAAGCTGGGGGTGGGGGCGAGTTGTGGGGCACATGACTGTTTGCATGTAACCTCCCTGCAGTAATCACACACCATTATCTGTTAAGATCATAGCTGGTACTTTCACTGCAGGTGGCCATTAAAAGTGACGAGCAAAAGATAGACACAAAAAGTTGGAGTAACTCAGAGGGTCAGGGAGCATCTCTGGAGAAAAGGAATAGGCGACGTTTCGGGTCAAGAATTCTTCAGACTGACCCGAAACGTCGCCTATTCCTTTTCTCCAGAGAGTTGTTTCAGCCCTTCGGTTGAAACCAGCATCTGCAGTTCCTCCCTACACAAAAGTGACAAGCAATCGCTTCAAATTGATACTTGTGCCAAGATACTCTTTTCAACAATGTAACATGCAGCCTCTGCAGATGCTGGACGAAGACGACTTCTGAAGAAGGGTTTTGACCCAAAACGTTGCCTATTTCCTTCGCTTCATAGATGCTGCCTCGCCCACTGAGTTTCAATGTACTGACCATCAACCAGGATGTACGGATGAGCTTACTCTCATTTCCCGTGACCTGTTTGAGGATGTTTTCCTTTGAATAGCTCTTGGTGAATCTATAATCTTGCGTTTACAAGCATTCCCTGTACATGGTGGAACCTGCCTTTCATGCATATATATTTTTACAATGCATGCCATGTTATTGGGAAAACTTCTACTGAAGTTGATTTTAGTCAGTAACCCGAGGACAAAACGCGTAAAAAGAAAGCTGAATAATCACACGGAGCGTTGCGTGACTTAGTGAACACATTAATCCAGATGTGTACACACCGTAACTCTTGTGTTGCAAGCGTCTCCCCAACAATATTTCTGATGCTCATCCTTTAAATGATGTATCTGTTCTTTCGCATAGTTAATCACAATGTGTGAGACTTCATTGAATGTGAAATTGTTGGTGGGATAACAGTTGATAGTTTCGAAACGGGAAATTATTTTCTTTATTAAAACATTGGTTCGGCCACATTTAGCGTATTGTGTGCAGTTCTGATCGCTCCTTCACAGGAAGGAATTGGAGGCTTTGGAGAAGATGCAGAAGAGGTACAGTGGTGCAGAGAGAGGATTCACTACCCTCGACGAGGTGAGCTGTTGTAATGCAAGAAGATCAACAGTCAGTTTATACCCAAAGGGCTTGTCATCACTGAGACCAGAGATGGGTCTAATATTCCTTGTCAAGGTGGTAGTGAAGCAAATATCACTGGATGGCACGTACGATGCCTTGAGCCAGGACCAGTTATATAGTTGAAGTCAAATATACAAAACCTACCATCTGGCTTCTGACTTGGAAGGCCGAGCTTTTGATTTCTCCATTGAAATTCGACCCTCCACTGAATGCTCAGCCAAAATGCCCCTCCTAATGATTCAACAAGTGAAAATCAAATGAAAGCTACTAAAACGTTGAATTTTTCTTTTCCAGCGTCAGATTGTCACTGGAGATTCCTCTTTTTAAACTGGTTTTGCATTTTGAAGGTGCAAGTGGCTGCAGATGATGGAATCTTGAGCAAAAAAAACAAAGTACTGGGGGAAACCCAGCCAGTCAGGCAGCATCTGTGGAGAAAAATTGAAGGGCAACATTTCTGGTCTAAACTCTACCTCCATCTGAAGAAGGGTGTCTACTGAAACACCGCCTGCCCTTTTCCCTCCACTGATGCTGCCTGACCCGCTGAGTACCTTGGGCGTTTTAGTTTTTGGTTCTGTCTTTAGCTGTCGCTGAATTTGCTGGCTGAGGGAAATGGCAGACAGTTGGTTTTGATGAATGATCAATGAGCTGAAACATTAATTACTCCTTCTTATGCCATGGTCGACTTGCCTTGGTGACTATCATTGTCTCTTTTTGTTTGAGAATTTTGATACCTGCAGAATTTTTGTTATTGTGTTTGAGATGAACTAGGAAGAGGATGGGGATGGAGGGGAGCAGGTGATATGTTATAGCACAATCCCAGGAGCGAGGTCTTTGGAAACTGAGATTCTGAGAGTGTACATGTAGATGGTTATTTATTAGAGATTTGGATGTGGTCAGTAGTGTAAATATAAAAAATACCAGAGTACCTAGTTTAATATTTGTGTTATAGTGTTCCATTTATAGAGGAAAAGTCCAAGGTCTGCATTGTGGTAGGTTGGAAGATTGGGAGTTTATGAGAGGGTCATTCAGTAATCTAACAGCAGAGAAGATGCTGTTCCTGAATCTGATGATATGTGCTTTCAAATTTTTTGTATATTCTGCGTGGTGGGGGAGGGGAGAAGAGAGAACAACCGCGGTGAAGATGGTCCCTGGTTATGTTGGCTGAATTCCTGAGACGGCGTGAAGTACTGATGCAGTCGATAGTGGAGAAGCTGGTTTGTGTGATGGACATCCACAACACTCTGCAATCTCATGCGGTCTTGGGAATTCATTGATAAAGATGCTCTCTGTACGTTCTGGCACTGTCCTTTGTGGTGGAGCGGCTTGCGTGTATGTCCGTCTCCACCCAAACAAGTCACTGATAATCAGCCCTTATCCCTGATAAGACCTTTGTCCTCTCTCTCCACCACAGGTCCGGGTTGCTTGAGATTAAGGTTGCCCGTTGGAATGGGCAATCAAAACAGACCGGATTTGTTTTTGCCATAACAAAAGCTAAACTGCTGGTCTTGGGAATGCAACCCTCTGAAGTATTCTGTTTTGTACTGTGAACAAGCAAATAATCTGAGCTGTTTCATCTACCAAGGGGACGGGCTAACCTCAATGGCATTCCTGGGTGCAGGTGAAGAATGTTGATTCCCTTTCAGATAACCTAAACCTGCACCGAGCAAAATGAGAGAGGGTAATCTTGTCCGGCTAAACCAGATGTCTGGGTTGAAGAGTGAGTGGCCCCTATCCCACATGCTGCTCCTTTATCCATTCACTTGGCAATGTCTAATGGAAGAGATGAGGCTGAGGAATGCTCTCTGTGCACGTTTACTTCTGTCCAGCGTATCTATTTTTTTTTTTTTTAAAGTTGTCTTTCTATCTTCCTTCCTTGGACTTTTGACTCTTGTGACCTGAGCCTCTCTCCAGAAGATGGCGGTGTCATTAACTTTCCTCATGGTCAGAGCCACACAAGATTCTCCTTTTAAATGTCCCACGGGCTTGTACCTCAGTGTCTAACCACTTCCCCCTTTCAAAACGCCATCAATGTATTTTTTGAGCAGCACTGGAAGTGCATTATTAGATTACATTGCCGAGTTCGTCTGTTTCCTCCCACATTCCAAAGACAAAGGTAATTCACAAAGGCTTGGTAAATGTAAGAATTGTCTTTGGTGTGTGTTGGATGGTGTTAGTGTGCGGGGATCGCTGGTCGGCACGGACTCGGTGGGCCGGAGGGCCTGTTTCCACGCTGTATCTCTAAACTAAACTAGATTCTCAATCGCTTTCCAGTGTTTCGCTGACAAAAACGGTATCAGTGGCCAATCTGAAAATCATGTTGGCAATGTTCTTGGCCACACAATCATGGATGTTCAGGAGCAGAGCAAGAAACTGGACACACAACTGGAAGAGCACCATTGCTGAGGGTTAGGATCTTGTTGGCATCTCATGAGATATTTCACCCAAACTCAGCCACTGCATCACTGAAAGGGCAGAGGAGAGGGGCTACCTATTTGACTTTCTGCCTCTTTTTTTAAATTTCTGGAGAAACTAATATTGGTCTGTAACACCGTGGATCAATTCGTTAAAATTGCAAACATTTGATTTGTAAAATATTTATTATGACTGAGATGATCAGCTTCCATAGAATGATGAAAAGCATGAAAAAATGCAACGCAGAAGTGGGACTTTTTCCCTCATAGTTTGTCCACACCTACTGTGATGCCTCTGTACACTGATCCCAGTTGCCTGCATGTGGAATGCATCCCTCTTTATCCTTCCTTTTTGAGTACCTGCCCAAATGCCTTTTAAACATTTTAACTGTATCTGCCTCATCCACCCCTTGTGGCAGCTCATTTCAGACATTCAATGCCCTTAGTGTGAATACTCTTTAGAATTTAGGAGATTGAGAGGGGATCTTATAGAAACTTACAAAATTCTTAAGGGGTTGGACAGGCTAGATGCAGGAAGATTGTTCCCGATGTTAGGGAAGTCCAGGACAAGGGGGCACAGCTTAAGGATAAGGGGGAAATCCTTTAAAACCGAGATGAGAAGAACCTTTTTCGCACAGAGAGTGGTGAATCTCTGGAACTCTCTGCCACAGAGGGTAGTTGAGGCCAGTTCATTGGCTATATTTAAGAGGGAGTTAGATGTGGCCCTTGTGCTAAGGGGATCAGGGGGTATGGAGAGAAGGCAGGTACGGGATATTGAGTTGGATGATCAGCCATGATCATATTGAATGGCGGTGCAGGCTCGAAGGGCCGAATGGCCTACTCCTGCTCCTAATTTCTATGTTTATATGTTTCTATGAATAAAGAAAATACCTCATATCTTTCACTTACCTCTCCCTTCAAACTAAAGCTCTGCCTCTTAGTTGTCGATTCCACTGCTGGGTGGAGGGGGTGGTGGAGACCATGTTGATCCTATCTATTCTGCTCATAATTTTATAAAGCTCTATAAAGTCACCCCTCAGGCTCGTGCATTCCATAATAAGATCATAAGACAGCGGAGCAGAATTGTGCGGAGCGAGTGTTGCGAGAGAGTAGTGGGAGCCGGGAATGTGTTGCCAGGGGTGTGTGGTGGATACGATAGAGGCATTTAGGAGGGTTTCGGATAAGTACATGGATGTGTGAGGATTAGAGGGATGTGGATCATGTACAGGAGGTTCGGTTTAATTAGACATCATGTTCGATGCAAACATTGTGGGATGACGGGCCTGTTTCTGTGCTGTCCTGTCTATGTTATGTCATTACTGACCCTCATAATATGTTGATCTTTGTTAGCTTTTAAGACTAAAATCTGGAATGTAAAGTAGCTTTTTTATTTTCTTCTGGCCCCTGGTTTACCAGCTCCTCCTACCTTGCATCATGACACATTTCTAGCATCTCTCTTTACCTATTTTGGAACCAACAGATGATAAGATAGCAGATCTTTCTATTGAATTTGTAATGTAAAACTGTACTTTACTGCAATCTTCCTTGGAAAAAGCTTCAAAATAATGTGAACTCTGAGTCTGGTAAACCTACTTTGTGTGGGAATCACAGTAAGTGACTACAAATGATATGTGAAGTTCACTTTTGATTTGTTGAATGTGAAACGTTTTAAAAATCATTGCTACTGAGATTGGGAATTGTAGCAAAATCTAGACAGGGAAAATAATTCCAGCAAGGGCACGAGATTAAACGTCACTTAAATCTGAAATCTTAGTCTCTTCTGTAGCATGTGAAGATTAGATCTCTCTGGACAGAAATCTGGAGAGATAATTAAATGGCAAAGTCTGACACAAATGTCTGACCCACAGAATGAAAATAATGAGACTTTTAGCTTCCTTCATTACTGTGGTTGTTATTCTGACCAAAAATAACACTTGGTGTGAGCCAGAATAATGCCTGGGTCAATTTGGAAACTCCAACGTGACAAGTTAAATGGAATGTGACTGCCTTTGGCCTGTTGCCCCTGTGAAACACCAGTGCTAACAAGTAACATAACTTGCCATCGCAAAGCCAGCGACTTATTACAGAAATTGAACAAATGCAACAAAGGCATCACCCATGTTTTGGTTTACAATCACAATCAGCATTAACTAGTGAATGCTTTCAATCATGTATGGTTTTAATGAAAGCCACCCAGGGACTAATAGCTTGATGATAGACGTTTAGCAGAGTTGCTTAAGTTCATACGTTATAGGAGCAAAATTTGGCCAATCACGGCTGATCTATCTCACTCTCCTAACTCCATTCTCCTGACTTAACCCCACAACCCCTGACACCCAAACTAATCAATATTTTGTGTGTGTTATTTTCTAATGTAGGAGATCAGAAACTGAACAAAATAATGATTTCATTAATTTACGAGAGTGCAAACTCATTTTTAGTTAGAAAGACCACAGTGGAGCAGCAGTATTAGGGCAGCCACGGTGGCGCAGCGGTAAAGTTGCTGCCTTACAGAGTTTGCAGCACCAGAGACCCGGGTTCGATCCCGACTACGGGTGCTGTCTGTTCGGAGTTTGTTCGTTCTCCCCGTGACCACGTGGATTTCTCAGAGATCGTCGGTTTCCTCCCACAATATTTAGATGTACAGGTATGCAGGTTAATTGGCTTGGTGTATGTGTAAATTATCGCTAGTGTGTGCAGGATAGTATTAATGTGTGTGGATCGCTGGTTGGTGCCGTCTCAGTGGGCCGAAGGGCTTGTTTCTGCGCTGTATCTCTAAACTAAACTAAACCAGGCAGCAAATCAGTAAAGCATCAGTTAGACATTGGGTCAGGACACATTGAGCTTGGTGCGATCAGAACAAAGGCCAATCCTCCTCTCATGTTTCAGATGATTTTGGATGGCAGTAGATTAACTAAAGCAGGACAGTCTCACCCCGGTCGCTCCCCCTCTTCTCCCTCTCTTCTCCCTCTTTGTCTTGTGCGTTCACTGCTGTTTGGATTTCTTTTAACCAAATTGAACTCAACCAAAAGTCCTCGATCAAAGGTGAGATTTGTCCACAATATTTTGCTCATCAGAGTGGTCCAGTGTAGTGTTGCTGTAGCATTCAACTTCAACAAGTGGCGAGAAGAAAAAGGATGGTGGTGGTAGGAGGGGGGGTGTTAGTTGAATAAGAATGTGGAATTGCTGCCCCTTTAAAGCCACATCCCTGTTGCCTTCATCAGCTCAACCCAATCTTCACACAAACTCTCATTTGCGAAGGTGGGACTACGTAAGCCATGCAGAAAGGGGCCACCCTCGTTCTGGCCCCATCATTTGAATCGGTCCCTCAGCAGATTTTATTCAAAATGTTCACATTGCTCCACAAACCTTTCCATTGCTTCATCCAATTAACAGCTTGGTGAGCATCTTATGAAATGGGAGACCGTTGGAGGTGGCCAGCTGTGTCTTGGTGAATAGTAGCTCTCTTTGGAAGGGTGTGAATTTCAGATCTACATGCCACAAGTGGAAGTGGCGAGGTTATCTGAGCTGCTCCTACAGGTTATGCAAGTCAATGAGGCACTTCCCTTGCCCAATGTGCAATCATCTTTGAAGAAAGCAATGAACATCAACAGTCCCTGTGTGGGTTGCTCACCACAAAGCAGGCAGTGCTGCTGTTTACTTGCCAGGTATTGTTACCAACCTAGATACAAAGAACTGCAGATGCTGGCTAATACACAAAAGGAGTAACTCAGCAGGTCAGGCAGCATCTCCCTTCCATCAAGACCCTTCTTTAAGCTTCTCTGCCTTTTGTTCCAGTTTTCCGCCTATCAAAACCCACTCCTGCCTGTGTCTACCTATCACCTTCCATGCTTTGCCCAGCCCCTCTCCTCTTAAAAAAAAAATGAAAATGATTCAATTTATTGTCATTGTTAGTGTACAGTACAGAGACAACGAAATGCATTTTTAGCATCTCCCAGCTTTCTTCCAGCTTTCTCCACCCCCCCCCCCCCACCCCCCACCACTATAATCAGTCTAAAGGTCCTGACCTGAAACGTCATCTATCCATGTCCTCTAGAGATGCTGCCTGACCTGCTGAGCAGCTCCAGCACTTTGTGTTCTTGTATTGCTGCAAACATCTCTCGTGCATACTTTCACCAACACACATGTGGGCTGCAGGCCTGTGGCCAGGACACTTGGTAGGGGGGGGCACGTTCAAGCTTGTTTACTGTCTGGATGAGCACACTTGTGTTTTGTGTACTTGCGGGGGAAAAAAGCTGCCTTGTCTGGGATGATTCCAGGAATGAGGGATTTCCCACATTGTTATTTTGATTGTAATGTTGAGAATTACGACCATACCTCCCCCAGCTTCCTGGACAATGTCCAATAAATTAGCTTTTACAGAGACTAAAGCACACTTTCATTCTAATGAGGAACTCCTTACAATTCTGGGAATCTGACAGGCACAAGTTTGTCCGTGACTGTGGGGAGAGCAGACTGGCTGTGGACTATTCCCCGAGGTTGAACAGAAGAATTGTGCTATTTTACTTAGATTCTGCGATCAGGTACGCGAATAGGAAAATGTTTCGAGGGATATGGGGCAAACGTAGGCAGGTGGGACTAGTTTAGATGGGGCATGTGATTGGCGTGAACAAGTTGGAGCCCTCACTCTATGGCTGTTTGACTATGGCTCCCTCTGACTCTTTCCAACATCATAATTTGCCCTGGCTACATTCCAGGTAATGCCTTCACATGGAACATGTTTGATATAAGCAAGTGTAGTTGGGAATGCTGAGAGCTTCACTAGAGAGGTTTATATGATTAGTTATCCTATAATTGCAAGTGACTTTATAAAGTTATACAGCGTGGAAACAGACCCTTCAGCCCAACTCCATGCCCACCAAAAGCCCCATCTATGCTAGTCCCATCTGCCCGCAGGCCCATATCCTTCAACCTTTCATATCCATGTACCTGTCTAACTGTCTCTTAAAATTAATTGCAGCTGCCTCTACTGCTTCCTCCGGCAACTCATTCCATATACCCACCACCCTCTGTGGAAAGATATGTTCCTTGGGGTTCCATTAAATATTTCCCCTTTCATCTTAAACTATGCCCTCTAGTTCTTGATGCCCCAACTCTGGGTGAAAGACTCTGTACATTATCCATTTCCATCATGGTTTTATAGCCTCTGTAATATCATCCCTCAGCCACCTGCGCTTCAAGGAATAAACTCCTGGCCTAGTCAATCTCTCCCAATAAAGTCCTGGCAACATCCTCATGAATCTTTTCAGCACTCTTTCTAGTTTAGTATTCAGTTTAGTTTATTGTTATCACGTGTACCGAGGTACAGTGAAAAGCTTTTTTTTATTGTGTGCTATCCAATCAGTAAAAAGACTATATATGGTTACGATCAAGCTGTCCACAGGTGTACAGGTATAGGTGAAGGTATAATGTTTAGTGCAAGATAAAGTCCGATTAAAGATAGTTTGAAGATCTCCAATGAGATAGATGGGAGGTCAGGACCACATTCTAGCTGGTGGGAGGATGGTTCAGTTGCCTGATAACAGCTGGGATGAAACTGTCCCTGATTCTGCATTTTCAAACTTCTGTACGTCTTGCCTGATGGGAGAGAGAAGAAGAGGGAGTGACCGGGGTGAGATTGATCTTTGATTATGTTGGTGGCTTTGCCGACACCGCATGAAGTGTAGATCGAGTCAATGGAAGGGAGGTTGGTTTGCATGGTTTGGGCTACGTCCAGAACTCTGCAATTTCTTTCGGTTTTAGACAGAGCTGCTCCCAAACCATTTTATTCACTTTTATCTTTGGCTCCGACACTCCAGTCAAAACAGTCCAAGTTTGTCCAACTTCTGATAGCTAATGCCTCCAATCCAAGCAATAACCTAGTGATTTTGCACCCTCTACAAAATGTCTACACCCTTCCCATAATAGGGTGACCAGAACTATGCACTGAACTCCAACTGTGGCAAACCAAAGTTGAATAAAGTTGTAACATAATTTGCCAACTTTTCCCAATCAATGAAGGTTAAAGGGCCTGTCCCACTTGGCCGTCATTTGGTCCTCATTTACGCATCATATGTAAAATACGTCGACGCGTCGTGATGCGCGACATCGCGCGTAAATCATGCATCAGCACAGCCGTCTGGTGCGTTGGACGTCATTAGAATACCCTGCGGCGCGCAGCGACACATGGTTACGGACGTCGACACACAGTGATGTAACCATGCGTCACCACGCGATACATGCGAAACATTGGGACGCCAGCGTGCGACGCCAATACGCCAGTGTGCGTACGTGATACATCGCTCAGGTGGCGCGAGAGGATTTTGTTACATTACGAAATCCTGGAGTGCCTCGCGATTCCACGCCTCACAATGCGCAATTCGTGCGTCACTCACGCACAGCCCGCGCATAAATGAGGCGCAAATGACGGTCAAGTAGGACAAGCCCTTAACATGTAATTTGCTTTCTTTACCACTCTCTACACTTGTGTTGCAACTTTCAGGTAGTTCTGGACCATACAATCTCTGGGTACATCAATGCTCTTGCCATTTACTGTATACTTTCCTCTTGACTTTGACCGCCCAAAGTAGATTACATCGTAGTTGTCCAGATTAAATTCCACCTGCCATCTCTGCTACCTATATAAACGCTCTGTTTCTCACCGTATCCTTTGACAACTGTCTTCACAGTCTACTCACTCCAACAATTTTCAAGTCATCTGCAAACCTAATCAGGCCATCATTATCTAATGATTAATAGATATTATTAATGACTGGGGTCTCTTCACTGATCCTCGTGGGGCATCACTGGTGACAGACCTCCAGTTGCAAAATCACCCCTCCACCATAATCCTTGTCTTCTCTGATCAAGCCAATTTTGGATTCAATTTACTAACTCAGCTGTGCTCCTTAATCTTCTGCACCAGCCTTCTGCGAGGCCCCATGGCAAATGATTTACTAAAGTCCATGTAGACAACATTCACCTCCCCACCCTCGCTTGGATCTTCGTCCATATTCACTTACAACGTAGATGGAAGCGGATTTGGCCCTTGAGATTGACACCGTTTTACTGAGCAATCCCATTCCACTGTTAATTTCCCCTGTAACCTATTCTCTCCTCATTCCTGTCAACTCCTGCCAGATTCTACCACTTACAGGGGAAAGTTACACTGGCCAATAAACTTGCCAACCTGCAAGCCTCTGCGATGTAGAAAGAAACCAAAGCATTCAATGGAGTCATTCACGAGGAAAACGTGCAAACTCCACACAGGCAACATCCAAGGTCAGGATAGAACCCGATTCACTTGCTATTTACGACAGACTCTTGTGATTTTTTTTTTCTCACATTTGATTAAAAACAATTGCAATTTTCGTAAGACAGTCATAGCAGAATTAGGCCATTCGGCCCATCGAGTCGATATAACCATATAACAATTACAGCACGGAAACAGGCCATCTCGACCCTTCTAGTCCGTGCCGAACACGTATTCTCCCCTAGTCCCATATACCTGCGCTCAGACCATAACCCTCCATTCCTTTCCCGTCCATATAACTATCCAATTTATTTTTAAATGATAAAAACGAACCTGCCTCCACCACCTTCACTGGAAGCTCATTCCACACAGCCACCACTCTCTGAGTAAAGAAGTTCCCCCTCATGTTACCCCTAAACTTCTGTCCCTTAATTCTCAAGTCATGTCCCCTTGTTTGAATCTTCCCTACTCTCAGTGGGAAAAGCTTATCCACGTCAACTCTGTCTATCCCTCTCATCATTTTAAAAACCTCTATCAAGTCCCCCCGTTAACCTTCTGCGCTCCAAAGAATAAAGCCCTAACTTGTTCAACATTTCTCTGTAACTTAGTTGCTGAAACCCAGGCAACATTCTAGTAAATCTCCTCTGTACTCTCTCTATTTTCTTGACATCCTTCCTATAATTAGGCGACCAAAATTGTACACCATACTCCAGAATTGGCCTCACCAATGCCTTGTACAATTTCCTACTCCGCTATTCAATCATGGCTGATCTTTCTTTACTCTTAACCCCATACCCCTGACTTCTCCCCATAACCCTTGACTCCCCCACTAACCAACAATCTGCCAATCGTAACTTAAAAATAAGTTTTGTTATTGTTGGCTCAGGTTCCCAAAAATAAAATATTCCCTCCTTCTTCCTTCCGCTCCCCATTCTCCACCGCACATTGATTTCACATTGAGTCATGGAAACAGGTCCTTCCATGTGGTGTGGGATATGCTTTGTGCCTGTTGATGTCAACAGTCCCATTGGAGGATTCGGCAGAAAGAATCTTGAAGTTTTCAATGCACATTGGACTTCAACTGTTGGCACTTCAAATAGCAGATGGTTTGAAATATTTTCATTTGAAAAGCACTGGTGAGTAGGTTTGGTGGTGCGGGATTTGCAGTAATGAGCACCCACTGTGCTGTAGAAATGGTCACAAAAAATAATATTGCAGATGGCTCAAACAATGTGGGGGAAAACTCAACCTCCATTCTACGTCTTGGAAAGTGCCTTCACAAGTCCTAACTGTTCACAGCCAATTCAGTCTGTGTCGTTATTTAGTGTTCACAGTTGCTTTGTGTAGACTGACCTATTATACAGGTCTATGTAGGATGGGCTGCAGAGTTCCTCCAGCACTTTGTTTCGACCACAGAATAGTGTATAGTGTGATCCTCTAACATGTCGGAAGAATAAGCAATGAGGCTTGGTACAGTTTGGGAGCTTAACGTTGATCAGGATAGCGGAGAACATTCCCGTGCTTTGCCTGAAGCTGGGTGATTCACCGTGCCACCTGCACAGGAGGCGAGGACTGGAGCAGCCTCGAAATGTCTGCACTGATCTCCCAGGGAGATCTTCTGACTTCCTCTCTGCACGGAGTAACACGTTTCACAAAACCGTATCGATGGGAGAATGTAAACATGGCATGGCATCGTGGTGCAACATCTGCTGTGAACTAAACTGAACTAGACTCTGTCAAAGAGCTCGAGCAGGCCTAATGAGCCAGTGAGCTTCCATGCAGTGTAGGATTCAATAATACCACAGCCAAGCATTCCTAAAGGTGCCCCAGGAGAGATCAGTGGTGCTGAGCACCAGAGCCCATATGTTGCAGCTGTCTTTCACCAACTGACTCGGTGTCTGCTCCTTTTATGTAGATTTAGTGAGGAAAATAATCACCTTCGGAGGATTAGAGCTCAATGTGCCTGGAGTATTGGCTGCTCGCCTTTCTTGCCCATCCCAGTGCGAACCAAGGTCATAAGGTATAGGAGTAGAATTAGGCCATTGGGCCTATCACATGTCTACTCCGCCATTCAATCATGGCAGATCTATCTCTCCCTCCAAACCCCATTCTCATGCCTCCTCCCCATAACCTCCGACACCTGTACTGATCAAGAATCAATCGATCTATCTCTGCCTTTAAAAATATCCACTGACTTGGCCTCCACAGCATTCTGTGGCAAAGAATTCCACAGATTCACCACTTTCTGACTAAATACATTTCTCTTCATCTCCTTCCTAAAAGAAGGTCATTTCATTCTGAGGCGATGACCTCTAGTCCTAGTCTCTCCCATGAGTGGGAAAAATCTTTTCCACATCCACTCTGTCCAAGCCTTTCACTCTTCTGTAGATTTCAATGAAGCCCCCCCTCATTCTTCTAAACTCCAGCGAGTACATGCCCAGTGCTGACAAACGTTCATCATAGGTTAACCTACTCATTCCTGGGATAATTCTTGTAAACTCTATTGACCAGCCAGACCATCCCCGAGGAACAGAAATGTTTGGTGAGGAGGTTCCACGATGGAAAGACTGCAGAATTACCATTCTGGATTGTGGAATATAAATAGGTTGAATTGAGCTGGCAAATGTAAATTCTTACCATAATAGCATGTTGTAGAATGAGCGTGGGACACAATATTCATGAAAAGCTGATGGACTTGGAGATAGGGGGCTATATAGGGTGGTGATGCCTTGTGTTAACCGAGCCTAATGCCTACAGACAGAAATGCTTTGGCATGAAGCCACACTATGCCTACAAACCATCCAAACTGTCAGAATTAAAAATTTGTGATGTTTCTTGGCATTTATAAAGCCCCTATGAATTAAAAAAAAAAAAAAAAATACCGCCTTTAATCAAATACTATCTAACGTACTTAACAACTACATTTTTTTTAAATTTTCTGTCTAAATCATTTTAATTAAATAATGCAAATTTATCTTGAATTTCTCTGCCTTCATGGGAGAGGAGGCTGATTCCCCGACACCCGTGCTGAGAAATGGCATGCAGTTGCCTCTTGCCCCAAGCGAACCCTAGCATTGGAGCTCAGTGGGATTTCACTAACAAGGAACTGCTGGAAAGTTCAGGACTTGGGCATGCACTTTTGTGGGGATCCTGAATTCCCTGATATTTCCAGCTAGAAATGCTGAGCTACACCACGACAAACTGCTACCATTGCTTGGGATAATCCGGATAATTAAATGGGAATGATTGAGGTGGATTTCGCACAGCGATCGTAGATCCACTTGTTTAGGGTTCAGGTTAAACGTCGATGGATCAGCATGAGATGGATGCAGTTGGTTGCAGGTGCAAAGATGCCTGATATCATCTTCTGTTCTTGTCCGGCACTTCAAGATGTTTGGAATATTTCAAGTTGATGCATAGCAGTTTCAATTCACTGAAGGGCCTGAGATGTAACGTCATCTGTCCGTTCCCTCCCCAGATGCTGCCTGACCCGCTGATTTTCTCCAGCACTTTGTGTTTTGTTCAGGATTCCAGAGTCTGTAGTTTGTGGTGTTTCTCTGCCGTTCCAAATTGCAATGGACAGACAGCTGTTCACATCTTGTCTTGGGTCAAAGTTAATCCTCTGCCATCATGGTGGCACAGTGGTGCAGCCAGTAGAGCGCCAGAGGCCCAGGTTCGATCCCGACTTCGGGTGCTGTCTATCTGGAGTTTGCAAGTTCGCCCTGTGACGACATGGGTTTCCTCTAGGTGCTCCAGTTTCCTGCCACATCCCAAAGATGTGTTGGTTAATTGGCCTCTGTAAATTGTTCCTAGTGTATAGGGAGCAGATGGGAAAATGGGTTAACACAGGACTAATGTGAAGAAGTGATCGATAGTCAGTGTAGACTCGCAGGGGCAAAGGGCTGTTTCCATTCTGTATCTCTTGAAACTCTAAACTCATTTTGTGGACCCTGAAGCAACCAAAGTGGACCAAGGATTTAACACAACAATGAACCTAGTTCCATTGGGCAACTGCAGACTTGAGAAGAACCAGTCCACAAACAATTGGCTTGCATGTTATTCACATTTGCAGAATTCTATTTTATGTCTTGTAACAACTATCATTCTATGGTGATCACTGGAAATGCTCGACTTTCCAGGATGGTTTGTTTCCATTTCTGAAGTTGCACAGCTAAAAGTAAGTTGCTGCTGGAGTAATATATTGATTTTTATTCCTGTGAATTTATAATGAGAAACAGACCATTAATTTTAGAATCTTCCAAAGGAAGTGGTGACGCTTGAAAATGCCAGAACCATTAGAGAACTCGCTTGTGCAACAATTTTCCGCAACTGGTTTCGGGTCATTTGTCGCTTTCTTAAATTGGCTTACATGAGCACAAACATTTCCACGGAGCCTATAATGGCTGATTCGGCAAAACCACTTGTTTCATTGCAACATCAGCAGACAATTTCAAACTTTATAAAGTCATATTTTTTGTAGTCATCATAGGTGAGTATGCAATATGCCATCCTACAAGATTCTGTCTCAATTGTTTGTTGGGAATAAACTTCCAAGGAACAATCCATGTGGAGCTACCAGGTGGATTGTAACGATTGTCTTTTAAGTAATGAGCACAAAGCGAGCCCTTCCCCCTTCCCCCTTCCATGCACGTTCTGCATGTGGATGCAGGGACATGCAAGGTGCCCAAACCCATGCAGTGAAATCTGCGTGCAAGGCATGCTCCAGCACCTGTCACACCTGCATGTGAACTGTTCTTGAGGTTGCCGTTTGGTGACCTAGGACCAACCTGAGCAGGCCATGGTCCAGCATTGGGAGTCCTTGGTCAGTTAAGGGGCTGTCCCACTTGCACGACCTAATTGGCGAGTTTAGAAGAGTTTGAAGACCTCCTTCGACTATGTAGAAGACCCGCTTCAACTTCCTTCGACTATGTTGAAGACCAGCTTTGATTAGCTAGACTAGCTACAACTAGCTACGACCTTCCACTTTCCTGCATTATCCCCCGATCCCTTGGATCATTGTTTTGAATTAATTCCATGATTCAGAACTCCACGGACCATCCACGACAGGAATCCATAACTTCAACATATCTCAGTCTCAAATGGTTGACTCCTCCTTCTCAGATGAATATTAGTTGCCCCATCATGCTATGTCCATTTAACACGTGTTTCCAGGCACCAACATTTAATTCCCATAGTCTAAAACCTCAAAGCTTTGCTTAGTGGAATCATTTTGGATTCTCGCTGTTTCCTGATATGCCCCCATCTTAATAATGGGAAACATTTAAGATGTTGATTCTGAACCCAGCAGTGAAGTGAGAACATTGAACCTCAGGTTTTTACATCTATTGGGCTCAACACAATAAATCATAATTCACCCGCTCGTGGAGTTCAGGCTTGATCAACCTCGGCTGTAAAATAAAAATTATGAGCTTGCTGTAATAAACATAAGAAAGGGGAACAGCTGCTGCTATTTATTACACCCACTCATGCAGTTGTCCCATGGTAACTGTAACTATAACCAGTGAAATAAATTAACAGGTAGGCATAAGCAAAGTCAATAATGCAGGGACAGACACTGAAGTCATGTTTAAAAAAAACCAAACACTTTGAAAACTGTTGCAGGGCTATTGGAGAGGAGTAAATGGTTGTCCAAGCATTCCTGAAGAGAGACATTCTCTCTCATGTCTCATTCTAAACACCTTCGTTCTCAATAAATCTGTCTTAAACATCCTCAGCACCGGTCTGTGCTTGCTCCTGTCAGCTAACTCTCTAGTGGAAAGATAATGTTTAGGTATGTGCCTGGAGATTTTAATTACATAAAGCTACTTCCCCTTCTATTTTCTGGTTGTTTTGTGAAAGGTTGATCGCATAATGTCTTTGGATGGAGACATGGCACAATGTATAATGGTTTATTTGTAAAGGAGCACTACTAAACTGTTCATATCGAAGATAGACACAAAATGCTGGAGTAACTCAGCGGGGACAGGCAGCATCTCTGGAGAGAAGGAATGGGCGACATTTCAGGTCGAGGCTCTTCAGGCATCATGTTCAGCACAGGCCGCAGATCCTGGTTCTGTGCTGTACTGTTCAATGTTCTATGTTTGTCAGACTTTCTGGGTTTGGTCCTTCACTTCCTGCACCATCTGCACTGGTTCCAACACATATAACTTCATACAAGAGTGGGTCACCTCCACACTTGGTTCATTCCCAGCAGACATCGTTCGGTTCCACAATTCGGTTGAGGCTCTATAAGGTGCTGGTAAGGCCACATTTGGATTATGGTGAGCAATTTCGGGCACCATATCTGATGAAGGATGTGCTAGCTCTGGAGAGGGTCCAGAGGAGATTTACAAGACTGATCCCAGGAATGAGTAGGTTAACCTATGATGAGTGTTTGTCGGCACTGGGCCTGTACTCGCTGGAGTTTAAAAGAATGAGGGGGGGACCTCATTGAAACATACAGAATAACGAAAGGCTTGGATAGAGTGGATGTGGTGAGCATGTTTCCACTAGTGGGAGAGTCTAGGACTAGAGGTTATAGCCGCAGAATTAAAGGACGTTCTTTTAGGAAGTATATGAGGAGAAATCTCTTCCGTCTGTGGTGGTTAATCTGTGGAATTCTTTGCCACAGAAGGCTGTGGAGACCAAGTCAGTGGATATTTTTAAGGCAGAGATAGATAGATTCTTGATTAGTACAGGCGACAGAGGTTATGGGGAAAATGAGGCTCGGGGGGAGAGAATGGCGGAGTAAACTTGATGCGCTGAATGGCCAAAAACAACTTCTCCCACTTATGACTTTATGAACACCAGGTTAAGTCGGCAGTTTGAAAAAGTACCACTTGGTCTGCAAACCACTCCCACAGTTCCTGTCTTCCATTTACATTTATGTCGACTCGCCAGTTATGCTTATATCACGGACACGTTGCTTTGGCTTGAAGTGGCATTCCTTCTTATTGTTGCCACGGTGGCCTACCTGCTTCTGTCCATCTTTCGAAGCCAAGCCTGGTTGAACATGCTCAAGCATATTCTCACTCTCCTAATGCGCCTGTCCCACTTAGGAAACCTGAACGGAAACCTCTGGAGACTTTGCGCCCCACCCAAGGTTTCCGTGCGGTTTCCGGAGGTTTTTGTCAGTCTCCCTACCTGCTTCCACTACCTGCAACCTCTGGGAACCGTACGGAAACCTTGGGTGGGGCGCAAAGTCTCCAGAGGTTTCCGTTCAGGTTTCCTAAGTGGGACAGGGGCATTGCTGTAAAGAGTTGGACAAGTGTACACCCTGTGGCTACTTGTTCAGTTTTGTACTTCAGCAAGGAATTGCCGAGTGACTGAATTTTGAACATCCCAAAAATAATACTTGGCTCCCATGAGCCTCTTTAATCTGACTGACCTCTCCTTATTTTTGTAGTTCAGGGTCAAAGAACACTGGTATGTACAATATGTTTTCATTTCATAAACTTTGGGAACTTTGAGTAGATTGAAGTCACAGGCCATTTCCAGAAGCAAGTTCTACAAGTTAACCATGACGTGTACACATAGACCTCGGCTCATATACATCAACCTCAATAGTGGGTCAGGAGACAATGTTTGGCTATAGTCCATTCTGAGCGGCTGTTAATTGACATAAGGAAATTATTCTTCTCTCAAAAATCTGCCCATAGTGCCTGCACAGATGGAGTAAACCTTAATCAAGATTGCAGAAGATTGTTTTGGTGGTTTGTTCTTGCAACTTTGGTAAATGTTGTACCTGGTTACCGGTGACTTACTTAATTGGGCAGACCTACTGCCATAGCAGCATTAACAGCTTTGATTGCTCTGCATGGCTATTTTCCTTAACATGAAGCATGTATCAAGAAACACGAATGGAAAAGTAATACATTTTGTGTTTATTCACGTTTTTCCCCCACAAGTTCTGTGGGAGCCAGTTTTATCCCGTATCTCATAATTTTGGGTGGTCATTTGTAAACTGTGGAAGGGTGAGTTTCCATTACCCAAACAGACGGATCACCTGTGATATAATAATGAAGAAGCACAATGCATGTGGAGGTGTAATACTCGGTTACAAAAAGAAAGAGTTGAGTCTTCAGAAGTTTCCAGTCATCCTTTTTTACACGCTAATGAATTGTATATTTGAAGCATTCAAATTGGAACGTGAATATATTGCAAGTTTGAATACATTCTTGTTGTATGCTCTGTGGTTAATGAGAACTGCAAGGAAGACAATGCAGACTTGCCCCGACTTTGTTGATGAAAAGTGTAGGGAGGAACTTCAGATGTTGGTGAAGATAGACACAAAATGCTGGAGTAACTCGACGGGTCAGGCAGTATCTCTGGAGAAAAAGAATAGGTGACGTTTCAAGTGCCTGAGAGTCAGGGGAGAGGGGAATTTATTTGTTCTTTGTCCCTTTTCATACCTCTAGTTCCCCTCTCCCCTGACTCTCAGTCTGAAGAAGGGTCTCGACCCGAAACGTCACCTATTACTTTTCAACCCCAGATGTCCTGCTGAATTACTCCAGCATTTTGTGTTTGTTGATGAAGAGCTGGTTGGTGGGCAATAGGTTTAATGATTAGACTATAGAGTGAATTTTCTTCCTCCCCAGCTGGCTCATCCCAGTAAAATGTTGCCAGTTGTACATCTTTTTTCAGTTATCACTGTTAAACAGTGACAGCATGTGCTACTTTACAGTGAAACCAAGCTTCTGGGGTGGCTCGTTAAATATTTTAGTAATCCCCGGGGTCCCAGTGTGAAATCTTCACCAGTAATGCTTGTGGTGGGAGGGGTTAGTCATGGGTATCAAATTGGGTGAGATGTCTTTTGGTTACGGAGACCAGAAGGACAAGGTGCATTTTAATCTCTGTCACATACTTGTAGTTTATTGTTAAATAAGAATTTCTAACTAACCCAGATGCTGACATATTTACCGTTGATTGGGTTTGTGTCCATTTACAAGTGGCACTGTAGAAAATCATAAATAAAGCAATCATTGTCCCTGGAGTACCACCAACATCATGTTCGGCACGGACATTATGGGCCAAAGGGCCTCTGCTGTACTGTTCTCTGTGTATTCCTACTTGTTAGCCCGGTTATTGGTTATGCTTCAGTTTTTTAGTAGGATATGTTCAATAAAAGTTGATGGGGGATTTATTTTGCTGCTTTATGAGCCAACATTTACTGTCTCGCCAGGAAATGATGAGGAACCAAATGGAGCAGCTCGAACCTTCCTGAGAAATATTGGCAGTTCCATTCATATTTTATTCTGTGGCGTTTAGGAAGCCGGGGACTCCCTTCCAATTTGCTCAAGCACGGAACATGAACTTAATCCGTGCTGAATTTTTGTTTCAGGGCAGCATTTAGGTTTCACGTCTCTGCAGTCTATGTCTAAAACACTGAACAGTGGAGATTGCTGTAGTTTAGGTGGTGAAAAGTAAGCAAAAGGCACGTGATCTTTCAAATTATGAATTCTGAGCAAAATTTGCCTATCACGTCATAGAAACGTAGAAACATAGAAAATAGGCGCAGGAGGAGGCCATTCGGCCCTTCTTTGTAATCATGGCTGATCGTTCCCAATCAATAACCCGTGCCTGCCTTCTCCCCATATCTCTTGATTCCACTAGCCCCTAGAGCTCTATCTAACTCTCTCTTAAATCCATCCAGTGATTTGCCCTCCGTGGCAGGGAATTCCACAAATTCACAACTCTCTGGGTGAAAACGGTTTTTCTCACCTCAGTCTTAAATGGCCTCCCCTTTATTCTAAGATTGGGTGGACCTTCAATCAAAATGTTGGTTCTTGTTTCTCTGAGACACAAATTCCATTACAAACCTGATGCAGCAACTAAGCTGGGACTCCAGGGGTTTAGTTTAGAGATACAGCATGGAAACGGGCCCGTCGGCCCACCAAGTCTACGCCGACCAGTGATCACCAGTTCACACTTGCTCTATCCTACACACTAGAACAATTTACAGAAGCCAATTAACCTACAAACCTGGATGTCTTTGAAATGTTTGAGGAAACCGGAGCATCTGGTGAAAACCTACGATGCAACGGAGAAGGTACATACTTCGTGCAGACAGCGCCCATAGACAGGATCGAACCCGGGTCTCCGGTGCTGTAAGGCAGCAACTCGACCACTGTGCCGCCCAAGGATTTGATGCATTAATAAAATTATGTAATTTGCAAAGCTTCCCTTTGGCATTTACTCTTGTACAGAAAGGCCAGTAGGCAGTCGCTGTATGTGATAGGAATGGATCCCTGGGTTTACTCATTCCTACAATGCTGCCATTTCATTCCCAGGTGGATCATATGTCATCTGCTTTAATTTACCCGTTTTATTGCCTGCAGACCTGCGTGGCAACCTGACTCTGTAAAACTACACTGCGTGCAATGTAATAGTGCGGCTATGGATCAGGGAATTTCCTGGGATTATAGGATTATGAATTTCTTTGCCGTATTACTAAACATTGTGTTTATTATTCCCAGTGTAATTAACCAGCTGTGGTCCCAGAGAACTAGAGCAGGTTTATCTAGGCAACTCTCCAAGTTGTGGCCTGGAGACTTATTAATGTGGATTAAAGTCCACAGGTTCCCAGAGGCTGGCCGGCATTTATTGCGATCAATCCAGTCGCTGAGCTTAAAATAGGAGTTGGGTAAAATTCTGTGGCAGATGCAGCAAAAACGTACGTTCTTTGTCGTGAGTGTGATGACTCCTCGCGTTAAATTAAATCTGATGTCCAAGCTATCCTTGATTGTTATATCAAGTCCTGTGAATTGTTAGGAAGGAACTGCAGATACTGGTTTAAACCGAAGATAGACACAAAAAGCTGGAGTAACTCAGCGGGACAGGCAACATCTCTGGAGAGAAGGAATGGGTGACGTTTTGTGTCGAGTCCCTTCAGACTGGTTAGTGATAAGGGAAACGAGAGATATGGATGATGATGTGGAGAGATAAAGAACAATGAATAATAGATATGCAAAAAAGTAACGATGATACCTCTATCCCTCCCCCACCCAAGTCACACTAGCTTCTCATTTTCACCCAATAAGCAGCTAACAATGGGCTGTTTCCTTTATCATTGTTACTATATTGCATATCTTTTATCATGTTGTTTTGAACAATGGCCTGGAACATTATTTTTGCCTAATGGTTGATTACAGTAGGTCATGCAGCACCTCTGGAGAATGTGGATAGTAGACATCTCCGTTCAGGACCTTTCTTCAGTGTGAAGAAGGCTCAAGCACTGAAACTTTACCAATCCATGTTCTCCAGAGATTCTGCCAGACCTGCCACATTACTCCAGCACTTTCTTTGGTAAACCGGCATCTGCAGTTCATTGTCATTACATTAAACGATTAAGTGACCATTGGTTACTCTTATAATGGAAGAAAGTCAAACGTGGTAAGTGGAGGGGGCGCAAGTGCAAGTCGTATTGCTTCCCATATAATATATATATTGTTTAACATTAATGCTATCAGACTAAAGGGGTGCCCTATGCAATCAAACATTTTATGAAAAATAAAATGAGTCAAAGTTGGGAATTTACTGCAGTAATTCTCGTTTCTCTGTTGGAGACGGGAACTTTGATCTGTGGTTCTGAGGCTTCAGCATTAGATCAAAATGATTTGCAATGCCTGACATTTCCCCTTCATAGTTTGAGGGCAGCGTATGGTCTTGTAATAAAAAAAGTATCCACTTTGTCTCTGAAATAATGAACATTGGATGTCAATGACATCAATCATATGGGATAAATTCATTAAACACAAGCCGGTGATTACACAGTGGCGCAGCGGTAGAGTTGCTGCCTTATAGCGCTTACAGCACCAGACAGACACCCGGTTCGATCCTAACTACAGACTGTACGGAGTTTGTACGTTCTCCGCCTGAATTGCGTGGGTTTTCTCCAAGATCTATGTTTTTCTCCCGCACTCCAAAGACGTGCAGGTTTGTAGGTTGTGTGGGAAAGAACTGCAGATCCTGGTTTACATCGAAGATAGACACAAAATGCTGAAGTAACTCAGCGGGACAGGCTGCATCTCTGGAGAGAAGGAATGGGTGACGTTTTGGGTCGAAACCCTTTCTCAGTCTTGGCTTGAATTGGCTTGGTATAAATGTAAATTGTCACTAGTGTATTAGCGTGCCAGGATCGCTAGTTGGTGCACTCTGCTGTCCTCCGAGCGTTGTGAAGACACATCTGGTTAACTGATGTCCTTCAGGAAAATAATCCACCATCCTTACTTTGGAGCTTAAGTGCGGCATGACCATGTGCTATCACCACACTCATCTCCAGGGCATTTAGCGATGGTGGGTCAGGCCAGGGACATCCAGCTCCAGGAATATAAACAAAACTCACTGCACATTTCCGTGATACTCCTGAACCAAAAACCAATCTTCCTGTATGTTACTATGTGGGTGGAGCAGCGTGTTTACAGCGCCAGAGGCCCGGGTTCGACCCTCACTGCGGGTGTTCTCTGTACGGAGTTTGCACGTTCTCCCTGTGGCTGTGTGGGTTTTCTCTGGGTGCTGTGGTTTCCTCCAGCACTCCAAACAGGTGCAGGGTCGTATGTACTTGTCTTCTGTAAATTGCCCCTAGTGTGTAGGATAGAACTATTTCCTGATGGGCCTGTTTCCACGCTGTATCTCTAAACTAAACTGTGTTTTACTTTTTCGTAATTTTAAATGCCTCCACTCAATCCCCTCTTATTATAAATACAGCTCGTGTGTTACAAGGTTTTCTTATTTGCTTGTTTTCATGTCGGATAGTAAATCCATCCCATCTATGGAGACCAGATTGTGCAGTCAACATCCAACCATGCCAACTCCTCCGTTGATTTACAATTACTTACCTACATTAATACTCGTGCTGTTGCAAAGGAGCCCAGTCATTTCAGTTTAATAACCTATCCATTCGAGGTGTTTCATATCCTGCATACCTGAGCTACAGAAACAATTAGCTTTCAAAATGTATAGTTCTGGAGACCTCAAATTTAGGAGGGAGTGTGGTTGGAAAGAAAATTAAAAGCAAGAACTCAAATTTAAAACTTGCATTATTCTGAAAGAGGGGATCAATATGGGGCCAGGGAGGGAAAGCAAGGACTTAGTTCAGGATAGATTAAAAGTAGCCATGTTTGCAGAGGATGAGCCCAGCCTACAGTGTGATGGACTAATTGACCTTTGCCACAGTGTAGGAGATGGGGGAGGTCGGGAAATGAAGGTCTATGAGTCCTGGCCCAAGGTTCTTGCTATTTTCCTGCACTGCTGCCTCTACTGAATTTGAAAAATATTGTATGCAAGAAGGAACTGCAGATGCTGGTTTACACGGGGGAAAAAAAACACGATCTGCTGGAGTAATTCAGCAGGTCAGGCAGTATCTCTGGAGAAAAAGAACAGGTGACGTTTTGTGTGATGAAGGGCCTCGACCTGAAACGCCACCTGTTCCTTTCCTCCAGAGATGCTCCCTTTGAAAAATAGTTGAGTTCAATTGGGGGGGAGGTGGGAAGGCCCAAAGTAACAAAGCGGATCAAACTGCATCCCTGGAGAACGTGAATAGGTGACATTTTGGGTTGGGACCCTTCTTCAGGTTGCTTAGTTGAATTGGAAATTGAGTGAATCGGATGAGCGAACCAGCCTTGGCTTAAATTTGAGATGGTCATGAGGACCCACTAACGGCAAGGTTTTTAGCAACAGGTAGGAACACCAGCTTCAGTTCATTGTGCTGTGTCAGATAGAGGATACATGAAACAATTCATAGCAGGTCAAACAATCGGCTTCAACATAAATTCCTGCACGCTTGTAAAATGGCACAGGTGTGGGGTTTTATGAAGGGAATTGTTTCCTTCAGATTTCTGGTGTGAAAAGTATAAATGGAGTTGATTGGTCTTATGAGATTCATCCAATCTTTCAAACATCTGTGGAAGAGTGGTAAATGGATCACAGACGTTGACCTTGTTTCATATTGGAGTGTTGCCTTGGCTACGGCCTGGGTTCTGTGTTGAGGTGCTGGATGCACCTGCAAAGGAACATGAATGCCATGAGAGGTGAGCTCACAACGTCAAACAGATAAGTAAACTGGTTCCTATTAGAAGCATGTCATGTTTCTACAAACCTCAACCCCTGAACAGTTTCAGCAATTGCCAAATGTCTTTTGGCGGTTGGAATGAGATGCAGTGGAGCAAACCTTAAGCTTTTGAACTACAATGGAAAATTACTCATAAGCTCATAGGTTACAGAAGTCTACTTCGCAATTCAATCATGGTTGATCGATCTTTCCCTCTCAACCCCATTATCCTGCCTTCTCTCCATAACCCCTGACACCTGTACTGTTCAAGAAGGAACTGCTGATGCTGGATAATCGAAGGTACACAAAAATGCTGGAGAAACTCAGCGGGTGCAGCAGCATCTATAGATGCTGCTGCACCCGCTGAGTTTCTCCAGCATTTTTGTGTATCTGTACTGTTCAATTGTTTTGAACAGTCTGTTTTACCTCTTCATTGTAAAATCAAGGTACCTGATAATTGAAAGGAATGCATATATAATGGATACATATGTCCTGCAAGACTTGGTAAAAGCCAGTTCGAACAAATATTAACAAAATAAAGCTGACAATTTTCTAACAAATCATTGGCATTTAATTGTACAATGCCATCTAGTGTGCTTATAAACTGCCTCTGTGAATCAGTGACAAAAACAAATAATTGATTTGATTGATTGATTCAGTAGTGGGTAGAGAAATGTGTGCTAGATCAGTCAAATTTGTTCATTGAATGAACTAATGTGCTCACTGGCATTTTTCCATGCATTTCTACTGGAATCAGCTCTGTTTGAATGGAGTGTTATACTTTTTATTATGGCATCTAAATCAGTTCATCCCTGATGATGCGTTTGAATGATGGATTACTCTTGTAGTTGAGTTCTGTCTTAGAAATGATACACTGGCATTGAAATGTGTAGGAAGGAACTGCAGATGCTGGTTTAAACCAAAGATAGACACAAAAAGCTGGAGTAACTCAGCGGGGCAGGCAGCATCTTTGGAGAGAAGGAATGGGTGACGTTTCAGGTCGAGACCTTTCTTCGGTCTGAAAAACCCGTTCACCCATTCCTTTTCTCGAGAGATGCTGCCAATCCCGCTGAGTTCCTCCGGCTTTTTGTGTCTATCACTGACATTGAAATGATGGGCTGAATATGTTTCTTTTGCGTGGCATGTTTTTATGATTTATGGATTATCTAATATACTGTGTGATAAAATCTGTATATAGGCCTACAACACAGGAAAAGGCCCTTCGATCCAAGATGCCAATGATGACTAACAAGTATTAACTATACCAATTACACTCACCAAATGTTAGTAGGTGGCCTACGGTGCCTGCCTTTGGAACGTGAAATGAAACTGGAGCGCCCGGAGAAAACCCACGCAGTCACAGGGAGTTGGGCAAACTCCTCTCAGACAGCGTCCAGAGTCGGGGTTGAACTCTGGTCTTTTGTGCTGTAAGGCAACAATTCTACTGCTGTGTTGCTGTGTCACTGCACAGTAGTAGGTGATCCCAAAGGTTTACAAAAACTCTGAGGGAGAGATTTGCCCTCTGCCTTAAATTGGTCAACTGCATACTCTGAAACCAAACTCCAAATTCCAAATTTCCCATGAGTGAAAACGTCATCATTCATCAGTGATAGGAGCAGAATTAGGCCATTCGGCCCATCAAGTCTACTCTGCCTTTCATTCAAGGCTGATCTATCTTTCCCCTTTAACCCCATTCTCCTGACTTCTCCCCATAACCCCCTGACACCAGTACTAATCAAGAATCTATCTATCTCTGCCTTAAAAGTATCATTGACTTGGCTTCCTCAGCCTTCAATGGTAATGAATTCCACAGATTCATTGTCTCAACCCACCCTGTCAGGCAGCTTCAGAATCGTATGTTTCAATAAAATCATCTCAACTCCAATGATGTAGACTCAATGTGCTGTATCAATCTTCATTACACTGCCCCTTCGTTCCAGTAATCGATCGGTGAACCTTTCCTGATCAGGCCAACACAAGGATAGCCCTCCTGTAGAATGTTTAACAGTCTTATGCACTGAGATTAGAACAATGAAATTCTTACTTACTGCAGCTTAAATGGCCTGTCCCACTTGGGCGACCTAATCCACGAGTTCTGGCAAGTTTGCCCTCGAGTCATACTCGCAGCATGGTCGACACAAGGTCGTAAGAGGTCTTTGTAACTCTCCTTCATGCTCGAGAGTGGTCTCCGCGTACTTGAGGCCTCAGCTAGGTCGCGGCGTCTTTTCAATATGTTAAAAAATGCCCGCGAGTAAAAAATAAGGTCGCCATGGAAAAAATCGAATCTTTTTTTTACTCGTAGGTTTAGTCGTAGTAGGTCAGCATGTTAGTCGTAGGTAATCGAGGGTAGTTGAAGGTAGTCGTAGATAGTCTTCATCATAGTCGAAGGGAGGTTGAAGGAGATCAAAGGGAGGTCATCTTTACTCTCCACTATTCGATGTCGAATTTTCCCGAAGTTAGTCGTAGCTAGTCGAAGCTGGTCTTCAACATAGTGGAAGCTGGTCTTCAACATAGTGGAAGCTGGTCTTCAACATAGTCGAAGCTGGTCTTCAACATAGTCGAAGCTGGTCTTCAACATAGTCGAAGCTGGTCTTCAACATAGTGGAAGGAGGTCTTCAACATGTCATTTTTTCAAACTCTTCTAAACTCGCTAATTAGGTTGCCCAAGTGGGACAGCCCCTTTACAGGCACATTAAGGCAGCAACGCAATAAGTAAACAGTAAACAATAATGAAATAAATTATGAGTTATGCGAAGTAACCAGACTCTAAATATAATTACGTGAGATTAGATTCACATCAGTTTAGTTTAGAGATGTGACATGGAAGGAGGCCCTTTGGCCCATCGACTCAGCACCGACCAACATAGTATATCATCCGATCACATTATACTATGTTGTCCCACTGTTGGATCCTCACTCTAAGGGCATTGCTGCCTTAGAGGTCAATTAACGTTTAGACTGGCATGTCTTTGAAATGTGGTAGGGTGGCGCCGTACATGGCAGCCTCGCCAACAGCCTGTCTCGTCCCTTTCTCCTTTTGTTGTTTTAGTCTGTGTTTACTTGTATGTTTTAGTGTATCTTTAGGTTTTGTTTTACGTGGGGGGGGGTGGTGGGGTGGCCTGGTTGGGGGAAACTTTTTTTATCTCGTAACTTGACGGAGATGAGAGAGTTTCTGTATCTTATCTCTATCCGCACTGCGGCCTTAACATTGTGTAGTTGGCGATCCCTTTGTTAGGGTTCGACTTCGGGAGCTCCAACCGCAGGAGCGGGGAGCTTCGATCGTCCCGGCTGCGGATGTTTCGCCGCCCCGACCGCGAGAGAAAATGGGGAAAGAGAGTGCAAGTTATTTGCCTTCCGTCGCAGTTGGGAACGCTGAAAAACAAGATGTGCATGCTGCCACCTGCACTGGTGAGGACTCTGACTGAGTGTCGTGAGTGCAGTGATCTCAGTGTTTGTGGGGACATCACTCCTTGAGGACATCCCGGAGTCTAGTGTGAGTGTGGACGGCTTTATGACTGTTCGGGCGGACAGGACTGCAGAGAGAGTGACAGCGGTCGGTACAACTCTGGTCACATCGCGGTGAAGGAGCGTGTGTGTGTGTGTGGCCCGGACATTGAACTAATGGCTGTGAGTCTCCGCTTATGCTGTGTGCCCTGGGGATTGTCACGCACCGGCCGCTGTGGTGGCTGTTTAAGTTTATATTTAATCTTTGTCGTTATGTGTCTTGTTGCTTTTTCTAACGTATGACTGCAAGGCAAATCAAATTTTGCTGTACCTCGGTACAAGCCACAATAAAGGACCATTGAACCTGAGCACCCGGAGACAATTCACGCAGTGAAAGGGAGAACATGCAAACTCCGTACAGACAGCACCCGCAGTCAGGATCAAACCCTGGTCTCTGATGTTGTACGGCTGCAACTCTACCACTGCGCCACTTTGCTGCCCTAGTTGGTTGAGTACAACTGGGTATCATGTAAATAATGCCACACTAAAGGCCTCTGGCAGAACGACAGCATGTATGAGAATGTAAATTTGCACGTTTTTGAAGGTGCCACATCTGCAAAATGTTAATTGTCATCACCACTTCAACTTTAAATGTTTATTGGGGGGCATCTCCATGCTCCAGTTTATGCTCTCCCACAACGTTGGGCAAGAAAGTAGAGCTAAGGTCAAAGATCAGATCAGTTATGACCTGACTCATAGGGAGGGCAGGGTCAGGGGGTTGTATAGCCTGTTCCTGCTCCTAATTCTCTGTTATTTTCTTGTAATAGGAACCTTTAAAGTTTAATAGCCAGAAGGCTGCAGAAAATCTGCCAAATGACTGCAGCTTGCGGCTGTCTACAATACTGCTGGAGTAATCACTCCTGAACTTGGTGCTAGGAGTATCTGTACAATGTGTCCACAGATTAAAATAGTATTGTGATCATTAGTTAGTTTACGTACAACATATTGTCTGTTTCTGAACAAGTCCAAAAAGTTGAATGTGGTGATTCTTCGCCCAAATATTTGACACATTTACAATACCATAAATACCAATACCAGAGCAGATATCTGGATGAAAATCGGTACCAGTTTGCACAGAATCACATTTAACCACCACAGTGCTGCAGACCAGATATTTAGTTTAGGAAGGAACTGCAGATGCTGGATTACACCAACGATAGATACAAAATGCTGGAGTAACTCAGCAGGCCGGGCAGCATCTCTGGAGAAAGTCGCGGCCCGAAATGTCACCTATTCCTTTTCTCCAGAGATGCTGCCTGACCCGCAGATGTACGCCAATGTTTTGTGTCTACCTTCAGTTTTTTTATTGTCACATGTACCGAGATATTGTGAAAAGCTTTTGTTGCTGTTCTCTGTTTTGGTTCTGTTCTCGGTAGATATTAATTGTTTGCTTATAATTTGGGCTGAATCTTATGCATTCTTTGCCTGAAATGCATACAAGTCGCATGATAACTCATGGGACCTTAAGTCTGCTAAACATCTTGTCTTTCACCACCTTTGCTATCATTTGCCAACTGTGTCCTGCTACTCAACCAGTTCCCACCATTTTTGCAGTATTTGCTTTTATTTTTTTTCTTCACTTGCTCTTTTTGGGAGTGCGATGTTTTCATCTTGATTAAGCCCAGGCCCAATATTCCTGACACTTTCAGAAACCCCCTTACTGATGGCCTTTTGTTAGTGTGGGGTGTGCATAAGTTATAGTTCACCCCATCAACCCTTTGCATGATAAAAAGATAATAGCATCAAAAAACAGGGCGAAAATGTCAAGTATTCGAGGTCATTCATTTGAGGTGAGAGGGGAAAGTACAAACGAGATTTGCGAGGCATGTTTTATTATACAGATAATGATGGGTGCCTGAAAGATGCTGTCAGGAGAGATGGTGAAAACAAATATGAGAGAATTAGACAGGCACATGAACAGGCAAGGGATTGAGGGATAAAGACCATGTGCAGTCAGACGGGGATTAGTTAGATCAGCTTTCATAGTTGGCACAAACATGGTTGGACGAAGGGCCCTGCACTATACTTTATTATCTTAATTTTTTATTTTAACTTACCTTGTCACAGAAGTAGGCCATTCTGCCCACTCTGTTCATGCCAGCCCACAGGAGAGCAATCCTTAAATCCCACTCTCCTCCCCCCTCACCTGCAACCCTGCACCTATTTGTTCTCCAATGACAATTAACTCCCCTGTGATGATATTTCTTCTCTGCTGTTCACTGTCACTGGGTACATTTGCAGCAGCCACTGAGGATGTGAGAGTTAGCTGGACTGTGCACATGGTCTTGCACAGGGGGCATAAACTAACTTCACAGATTGTATCCGAGCGAGGAGCATGCAGCAAGGCAGGTTATATGCACAAGTGCGGTGAGGTACAGGCTCATTGAGTGCCTTGCGTGCAGCAGCATCACAGGCACATCGACTCAGACCAACACACATGAGCATAAACTACGCACAAAATTCTGCAAAATCAGTCAAAAGATAAAAGGCCACAACAATATTAGTACAAAACAGGGTTAGTAAGAAGAACAAGCCCATAACCGTGCGCAGGGGGGGGTGTCCTTCCCCAAGCTGTGAACCAGTGGCACTGGCTGCTGCATCACTGCTGCCATCAACTGTTCCTTATTGATTTATTTCAGCGCCGAACCGTGTGATCCATAATTGCCTGGTTTCTTTGTTTATTTTCATCTTAATTAAGATTTACAGGTAGAAAAGAAACTGATTCCAGGAGCCTTATGAATAATTATTAAACACGCAATCGTCCACTCCATGCCAAATCCCCAAGGGAATCTTGGCCCAGCAACCTTGCAGACACCGTCATTAGGCAAAGGATCCATTATTTTAAACCCATATTCTGTAGTGCATTGATTTGTTGAAAGCGGAGGACAGCTCAACAAATCGACCTATTGCTCCAGCCTGCTTTTAATTGCAATGTTTTTAGCAAACTAAGCAGCTCTTAACGTTATGACAGGACCAACATGAACAGAATTGTTTTGTCTCGTTTAGAGATACGGTGCGGAAACAGGCCCTTCGGCCCACCAAGTCTGTGCAGACCAGCAAGAACATCATTCTACACATGAGAGACAATTTACAATTCTTACTGAAGCCAATTAACCTACAAACTTGTACGTCTTTGGTGTTGAAGGAAACTCATGTGGTCACGGGAAGAACGTACAAACTCTGTACAAACAGCACCCACAGTCAGGGGCGAACCCGGGTCTCTGGCGCTGTAAGGCAGCAACTCTAACACCGCACCACTGTTCCGTCCCAGAGTATTTATTGAGACCAGATCTGTATCGCGCTCTCCATGTCACTTACACTGTAAAATGGGGTACATTTGGTGGATGATGAGGTGAATTTATATAATATTCTTTGCTCTATTCCAATACCAGCAAAGGTTTTTGTGCCTTTATAATTTAAGACAACACATTATGTACATGAAGTAAGTTAAACAAACAATACACGTCGGTGATTAAAGTTTAGTGTACACTTTACCTTGATTGGAGATTGAGCACAGGAGAAGGCCAAGGAGGTTTGAAATCAATATTGCCTGTTGCTGCCAGTGAAATATGAACAGTCCTCATGCATTGCATTGGTGAAACAACAAAGAACATTTCCTGCCAATTTTCGGCAATCAGCACATCCATCTCCCTGAAAGGTCCACCCTCCCAGTCACTGTCTCCTCCTCGGACAAATGCACTGGATTGCAACTGGAGATCCCAACTTATCAGTCTGAGTCTCTTTGACTCCCGTGGCCTGAACCCATGGAATTCCCTAGTCCACTGCTTTAGCAAAGTCATTAAAACCAGTTCATTTCATGTAGGTTGGCATTTCCTCTCCAATAAGAGGGACTTCATTGAAACACACTGGCCAAATAATGCATTGCAATTGCAACTGATTTGTGCTAAATTTGGAAGTAATACATTATCAACAGCATCTCTAAGGTTATTTCTCAATTTTCTTGTGTAGTGATATAAGTTTAATGGGGTCATAAACCATGCACCATGGAAACAGGCCTTCAGCACAACTTGCCCATGCCGACCAACATACCCCGTCCACACTAGTCCCACCAGTCTGCTTTTGCCCCATATCCTTCTAAATATGTCCTATCCATGTACCTGCTCAAATGTCTTTTAAAAGTTGTGATAGTACCTGCCTCAACTACCTCCTCTGTCAGCTCGCTCCATATGCCTACCAACCTTTGTGTAAAAAACAAAGTTGCCCCTCAGTTTCCTATTAAATATTTCCCCCCTTCCCCCTCCTCGTATTGATCCTATATCCCGATTCCTGGAGAGCAGCAAAATAAAAAGATGAAACTGTTTTGAGAGGGTAATCAATTCTTGAACACTTTAGTTTGGGTTACGCTAGCATATTTAAGCAGCTGTGTTAATTTCCTGTTGCTCCTGACTTTCTATATGGTGAACTGTGCTGGAGTTTGCACAACTAGTTCATGTATGTTGGGAGAATTCATGTGCACTGTATTTTTTACTTAAGGTATTTTTTTTATACCTAAAATATTATGAGGCTGTTCTTAAAATTAAAAATTTAAGACCCAGGCATCAACCAGTTCCCTTCTCTCCACTATTTAAAAATTGACCTGCAGTCCAACTTCCATAATGCAACGATTATCCCCGCACACCGGCATTTTTATCCATGCATTTCTCCACATGATTTCTTAACATCAGTCAAGACCGTGTCTTGGATTCTGCAACACATTCTTTCCTTCATATACTTGGAAACACTTTTTTTTTTGCTGTGTTCTTCTTCTGTCTATTTCTAAAAAGGAAAATGAAAGTTGGGTCTAATAAGGATCCTTACTTGAGGATATTCTAAGTGAAGCTAATGCAATATTATACACAGCATCCCCGGCCCAAAACAACTCGGAACTAAATTGGAAATTTTATTTTATGATTGCAGCATTTGCAGTTGACCTGATCAACCCCTATTTTGCCATTGACACATGGATTTCATTAAAAAAAGACTTTTGCTTTAGAAGTATCGTATCTCCATTTCAGTAGCGTACCTGTCACTTATAGATCAAGGGTCAAGTAATGTTTCTTTCAGAAAGAGGTTACTTGCCCTTGGATAATTGCCTTAGTTTCATTTTAAAGCCAAAATCCTTTTCGGAAATAGGAATTCTAGCCCTTTTCTTTCCCATGGAAAACTAATTACATGGAGCGATGATTGTACGAACAAAACGATCAGTAGAAACGTCAACAAGAAATGGCGAGCCAAGTGCTCCCCATATTAATGTAAGTGATGAGTTGGGCTACAGTGTGTGGTGGTGGGTTAGAATCAGATATTTCCCATGTGTACTGATTGAATTTGATGCAGATCAAAGATAGACCTGGGGTGAGAGGATGGGGCAGGATGAGCTGAGCCACTTGCATGCATCCATGAATCCGATGTAGCAATGCACTGGCACAGGTCAAGCCATGGATCACAGGAGGAAGGAATGGGACATTGTGCAGTGAAAGTAGTGTTAGAAGTTGAGACAGCCGATATGAAACCAGCTGGGGTTAGTTTAGAAAAACAGCATGAAAATGGGCCCTTTGGCCCAACGTGTCCATTCCAACCATTGAGCACCCATTCACATTAGTTCTATGTTATCCCACTTTCTTATCCATTCCCGATACATGAGGGGTAATTTTACAGGGGCCGCTTAATCTACACACCCGCACATCTTTGGGATGTAGGAGGAAACTGGGGCATACAGAGGAAACTTACGCGGACACAGGGAGACAGCACCTGAGTTCAGTATCGAACCCGGGTCTCTGGTGTTGTGAGCCAACATCTCTACCAGCTGCGCCACGCTAATTTTTTAATCCTAAATATTAACGCCCAAACTAACCATATATCCCAGCATTACAGATTATTTTTGAAATCATCTTTTGGTTACTTTCTAAAATTGTGTGACCTATTGAACCAATAATTTGTTCCCCTCAAAAGAATCTTGCCCTCTCTCTTCTCCACCCAATAAAGGCAGCCAAAGCGCACAGTGTTGTGAACACTAACCCACTCTGTTTGAACTCGCCATTTTTGAATTAACCCAGCAATGAACTTATTCAAAACTGATGGCAGTATCGCATCTACAACATATTGTCACAGATTCAAGAGGATAAAGGGGAAGGAAAACTATCCTCTGCTTGTAAGCAGACACTCCAGTGCAGTTGCAGGAGAGTGTTGTGTAATCAGATGTGCCATTTTTCAAGTCCGATGGAAATCCTGCACACTTGGGTACTATTTTGAAAATGCACTTAGTTTAGTTTAGAGATACAGCGTGGAAGCAGGCCAATCGAGTCCGCATCGACCAGTGATTCCCGCCCATTAACACCACCCTACACAGACTCGGGACAATTTTACATTTTTACAAAGACCTGGACGTCTTTGGAGTGTGGGAGGAAACCGAAGATTTCTGAGAAAACCCACGCAGGTCACGGGGAGAATGTACAAATTCCTAACAGACAAGCACCCATAGTCAGGATTGAACCCGGGTCTCTGGCACTGTAAGGCAGTAACTCTACCGCTGCACCACCATGCCACAAGTAATTGCATCCAGGTCGGTAATTGCTTGTTATCACTAATGGCTTTTGTCAATGTTCCAAATGTGATCATTAGCACTTTGCTGTTTGTGGGAACTTACTGATGAAATATTGGTGCCACATTTCCAACCTCACAAATCACTTTGAAAATCAGTTTCATATGCACTCTTGGATTGGTTTTGAACAGGATATGAAGGGCAGGATATAAACACAGTCTTTGTTTACTTGGGGCTTTAATCCAAAGGGTATGAAGTGTCACTAGACATACAACCTTGTGCCTCTTCCACCGATGAGACTGAGTGAGTGGTTCTCACTGCAACTTGCAAGAGTCCAAAGCAGGAAATGGAAATGAGATTTAAAGCATGTTCAGAAATCAAAAATAATGAAGGGATTGGAAACTGGGAATCGAAGAGAAAAAGAGAAAAGGTGGAGAAATAATTTCAAAAAGCATGAAGTTGTGCAGACGTAATATGCCAACAGTCTAAAGTTAAATTCACACAGATGAAAAATCATCTATTCCTGACCATACACGCCTTAAATTTGTGTTCGATTATGCGTAAGTGCACTGTAAATTAACAACTCAAATGCATTGTGATGTCAGTAAAGGTCGGTGCGCTGGTTCCTGAGACGGCAGGTTATTAATAATAAGGAAGGCAAGAAGTATGTATGCAAGCAGTTATTGAAAGGGATTTGGGGTAGAAAAATAAGGAAGTCTCACTGAGTTTGTACAGGGTTTTGGAGATGGCTCATTTAGAAAACACCCTTGCAGTTTTCCTGGTCAAATGTAACAAGAAACTGTGGAAAAACCTTGCATGCTACCCAGTCATATCATGCCATACAAGGCTACTATCAAGCCAACACAAGTACGGCAGGTAATGTAAAGAGAAGATTGCCAAAGTGTAGAATAGTATTATAGCATCACAGTTGCAGAGAAAAAGTGCAAGGTTTGCAATGAGGTACGTTGGAAGATAATAACTTATGGGAGGACAGTCCAGCAGTCTCATACCTGCAGGGAAGAAGTTATTCCTGAATCTGGTGGCATGTACTTTCAAGCTTTTGTATCCCCTTGCCCAGCGGGAGAGGGGAGAAGAAGGAATGACCTGGGTGAAAATGGTCTTTGATTATGTTGCAACTATGCCAAGGCATTGTGAAGTATAGATGCTTTCCATCTGCCTGAATGAATGCATCTCCAATAACTCTCAAGAAGCTCCACAGTGAAGCATACCCACTTGATTTCTACCTTGTATATCAACTCACCCATCTATCTCCTTCTCTGTGCATGCACAGTAAGCCAAGTATGTGTCATCTGCAAAGCACATTGCAGTAACCCATCGAGACCACTCTGCCGGCACCTTTCAAACCACCAATCCTTTCCCACCACGAAGAGTTCAAGGCATGTGAACGCCACCACCTGCATCTTCCCCCAACTTGGACATGTGTTGCTTTTCTTTCAACATCATCAGCTCTAACTCTCAGAACTCCCAACTTGGGAGATACCAAAAGAACTGCAGCAGCTCAGGAAAGTGTTTCACCTCCACCTAAAGGTCAATGAGAGGGAGATAATAAATAGGAAGGAATTGCAGTTGCTGGTTTAAACCGAAGATAGACACAACAAGCTGGAGTAACTCAGCGGGACAGGCAGCATCTCTGGAGAGAAGGAATGGGTGACGTTTTGGGTCAAGACCCTTCTTCAGTCTGAAGAAGGATCTCAACCCGACATGTCACCCATTCCTTCTCCCCAGAGATGCTGTCTGTCCCGCTGAGTTACTCCAGCTTTTTGTGTCTATCATCGAGAGATAATAAGTGCTGTCCTTAGCAGTGTAGATGGGGTGGGAGATTGCAGCCTTCACGTGGTCTGCCCTGTTTCGACGAATGCAATCAACCTGGCGTGTACAATCAAATAAGATCAAATAGAACAAGTTGTCTTACAACTTTAGGCTGTGCACACCATACGCAAGCAGAAGAGAAGCAGTGTAGATCGATTAATGCATTGTTGAAATAGTGAAGTAAGGTACTTCATATAAATATGCTACGCGTTCCTGCTGCAGTGTCGCAGAGGGACATGGGCTCCACTATTTAATTTGGCTCAGGAACAAAATTAAAGTGCAAATTTACAGAGAGCAGCGATTAAAAAGGATGTGAAGAAATGAATATCAAACTATAAAAATAAATAATTTGTTCTCTATTTATCTAACCATTATGTTCTACAAGTGAAAGTGATTTGACAAATTTCCAAGGTTTAACAGACATATCATATAACTTTCTTAAAAAATTTGCCTGCATAAATTAGAATAAAGTAAAATCTTGTAAATGTATGAAATAGGCCAAAGCTTTCTGTTGGCTTTTCTTATGTTTAATTATTATTTGTTAAATTTAATTGAGCCAAAATACAGGGTATCACCCCCAAGTATCTGAAGTGTGTGTGTGTGTGCGCTTCTCAGCTAAAAATAGAGTGGACAGGTTGAGTGAATGGGCAGATGCGTGGCAGATGCAGTATAATATAGATAAATGTGAGGCAATATAATTTGGTGGCAAAAACAAGGGGGCAGATTATTATCCCAATGGGGTTAGGTTAGGTAAGGGGGAGGTGCAGCGAGACCTGGGTGTCCTTGTACACCAGTCACTGTAAGTTTGTGTGCAGGTACAGCAGGCAGTGAAGAAAGCTAATGGAATGTTGTCCTTCATAACTAGATGATAGAGGATTTCAGTATAGGAGTAAAGAAGTTCTGCGGTTGTATAGGGCTCTGGTAAGATCACATCTGAAGTATTGTGTACAGCTTTCGTCTCCTAATTTGAGGAAGGACATCCTTGTGATTGAGGCAGTGCAGCGTAGGTTCACGAGATTGATCCCTGGGATGGCGGGACTGTCATATGAGGAAAGATTGAAAATACTAGGCTTGTATTCACTGGATTTTAGAAGGATGAGGGGGGATCTTATAGAAACATATAAAATTATAAAAAGGACTGGGCAAGCTAGATGCAGGAAAAATGTTCCCAATATTGGGCGAGTCCAGAACCAGGGGCCACAGTCTTAGAATAAAGGGGAGGCCATTCACCCAGACAGTTGTGAATTTGTGGAATTCTCTGCCACAGAGGGCAGTGGAGGCCAAATCACTGGATGGGTTTAAGAGAGAGTTAGATAGAGCTCTAGAGGCTAGTGGAATCAAGGGATATGGGGAGAAGGCAAGCACGGGTTATTGATTGGGGATGATCAGCCATGATCACAGTGAATGGCGGTGCTGGCTCGAAGGGCCGAATGGCCTCCTCCACCTATTTTCTATGTTTCTATGTCTTTGCTGAGGGGTGAGATCGATGGGCCCTTATGGGCACTTCCTCCATGCGTGACACCCATAAACACGCCTCTAGTGTTTATTACACATTCGACATAATCTGACACGCTGTGTTGCCATTTACGTGCAGAAGTGTTACACAGGAAGTCAACAGCTGTGTGATAATTTCAATAAAACATTCGCAGCACAGTTTATGAAGGAACCAAAAACTTTAATTAAATCAGATGACCAATTTGCGTGCAAAGGCAAGCACAGAATGTTCTGCTTGGGTGAGTCTTGGGTTGTCAGACACAGTTACTTAAGTAATTTATCATGTTTTTTTTGCCACAGTGAACAGTGGGAATTGTTTTCCAATAATTAATAACCGTATGTTTTTGGAACAGGTTTTCCACATCACTCCCCGTGAAAAGTTAGATATCTTTGAGAACTAATATTTGCTTACCCCAAGGAAGTGATTCATAAACTTGGTGCGATTTCAATGATGTTGAGGTTTGAAAATATTTTTCTAAGTTTCACTGGAGAAGAGAAGAATAACTTGGTCTTATTTGTTTAGCTGCTACAATACATTTCAGTCATAATGCAATAATCCAGTTAGTAAGCAAGACAGGTGCCAGCAACAGGCCTTGTTTCCCCAACACTAATGAATTTGATTGCGATTCAGCAGGACCCGTGAGTATAACAGGTCACCTCACCCACTGCATGGTGAGTTTAGCAAATTGCCTTCATTAGCTTCAAATAAATTCCTAGCATTTTTATAAGAAGCAAAACATGATGCAGAATAATTGTCTGTCCCAGTTTGAGTAGAGTCAATTCAAATCAAATTATAATAAAATGGACAAAAAGTTAAACCAAGATCAGTTTATAAGAAGGAAGAAGGGTTTTGGCCCGAAACGTTGCCTATTTCCTTCGCTCCATAGATGCTGCTGCACCCGCTGAGTTTCTCCAGCTTTTTTGTGTAACCCTCAGTTCAGTTTAGTTTGTCACATGTACCAAGATACAGTGTAAAGCTTTTGCTGTGTGCTAACCAGTCAGCGGAAAGACAATAAATGATTACAATTGAGCCATTTACAGTATAGAATCGATGAATCCTGATTATTCCTCCTTTCAGGTAAAGGATGGGAACTGTTCAAGAAGGAACTGCAGATGCTGGAAAATCGAAGGTACACAAAATTGCTGGAGAAACTCAGCGGGTGCAGCAGCATCTATGGAGCGAAGGAAATAGGCAACGTTTCGGGACGAAACGTTGCCTATTTCCTTCGCTCCATAGATGCTGCTGCACCCGCTGAGTTTCTCCAGCAATTTTGTGTACCAAAGGATGAGAACTCTTGTGTATATGGTGCCTCGTACTAATATCTTGTACTTTATAATGCTAAAGAACTCTGAATGATCATGTTGGAGGTGACCGAAATATCGCTTGAAATAGATTTTGTAGGTTACTTTTAAACGATAATTAGATGAATGTCAATGTGTCCTGACACTTAAACTCTGATGTGTGGAGAGAAAGCAAATGTTTGTATTCATATGATAATAATGGTCCAATGGCGTATAGGTAGAGTTGCTACCTTACAGCGCCAGAGACTCGGGTTTGATCCAGACGCCATCAGAATATGTACAAGATTCAAATTCAACTTAAAATGCAATCTTCATTGTCCGGCCCATGGGATGTTTTCCACATCTCAACAGTGGTTAACTGATGTCCTACGCTTTCTGCAATATTCTGCTGCAAATCAAATCCATTGAAATATTTTGTTTGAATTTTGTAGATGATCACGCAAATCAATTTGTTTATCAAACCTGGCACTACAAATCTCACAGTTAAAATGTTTCCCCTCAGCGTTTGGTTTATGAATGTTCAGATGGTACTGCAAATCTTTTTCACTTTTGCAACCATTCCTTCACCTCCTGACCAAGACTGAAGCTATAGACCTGATGATCAAAGTGTTGTTGGTTTAGCTTGGTGACTATAGATGGCAGAATTGACAGTCAGAAAGTTTGCCAAGATGCTTATTGCAAGCAGTGAGATGCCTCAAACTGGAATGATAGCAATGGATGATTGTTGCTTGAAGGCTAATAAAATTGCATCAGAAGCTAGGACATCTGCCTGGCCTTGTTAGCAGAGCTTGTTAGTAAACTACTGTGAAAAGGTGCCAATAAACTTTGCATGCAAGCTAAATTCTCTTTCAAAAGAGGGATTGGGACAGTCAAAACAATTCAGTGACATGAAACCATTCTTAAAATATCTTTTACCTTGTAGATGATTTGATGTGGAGTGAGATTTGCCCGGACTAGTAAGATGAATTCAGAACTAAAAGGTTGTGCTACTGGGTGGATTCAGATCATTCATACAGAATGAAGCATAGCATCTCTTGACTAAAACTGTATCTGTATTAAGTAAAAGCCTATTTGCCACTTTTTGTTTCTATATTCGTCCTCAATTTACAATGGATGATCTCTGGGTTAAAGATGTTAGATACCAAAATGAAACAATTAAAGAGCTCTATTTAGCACTGGCCCGCTTAATATTATCACTCAGAGCCTATATGGAACAAACAAGTGTAACGTCAGTCTGAAGAAAGGTCCTGAACTGAAGCGACAGCTCGCCATGTTCTCCAGAGATGTTTCCTGACCCGCTGAGTTACACCAGCACTTTGCGTCTTTGTTTCTTGTTAATGGCCAGTTGTGTCAAATTGAGACAATGGGCACGAGTGGAAGGATATGGTTAAGAGAAGAAAGAAAATTACTCGGCTTGGATGGGAAAACTAGTTGACGCACAGGATTCCAATACCTGGGATTCTGTACTTCAGAAATCCCTTATCATCAATCATGGTTACAGATCAACAGTCTGAACGCCTGCTTGAATACTCAATGTATTGAGAGCACACCCTGGGAGTAATATTCCATTTACAAGTAAGTGTAGCAGTGTTGATGGTTTAATATTGTTCCCGTGCAATATCGCATTTTTGCTGGGAATTGGGTTGAGATTCCCAATCTCTTTTTGCATTAGGCTTTCGTAGAGGAATGGCACGTGAATCCCCACATCGGTGGCTGGAATTTAGACCTTTTGAATAAAAGGACCGTGTCAAACCAACTAAGTCATCTTTTTTGTTTCTTTTCTCTGAATTGTGTACTGTATGCATCTGAATGACATGTACATTGAGCTTGTGACTGAATTTCAATGACTGAATATTTCTTCACTTTCCAGATGAAGTAGACCTAGTGGATAGGCTTGTTTCCTCGTCTTCTGATCTCACCAACGTGTCGATATCCACTGATGAAGAGAACTGTACAGTCTATGAAATTGGGCAATATTCCACGCTCAGCGCACCCACCAGAAAAGTGTTTGGGAGCAGGTATGACCCATTGCTTTATTTTAAGGCATGTTTCTAGATTCAGTGAGATGTAAAAAGATTCATTGTTTCGAGTGTTACGCACAACCATTCAAATGCTGTGAGATGATTTCTCTTTGCATAGTACACAGTAAAATTGTTCTCCTGGTCAAGGCTTCCCAAAGTATAAAAGCTATCTAGTCCATTATTACATGCTGAGTAAATCAGACTTGGTTTGACGAGCTGCTGAAACAATCCTCCAAGATCAGAGGAAGCAGAAACCATGACTCCTCCATTATTGAGAGCGACTCGTTCCAACTACACTCACCAAGACTGTTGGATACCGTAGCATAGTTCAATGCCATCATTGCACACAGAAATCTTCTGTGACCCAATGAGGAGTTTAAAAACAGTTGGTGAGAGGGACTTGGGTCTGCTCACATCACAATATCCACCAGTAACTCTACACCAGGTTGCTGGTGGAAGTTCACTTACTACTCTGCCATGGTGGAGCAGGTAGCACTAGCCTTGTCAACAGGGAGAACTGTTCTCGAGGGGGCAACTAACAGTTTCCCCACTTATAATTAGTCATCTCAGAGGTGGGCATTGGTGGTTCTCATTGGCCTTCTCACTGATGAATAAGGTTCAGTTCAGGACTCAATTTTCCTTGGATCTACAGGTGGGTGCTGTGATCCCGGCACTTAAATCGGGTGGAATTTGCTTGATTCCGCTTTTAAAAAATACCCAATGTCTTGGCCTCCATAGCAATCTGTGGCGATGAATTCCACAGATTCACCACCCTCTGACTAAAGAAGTTCCTGCTCATCTCCTTTCTAAAAATATGTCATTTAATTCTGAGGCTGTGCCCACTGATCCCAGACTCTCCCACCAGTGGAAACATCCTGCTCACATCCACTCTATCCAGGCCTTATACATGTTCGATTGGATCTTGTGGGCTTCACAGGCACCACTGCCAACTTTATACCGTTCTCAAGCTGCCTAAAATCTATTCCTTCCAAATGTTCAGACCTCAACAGGTTCCTTCAGCTCAGAAGTATTTAAATGATGCTGTGTTTCAGAGATTGGTAGGTGGTCCAGACAAGTTGCAAACATTCTGGGATTAACACGTCAGTTCACATAATTTGGGAAGCATAAAAGGAAAGTACAATGTTTGAATTACTGTTCGTTATTGGTAATGAATTCAATACCAGCATGTCATTCAATGTCACATTTCAAACTGCTATTTATATCGTGCAATCTTGTGCAAGTTTTTTTGTTGTTGCTTTTTTCACTATTTAAAGGAACACTTCTCTACATGCTGGGAAACCTGAAGAAGCATCTTCAGCAAAGACAGCAGACTTTGCAACTCCTTCCAAAGTCCACAAAAATTGCTGAATCTAAGAGTGAATGTTTCTTTTAGCACTGAGCTCCCGAGAGACTAATTCCTTGGATCCTCACTCGTGACACCGTGTGTGTGTGTGTGTGTGTGTGTGTATATATATACATTTCTATATACAGTATACCAGCTTGTCACAGGCATTGTCAGAATACTTTCCCACCAACATTTGGGTAGGAGGCAAGAAGTATATTTTTCTTGTCGCAATCGTGAAAATATGTCTTGTAAGGTTTTCACAGCGGATGTCAGTTTGAGTTTCTGCATTCCCATTCCTTATGCTTAATCGCTTGACTTCCTGCCAATTAGAGGAAACCGTGGGATCACGAGCAACAGAGTGATGTGGGTACGATAACGAGACCTTTCCCAAAGGAGACATCTACTGCTGGCCCCTCAATCACTAGCAGACATCAGATGTGTTCAGATGGAATACAACAGCGTTTTCCCAGGGTGGAAATGCCCAACACTAGAGGACATAATATTAAGATGCGAGGGCGGAAAGTTTAACGGAGATATGCGGGGCAGGTTTTTTTTTTACACAGAGAGCGCTGGGGGCCTGGAACACATTGCCAAGGCTGGTGCTGAAGGCAGGAACGATAGTGACATTTGAGAGGCTTTTAGATACATGGATGTACAGAGAACAGAGGGGTATAAATCATGCACATGCAGATAAGATCAATTTAACCAGGCTTCATAGAAACATAGACATAGAAACATAGAAATTAGGTGCAGGAGTAGGCCATTCGGCCCTTCGAGCCTGCACCGCCATTCAATATGATCAAGGCTGATCATCCACTTCAAGTTGGGACAAATTTTCTACATTTTTTCCCAGAAGTATTTTCTGCGCAGAATAGTCCTGGTTGTGGGAATATTGTGGGCGATATATTGATGATTTGGTATTTTGGGTTTGTTCAGCTGCTTTTTATGTAGGAAGCTTAATGTTGGTATGTGGGGAGATCACGTCAGCGAAGGGGGTCAATAAATGCAGCCTAACCTCTCTGGCTTCATGTTTCTATAGCTCAGCACCCGAGTCCTTATTAAAACAATCTTGTACATGTTGTTTCTTACGTTCTGATAGATTTTTGTCTCGGAGCCAAAAATATTGCAATGTCTGTGTGCGACCTGAACAATAATACAAATATTGCAACATTAGAGCTTAGAATTGGGAATCCAAGCGGAAAACATTCCTATTCAACTGACAACTGCTAAAGTTTTTGGCAAATGCACAAACATAGACATTGGAGCCCACGGCAACTTGTTACATGCTGCACAATCCGATGTCAACTTTGTTTAGTTTAAATAGTGCTGGATGTTGTTTTCAGGTGAGATCATGTAATCATGTTATCTGTGATCTTGGCCCAGACACTTCTGTGCATATATCAGTCAGCACACACCAAATAATCTAACTCACATTTCCGCTCTTATATAATTTGTAGCTCAAAATTCCACTCTTCGATGATTGTTGAAGGGCAATTTAAAAACATTTTTTTTTTTTTTTTTGCAAGGTTTTGCTTTTTTTCACTGTTTAAAGGAATACTCTTCTACACACTGGGAAATCTGAAGAGCTATCTTCAACAATGACAGCGGGCTGCTCATCTCCTTCCAATGTCCACAGAAAGTGTTGAATCTAAAAGGGAGTGTTTCTTTCAGCAATGAGCTGCTGGGATACTAATTCCTTGGATCCTCACTTGTGACACTGCGAGCTACACCCCATCCCATTCTGTGCAGCTATGACGATGGCTGGTCACGGACTTCATGCCAGGAGGCAAGGGAATGGCCATCAGTGAAGAGCCCACGTCCAGAGAGTCTTCGTAGACACCATAATCCAACTGCACTTGCTGTGTTTCCCTGGCAACCTTCATCGTGACATTATCTGGAGGCCCTTCAAGCACTCGAGCTGCGAATGCTCCTTCCATGGAGGTCAAGGCCATGTCGACTCTCATCTTCCTCAACACTATTATTCCAAGCATTTGATGAACCTGGGCCTTTTTAATGAAATGAAAATGTTCCACACACTGGGTGTGCCAATGGAACCACACGAGACTCCATGTTTCTGGTGGTCAATTCTGCCAAGCAGGGTGGGCCCTGGGGAGCACATACATCTATGATGGTATTGGGTTAAACAATTCTGTCACCTGCAACAGTTGTGTGGGGAGTGCCTGGGGGGGGGGGGGGGGGGGGGGGGGGACTCCATGTTTCTGGGGGCGGGGAGGTGGCTGGTTACTAAGTTAGAATGACCAAGTTGGGGTGACCAAGTGGTTGCTGAGAGGGAGTCCATCATCATTCAGTACCTGCTGTACATCGAGCTAACAGCCTATGCCAGAGGAGCTAGGAGGAGACCTGGAGCCTGAGGTCCATCAGGTGAGGCCAGAGTAGAAGCAGGGGAAAGAAGGCAAGGACCAGAACAATGTTGGCCTGGGCTCTTAGCTGAGTGGAGGGTTTGGCCACTGGCTTTGCAGGATATAAGAGACTCCCCAGCAGAAACAGTATCCCCAAGGAACCTGCAAAATAACATTCTCCAAAGCAAACCAAGTGACCATCCCCACAGTAAAGTCCTCAACAGTGGAGCAGTGCTCCAATAATGGATGAGGCCACCTGCAGTCAGGACATGTGTGGATCTTATGCCCTGACTTTAGCATATCAATGAATATGAATATGACAAGCTGCCGGAGGAGGTAGTTGAGGCAGGGATCATTGCCTGTGATAAGGTGATTGGAAAATATTTAAATAGGAATCTCAGGGGTAACTTTTTCACATAAAGGGTAGTGGGTGTGTGGAACGAGCTGCCAGATGAGGTAGTTGAACTGTCCCAACGTTTAACAAGCAGATACACAGTACATGGATACAAGCGGTTTGGAGGGATATGGGCCAAACTCAGGCAGGTGGGACTAGTGTAGATGGGACATGTTGGCCGGCGTGGGCAAGTTGGGCTGAAGGGCCTGTTTCCGTACTGTATCACTCGATGACTCTATCTGTGACTCTACTCACTTACTGACTTGTTAGTTTTGCAGACGAGTTCAGCCTACTGATCAAACTCCGCTACAGCATGAGGGAGGACACCACCCTGTTCACAATCCTGGGCTCGCAGAGCCACATCTTGCTGCAAGTCCGGCTCAGTCCCTACGCCTTTAGCTTTGTGACCACCAGGCGGCGCCACTATGAGTAAGTTGGGAACACGAGGAAATGCTCACAAACCTTTGCAGCAAAATGTTGAGTTGTACCAACTAAGCAATGTCTGTTCATCTCCCGACACGGATGCTGCCTGACCAGCTGTGATAATGCAACAGTTTATATCCTGTGCAGCAATTCAGCATCTGCAGTCTACTGAGTCTACAATGTAATCTGTGTTCTTTATTCACATAACCTTGACAATTAATAACAATGTACAGAGAAAAATCCCTCTTTTGTTAAGTGGATTCATAAACGAAAAGCAATCTGTGTGTGTACGTGTACCTTAGGCTATGCACCTGCTGTTGCAAGACGTGACTCATTTTGCAAGTGTTCACTTTATTCAGGGCTATATGAGTGAAGGCAGGGATAATGCTGTGTCTGAAAGAATCCTTAAAAAACCCAGTTTAGGATGAGACGACAGGTTCTGCTGATGTTATTTCTGGGTCTTTAGATCACTGCACCCTCTCTATAAATGCACAATTGAATAAGATACTTGTATGTAGATAGACACAAAGTGCTGGAGTAACTGAGCGAGTCACGGCAGCATCTCTGGAGAAAAGGAATAGGTGACGTTTCGGGTCGAGATGCTTCTTCAGGGCCAGCATACTCCGGCGGGTCAGGGTCTGAAGAAGGGTCTTGACCTGAAACGTCATCTATTACTTTTCTCCAGAGATGCTGCCTGATCCACTGAGTTACTCCAGCATTTTGTGTCTCCCTCTGGAGAAAAGGAATAGGTGATGTTTCAGCATGAGACCCTTCTTCAGGGTCTTAAGAAGGGCCTCAACCTGAAATGTCACATATTCCTTTTCACCGGAGATGTTGCCTGACCCGCTGAGTTACTCCAGCATTTTGTGTCTATTTCTGGTGTAAACCAGCATCCACAGTTCCTTCCTACACAAGATACTTGAATGTATTTGTTTGCTGTGTGGTTATCCAGAGCTCTGGACCACTGGGCCCGACACATACATTCCTCCATTGGTAGAAGTTGAATAAATATGAAATAAATAAACCAGTATCAATAATGCAAGCCAAGAACCGGAGGCAGGTTCAATAACAAGATTTAAAAGACGGTTATATGGATAGGAATTGTTTGGAGGATATGAGACAAACACGGCCAAATGGGACTAGCTTCGATGGTGAGCACAGATGAGTTGGGCTGAAGGGCCTGTTCCCGTGCTGTGTGATTCCTTGCTTATTTCTTGTCTCACAATGCCTCAGAAACATCTCTGCCTGAGGCAGGCATCTTTGCTGTTTTAAGTCTGAGCTGAGTTCTCAAAATAGGATTCATTTTCCCCAAGCAAAAATGATCAAGTCTGGGGGCAGGAGGTGGGTTCCCATGAACTGCTGTCTGGTTATTCTTGTTTAAAAACCTTGAACATTTCAACCCTTGGGAGATCCCTTTGCGCCAATTTTAAATTGGAATCTACTCGGGTCCTTGAACCGAAATGCCGTTTAAATCAATTCACTTTCTCCGAGTGTGTAAATGGCCTAGCTTGTCAAACAGCATTTCTGCTAAACAAGTCGATCATTATCTGCTTGTCCTTGACATTTTTAAAATCTTTTTCATGCATCTTGTTCGAGTGCCCTGTCTCAACTTGCTCTCAATCCGTTAGACTGTCAGAGGTTCCCGGAAGTTCCCAGAGGTTTTTGTCAGTCTCCCTACCTGCTTCCACTACCTGCAACCTCCGGCAACCACCTGCAACCTCCGGGAACCGCACGGAAACCTTGGGTGGGGCGCAAAGTCTCCAGAGGTTTCCGTTCAGGTTTCCTAAGTGGGACAGGGGCATTAACGTTTTACAAGACTTTCACTGTGAACATGCATTGAATTTTGTTGTTCATTAAATAAGGGAGTGACCTTTTCAAATGGGCAGTGACGGGCCAGAGTGGTGAGGTTGCCCAAAATTTCAGAGGAATCCTGTGTTCCACCTGTGATGCTGCTGGCTGCAGCTGCCGGAGCTGCGGGCTGAAGCATGAGATTCGGCTGCTCGCAAGTGATCCTGCAGAACTCTCGAAACGTACAGAGAATACCAAACATGGCTAACGACGGATATTAGAGATGTGGGCAGCAGGCGGATTGCAGTGGGCTGCTCGGGTGAGCGAAAGCAAAGAGACACGCAGTTAAGCTCAGAGACTGATTTGACGCATTGGGAGAATGCCAGCAAGATGGAGGGGTTACAGGATAAATGGTTAGGTGTAGAAACGAGGAACTGCAAATGCTGATTTATCAAGGAAAGAGGCAAAGTGCTGGAGTAACTCCACAGATCAGGCAGCGTCCCTGGAGAACATGGATAGGTGACGTTCCAGGTCAGGACCCTTCATCCCGAGTAGGATCAGCATAATTTGCCCCTTTTTGACTGGCCAAATGCCTGAGTCCAGTTGCAAAAATCTCAGCTTCTATGTTGCGTCTGAAAGTGTATTCAACTCTTCGGACGTTGGTTGATTGATTGACGAGTCCAGCATGACAACAGACCCTTCGGCTCACCGAGTCCATGGCAACCATAGATTACTCCTTGACAAGCTAGTTCCATGTTATTGCACTTTCACATCCGGTCCCCGCACACTAGGGACAATTTACAGAGGGCCAATCAACAAACAAACCCGCAGGTCTCTGGGATGTGGGAGAAAACCGGAACCCACGCAGTCACAGGGAGAATGATGTGCATACTGCACACAGACAGCACCTGAGATCAGGGTCACAACCGGGTCTCTGGCGCTGTGAGGCAGTGACTCTACCAGCTACACCACTGTGCCACCCTTAAGTTATCCCGGGGCTTTAGTCCTTCAGGGAGTTAGATGTGGCCCTTGTGGCTAAAGGGATCGGGGGGGGTATGGAGAAAAGGCAGGTACAGGATACTGAGTTGGATGATCAGCCATGATCATATTGAATGGCGGTGCAGGCTCGAAGGGCCGAATGGCCTACTCCTGCACCTATTTTCTATGTTTCATTAGTCTTTATTCTGGTACAGTTTGGAAGCGTTCAGGTTTCTCCCCACATCACCTTTTCAATCCTTGACCATCTCCCCTCACTATCTTGAATGTTTTTGAAATGGTATAAAAGGGAAACAAAATGATATTTGTGGCTTCTGCACCATTGTGTGCTGCCCTCACAGTAATACATACATTGTGTATATGCATCTAATGGGGAAACAGCAGATGTGTAGCAGGTTAATTGTCTGTACGGTCCCAGCACCAAGACTATTATCGTGGCTTCAGCTGTAACATGTGCAACAACTTTACGTCTGTGAATCTTGGCATTCAGACTCGGCTTCCTCGGGCCAGAGTTTAGTTTCTTTCATTCTTTAATTTCCCTTAATCTTTCGTTTGCATCTGAGCTGCATCTGTGGAGTTGATTGTTGGCTGCTGGCCAGACTTCCTCACCTCGGCACCTGAAGCACCTCCCCCCGTCTCCATTACAAAGACTTGGTACCTGTCAAATAATGCAACGGAGACAGATGACCACGTTTAAGCTGGGTCGCGTGTCTGCCGGTTTGCGGGATAGAGAGATCTAACAGATTGATGTGCAAGCATGCCTCAACCTCAAAGCTTTGTGGCGGGCCTTTATGAAACCAATTCACACTGTAGGCCATATATTACGTCATGTGTTGTTTGTACAACTGCTTTCATTTTAGCCTGTCATCTTCAAGATCAGCTCTACTATTGAAAAGTTCCAGTTCTATTACTCATGCCACGTCTTTGCCAGTTTTGTTCCCAGATGTTGTTTCTGTAGGATAACCGACAGAAGATCTGCAATCTTTGCAGAGAGAATGGATTATTGTGAGGATGTAGCGCCTGTGGTAATGGTGGGATCAGTGCTTCGTTTGAAGATTAAAATGTGCCGGTGCACAAAACATCTGCATGTCACTGTCCATCAATCTGGTTTGTAGAGGTGCCAGTACGCCCGTATTCTCACAAAAAACGCACTGGGTATGATGTAGTGCTTTCCCCCATTCACCCCGAAATACCCAGACAAGATGCACATGTACCTGAGATACCCCCACTCTCTTTAAAATACCCTTTGTCTGACTCCAGTAATACTCTTTCAGCTGTTTACAATGTGTGAAGTGGCACTTTCCTGAAAGGAATAGATTTAGTTCAGGCTTTTGAAGGGACTTTGCTGTTAATTGTCACAGGAACAGGGTACTGATTGTGGACGATCAGCCTTGATCACAGTGAATGGCAGTGCTGGCTCGAAGGGCTGAATGACCTACTCCTGCACCTATTGCTTCTTGCCTATGTCTATAATGGAGCACGGTCATACAGCAGAAGAGGCTTTGAAATTTTGCATGCGGAGACCAGACTAGGAGCCTCCTTCAGATGGCATTGTAAGCAAGCCTGTATGTCATAAGAATATGGGTAGAATTAGGTCATTCGTCCCATCAGGTCTACTCCACCATTCAATCATGGCTGATCTATCTCTCCCTTCTAACCCCATTTTCCTGCCTTCTCCCCATAACCTCAGACACCTGTACTAATCATACCTCACAGTGGACTTGAGAGCCACTCATTGTGGCCTGTGCCATCGCACTTACCTGGAATTGGAATGGAGGTGATCATCCACGTTTACTTTAGTTTAGTTTTTTGTCACGTGTACCAAGGTGTAGTGAAAAGCTTTTTGTTGCGTGCTAACCAGTCTGAAGAAGGATCTCGACCCAAAACGTTACCCATTCCTTCTCTCCAGAGATGCTGCCTGTCCCGCTGAGTTACTCCAGCATTTTTTGTCTGTCTTCAGTGGAAAGACTATGAGTTTACATGATGCATATACATGTAAATAACTGCATTGAAAACTGATTTCAACTCAACGTCCTGAATCCCCGTCCTGGTCTGTTTTGCCTGCATGTGGGCGATTTGCAGGCCTCCTGTGCCTACAGCCTGCCAATGTTACAGATCTGTGTAGGAAGGAACTGCAAATGCTGGTTTAAACCGAAGATAGACACAAAATGCTGGAGCAACTCAGCGGGGTAGGCAGCATCTCTGGAGAGAAGGAATGGGTGACGTTTCAGGTCGAGACCCTTCTTCAGAAGGTTACAGATCTGCTTGGGAGCTCCCATCACTGCTGAGTCCTCTTCCCATCAGCGGTCTTTGCTGGTCCACTTTAACTTGCCTGATGTCACTTTCTCCTCAAGCCAGTGTCTTTTGATGGCGGGAGGTGAGTGGGGGGTAGAATTGTCAAGGTGCACAGCAATAAATGAGGCAAGTGATGTATCGAGTTGAGTTTATTGCCATCCACACAAGTGCGGTGAGATACAAGTACAACGAAAATCTTGTTTACAGCAACATCACAGGCCATAGGCCCACACAACCCACATTATACATGCTGTACATAATCTACACACAAACTCTGCAAGACCATGAAAAGAAAAAGACTGTGGAAAGCAAAGCAAGACATTAGTGCAAATCATAATTAGAAAGCAAGTCCACGGCTGTGTAAGACCTTGCCGTAGTTCTGATGCTGAGATAGCATTTGTGGTTTGCAGGTTAGTTCAGGACCTGTTGCTTGATTGACTGAAAAGTGGCACCATGGAAATGGGCACTCCGGCCCACCAAGTCCATGCTAAGTATCCAGGGCATGTTCACTCTAGTTCAATGTTACCCCACGTTCTCACTCCCAAAACACTTGGGGCAATTTGCAGAGGCCAATTCATCTACAGACCAACACATGTTGGGAGGAAAGTGGAGCACCCGGAGCAAACCGACGCAGTTGCAGGAAGAATGTCACACTCCACACCAGCTGAGCAGCCGAGGTCACGATCAATCACTGGTCTCTGCCGCTGTGAGGCAGCAGTTCTACCAGCTGTGCCACTGCATCGTCCTGGTTGTGGGAACATGGGAGCTCCTGATCCTGGAGTTGTAGGGCTTCAGGCTCCGGTACCAGTGCTAGCTACATTGTGCCCACTTGCTGTGGCACCAGGCTGCTTTTCCAGGTTTATAAAAGGTGGAGACGAAGAAAGAGTTGCCTCAAAGACACACACAGTAGTTTATTACCATCTACGACCCATAGATCAATAACTATCATTAATGGCCATGCATTAGCCCTGAGCTTGTGAAGGCTGGGAGGAATTCTCCAAGTAACCGATATGATTATCTCAGAGTTGATGCAGTGAGGGGTTACTCCATTTGTTCCTGGGCTCAGCTGTTTGTGTTTTGCGGATGGAGTCATAAGATCATAACTGATAGGAGTAGGCCATTTGGCCCATCAAGTTTACTCTGCCATTGGCATGGGCCAGGTGGGCTGAAGGGCCTGTTTATGTGCTGTATGACTCTATAATACAGGGTTGTGACTCCTTGGAGTTATCTGCTGCAAAGAGCTATGGATGCTCATTAAGAGCAAAGATCCTATAGCGAGCAAGATGGTCCACTCGTCGAAAAAGACGTAGCACGGTCATGGGCAGATTTGTGGGTAATTTAAGGCCCCATTTCCGTAACCGGCTTCCGTCTCCGCACCAAAGATCCCGTAGGATAATAGTGGGGAGACGGAAGCCGGTTACGGAAACATCCTCGTAAAAATCAAAGTTATTTGGTAAAAATCTTCTCCTCATTTTAAGAATTTAAATTTATTAACACAAACTGTTCCCCCACAATGTTGATTACACTGCGGGTCGGGTCTGGTTACGGAAATGGACGAAAAAAAGGCCCACGTTCCGTTCCGTTGCATACTACACGTCAGCCCATTGCATTTAGCGGGAGTAGTCTATCTTGCTCCGCTATAGGATCTTTGATCATGAGTATACTCGATGCCGGGGTTTTGGACACCCCGCAACTTAGCAGATAAGGTGATCAGGAACCAATGAGGACCTAAGGTCACAGGATAAGCCAAACGTTACTGAATGACAATTCTCCCAGTAGCAGCTGATCCAGTTCTTCTGATCCTTTGTTATCCACAAAGTGGTCAAAGACTTTAATAAGGTGCAAGGCAGCACTAATGACGTGGGACGATTATGTGTCTGGGATGTCCTGTGGTTTTACTCACTCTTGTTATATGTAATCTTGCTTTACATAAAGGTGAGTTTTAAGGTGTTGTAAAATGGAGATATTCATTTTCCGGGAAGCACAATAAACATTGGGAATTCCTGGGATTTCTCATGTGAAACCCCTTGAAGATCATGGCTGCTTGAACTTGAATACATACTATTTGTAATACTGCCAGACTATAACATGGATAGCCAAGAGCTATAACAAAACCGACACGATTGCCTCTTAACATTAAAACCTATTATTTCTGCACAGCAGGACAAATTTTTAATTTACAGGGTTGGAGCCTGCTGCTTAATGTTGGATGTGCAATAGACCATCCTCATAGTAATTGCCCTGTGCTCAGCCATAGTCATAGAGTCAAGCAGCAGGGTATTGGGTCCTTCAGCCCAACTCATCAATGTTGACCAAGATGCCCCATCCAAGCTTGTCCCATTTGTCTGTGCCTGGTTCATATCCCTGAAAGGTTTCCTATCCATACACCTGTCTTCCCTTTGATCTATAGGATCCCCACTCATTTCTAAACCTGCTGAGGAGAATACACATCAGCTACACGCTGAATGGGAGACCTATTCTTTACTTTGTTTTCTGCACACTAGTATTTTCCGTGGACCTGCCTATTTAACCCTGTGGCAAATTTTGAGCTTTGAGAGTGTGCGTTTAAGCACATCCAGAAGCTTTTGTGAAATTAACCTACGCATATAAAGTTCACATGTTTGAGCTACCATTCATATTTTTACTGCACAGCCTTTCATTTCTAAGATTGTAAAAGAATTCAAGGCCAGGGTGAAATGAGTGGCACAGCATTCAGTTCTGACCTCGGGCACTGTCCATATGGAGTTTGCACATCCTCCCTGTGAGTTTTCCCCCAGGTACTCTGATTTCTTCACATATCCCAAAAACGTGCTGAATGTTAGGTTAAGTGGCTGCTGCAAATTGTCCATCGGATGTGTGGTAAAATCTGGGGGGGAGCCTGGTGGCTATAAAATGGGTTGGGTAAAAACTGGTGCTTGTTGGGTTGGCACGGACAGTAGGTCAAGGACCTGATTCTGTGCTCCGTTATTCCATTAAGTAATCTTTTAGTTAACGAAAATCAAAAAAGAATGCTAAAAATCTGGAGTGAAAAGAAACTGCTGGAAACATTCAGAAACAATGGGTCGTGCTGTGAAACACTAGCTCCTTCCTTTTCCACAGATGTTGCCCGACCTGCTGAATGTTTCCAGCTCTTTCTGTTTTCATAACCCATGAGCATCAAAAGTGTGGTGGGAGATTTTCAAAGGAGTAGCGTCAATGATCGATCCCACCTCATTTCATCGATGAACTCGTGTTCAGTGAGAAATGATTCATGGCCACTTTACATGTGCTGAAAAGTGAAGTCATTGACGCTGAGAAGAAAATAATGTTTCCTTCCTTTCTAAAGGAGAAACTGAACATTGGATCTGATGTTTAGTTTAGAGATACAGCGCGTAAACAGGCCCTTCGGCCCACTTAGTCCATGCTTACCAGTGATCCCCGCACACTAAGGAACAATTTACACACTAGGGATAATCTCTACATTTACCAAGCCAGTTAGCCTACAAACTTGTATGTCTTTGGAATGTTGGAGAAAACGGGAGATCCCGGAGAAAACCCACGCAGGTCACGGGGAGAATGTACAAACTCCGTACAGACGGCACCCGTAGTCAGGATCGAAAGCCGATCTCTGGCGCTGTGAGGCAGCAACTCGACCACAGCGCCACCATTCTACCCTGTTGTAACAAAGGTTACCACCTTTATAGCAAGCTCTCATTGACGTGTTTAAAAACTCCCTCGCTGTGTATTGGATCGTCTGAGGCAGGTCTGCTGACTTGTAGATAAGGAGAATGAAACGGGTGCAATAATTAATCATCGTCCGTTTTGATCTGTGGTTTTCGCACCTTACCCTTCCTTATATCTAGACTACCTCTCCCCTGACTCTCAGTCTGAAGAAGGGTTTCGACTTGAAACATCACCCCATTCCTTCTCTCCAGGGACGTTGCCTGTCCCGCTGAGTTACTCCAGCATTTTGTGTCTATCTTCGATAATTAATCGATATCCTGGCATATTCGGTACAAGGTTAGTTAGTAATCAAAAGATAAATGATTGCAAACATTTGAAACGGGTTCAGAAGAACCCAAGGTTTGTGCATCAAGCAGACACCCCTCTCTGAGCTCAGCCATTGTAGCTGCCTCAAATATTGGGTTTGGGGGTCATTCATATTAACCTGCCTGACGGACCACTGGTTGTGACGCCCTCGTTTTGATTCTGTTGTGGGGAACAGCAGTAGAATTTGAGCAGCATCAATAGTTAATCACTGACCAGGCCTTCTCTTGTAAGAGCAACACGGGAGCATCATGGAATTTGAACATCCCAGATTTGTGGCCTTGAGGAAAACAGCTGAATTGAGGACAGTTTCACTTTATCTGTTGATAGCTTTCTTGAAGGCCAGCACATTGTGTCTCTTCGTAAAAGGTCATACAAATATACAGTAAGTAACCCATTTGTTTTTGTATGAGAATAATTAATGACATCAGTAGAAGTACCGCTATTATCAAATATTGAGTGTAGAGGACTGGGCTCTGTTTACGTCTAAAATATGATCAGCCATGATCATATTGAATGGCGGCGTAGGCTCGAAGGGCCGAATGGCCTACTCCTGCACCTATTTTCTATGTCTCTATCATGCACATTTCCAGAGTGCTTTCTGCATCTGATAAGGAAGTGGCTCAGCTGCAGAATTTAATTGAGCAAAACAAAAGGTTCTGGAGTAACTCAGCAGGTCAAGCAGCATTTATGGAGGTAATGGATAGGTGATGTTTTGTGTTGAGACCCATCTTCCGTCACCTGTGGCTCCCATGTGTAATTGTTTGGCCATCCTGGTATCACAAGAAGATATAACTGCACTCGTTATCACTGGAACATTGTGGGTTTGAAAGCCAACCAGCGTTTTCCTCCTGTGAAACCAATTTGTTTTCCAGTCCTTCAGCAAAAGTTACTATCGTTCCATAGAATGTTTAAGAAAGAACTGCAGATGCTGGAAAATCGAAGGTAGACAAAAATGCTGGAGAAACTCAGCGGGTGAGGCAGCATCTATGGAGCAAAGGAAATAGGCAACGTTTCGGGTCGAGATCCTTCTTCTGACGACCCGAAACATTGCCTATTTCCTTCGCTCCATAGATGCTGCCTCACACACTGAGTTTCTCCAGCACTTTTGTCTACCATTGTTCCAAAGAAGGCACGCTTGTTGTTTTGGCTTCCCACGGATCATTCTTTTATTCATCATCAAAATGTGGTTTATACAAGTGATTTTACCACCGAGATATGAAAAGTGATAAAGATGCATTAAGAATTATTTTTCCATTGTGACAATCTGTAGCACCTCACAACAAATTCATGGACCAATCAACCCTCTTTGTGAGATTGTCAGAGCAACAGATGTAAAAATAAGGTACACAAAAAAGCTGGAGAAACTCAGCGGGTGCAGCAGTATCTATGGAGCGAAGGAAATAGGCAACGTTTCGGGCCGAAACCCTTCTTCAGACTGATCGGGGGCGGGGGTGGGCGGGGACAAGAAAGGAAAAAGGAGGAGGAGCCCGAAGGCTGGGGGATGGGAGGAGACAGCAGGGGGACTGAGGAAGGGGAGGAGACAGCAAGGACTAACAAAATTGGGAGAATTCGATGTTCATGCCCCCAGGATGCAGACTCCCCAAACGGAATATGAGGTGCTGTTCCTCCAATTTCCGGTGCTGCTCGCTGTGGCCATGGAGGAGACCCAGGACAGAGAGGTCGGAGATGTAAAAATAAGATTGTGTTTCAAAGTACAGTTGGTTCTTTCTGTTAACATCGAAGCTTGGTTTCAGTACATAACCCTACCCCATGTACTTCAGCCTTTTGTGACCTCTTAAATACCTCCGACCAAAGCTCTTCACTGCTCAAATGAGATTCCGTTGCAAGATATCTGTGTCGATTTGGGCTCCCTTGAATTGCAGTCTTTGTTTGATGAAGCAGAGTTATTCCAACAAATCGGACCTGAGAATAAACTTCATGCAGATTTTTGGAAGGATGAATGATATTGCTTGTACCCAACTGTTAACAAGTTCAAAAAACTTCTGGACATGAACTTTACACATGTTGTTCAATATGTAAGAAGGAACTGCAGATTCTGGTTTAAACCGGAGATAGACACAAAAAGCTGGAGCAACTCTGACATCTCTGAAGAAAAGGAATAGAAGAAGGGTCTCGACCCGAAATGTCACCTATTCCTTTTCTCCAGAGATGCTGTCTGACCCGCTGAGTTACACCAGCGTTTTGTGTCTATCTTCTTGTTCAATATTAGTCTGTGCTGTAAGGTGCAGTGTCTCAACTTCTGTTAATGTTGTCAGTAATGCAAGGTGTTTGCACAACTTATTGCAAACTATATTTTCATCAATTACACTAAAACAGTGCACTCTGCCTTTTGACAGGTTAGATGGTTATCCAGTAATTCCTCTTTAGTTTTCTGTACCAGGCCGAGTTCCGACCTGACTGTTTCCCGCCCTTTGACACACAAAGTCCTGTGAATTCCCGTGGTGAATAAACGTGCACGTTCCTCTGCCTTTTCTCAGTGGATCATTGAAGATGTTCTCCTCTTCTCACAGGTTTCCCATTCCCTTCCTCTCGGATGGCAGGTGGCATAAAGTTGCAGTCAGTGTTTCGTGGGATAAAATTGAACTGTACGCTGACTGCGGGTTTGTCGAAAGTGTCGCGTGGAGGAACTACTTTGGAATGCAAGTGACTACGGAAGGCCTGATCATGATAGGAGGGCTAATCGAGGCCTTTGAGACACCTTTTGAGGTAAAGATCAAAATCTTGGGAACTGTACCATCACTTCCATTAACATGAATGAAGACGGAAGTTCCATTGAACGATGGGCTTTGTGGCAATGTGTTTTTTGCAGCCACATTTTGTTTTTGTGTTATTTATTTTCCGCTTTGTGAACTGCACTGGATGAGAACGAGAGCATTACATATGGTTATAGGGAGAACGTGCAAACTCCAGACAGACAGTCCCTGAGGTCAAGTTCGAATCCAGGCCCCTGGCTCGAGAGGCACCAGCTCCACCAGCTGCACCACTGTGCTGCCCATGGAGTTGTAAAGTCATGGAAAGATATAGCATGGAAAAATACCCTTTAGCCCACTGCGTTTGTGCTGGCCATCAAACACCACCTCACAGCACTCCTACCCAAACCCATTTCGTATTCCCCATTTTTGACCTTCAGAGCAACCAACAGTGTGGTTTTTATCCAAGATCTTTATCGAAGATCTTGCTGAAGTCCATATAGACTACGTTTACAGACCAGCCCTCATAGAAACATAAATAATAGGTGCAGGAGTGGCCATTCGGCCCTTCGAGCCTGCACCGCCATTCAATATGATCATGGCTGATCATCCAACTCGGTATCCTGTACCTGCCTTCTTTCCATACCCCCTGATCCCTTTAGCCACAAGGGCCACATCTAACTCCCTCTTAAATATAGCCAATGAGCTGGCCTCAACTACATTCTGTGGCAGAGAATTCCACAGATTCACCACTCTCTGTGTAAAAAATGTTTTTCTCACCTCAGTCCTAAAAGATTTCCCCTTTATCCTTAGACTGTGACCCCTTGTTCTGGACTTCCCCAACATCGGCAACAATCTTCCTACATCTAGCCTGTCCAACCCCTTAAGAATTTTGTAAGTTCCTTGATTGATGAGTTCATAAAAACCCAACCAAATTTGTGAGGTTCCATCTCCCAAGCACAAAACCATTGCAGGGGTCCCCAACCTTTTTCATCCCGTTTACCCCAGGCAACTTTAATAGCATATAACAATGTTATTTCACTTATTTATGAACAACTAATGATGAACAGATACCGTTATTACCAGAACCAAACACAGTCAGTCAATGAGAAAAATTGTGTACAAATCCAGAATCAACAAATGTACCCCCTGGTTAGGCAAAATGTACCCCCTGGGGGTCAATTTACCCCGGGTTGGGAACCCTTGCTCTATAGGCTCATTGGTCTGATGTTCCCAGGTGTTTCCTTGCAGCCCTTCTTAAATAGAGGCACAACATTAACCACCCTCCAGTTTTCCGGCACTTCACTCGTGTCTAACAATGGTTCATATATCTCAGCCAGGGCTCTTGAATTTATTTTTAGCTTCCCACGGTGTCCTCAGATATATCTGATCAGGCCCAGAAGATGTATCTAATTCCATACATCTGAGAACATCCAGCACATCCACAACTGTAATACGGACTGTCCTCAAGACACTTCCATTAGCTTTCCCTGATCTCCATTAACCTTCGCTGGATGGAGGTCTTGGCCAAACTATTGCTGAATTAGTATTTGCTCAATAAGTGGAAAGATCACGGCAGCCGAATTTAAAGAGCTCTTTGTACACAAATTTCTGAATCTCAAATTCCCCAAGCAGACAGGTTTTATTATCATTAAATTTCCATCCAATTCCACTTCCTTTGTGGTAAAGCAAGTAACATCAATAATTAAAAAGTATATATTTGCCTTCGGAACCCAGACAGAATGTGAAGACCTATTTGTGTTTCTTTGTATTTATCCCGTCAGGAGAAATGGACAATCCAGGCTGCTTTAGTCATTTGTATATGTTGTGTTCATTTTTTCCCATCGTGATTTCAATCATTATTGCACCCACATACAACTGTTATTAACAAATGCATTCAAATTAATTATTTGGCTTGTTTATTTACAATAATTTGAGGTAATTAGTACATTTCATTTGATATATAATTACGAGAGCTGTTGAAATGCATGAATCATCAGAATGTAAAGCCAGGGTTTTTCTTTAAACAAACCTTATAATTACTGAGACCTCAGAAGGAGTTAGTGAAGTGGTGTTACATTTGGTGTGGTTGCGGAACTCCTTAACTCGCCTTTAATGCTTCCACACTTAGGTTATTTGAAAAGGCAACTGCTACCTTGAAGGGAGGTTTATTCATCAGTGTAACAACAAAATGTGTTGCCAAGATTTTTTTTTTTCCTCGCCATTTTCGAGGAGAGGGCACAGATAGAGTCATAGAGCTGTACGGCATGGAATGCCAACTTCTCCATGCTGACCAAGCTGGCATTCTGGGCAAGTCCCATTTGCCTTCATTTGTCCTATATTCATTAAACATCCATCCAGGTGCTACAATAACATTTGGACAGGTTCATGAGGAGGAACGGTTCAGAGGAATATAGCCAAATGCAGGCAGGTAGGACTAGTATGGATGAGACACCTTGGTCGGCATGGGCAAGTTGGACTGAAGGGCTTGTTTCTGTGTGCTGCATAACTCTCTATGATTCATCTTTGGAAAATGGATTAATTGTACCCGCTTCGATAACTAACTACCTCCGATTGTTTTCTTCCTCATATGGACCACTGAGTTCTGAGATCCCTCTTAAATCTCTCCCCTCTTCACCTGAAGTCTATGCCCTCTAGTTTTTCGAATCCTCAACTCCCAGGAAATGATTGAGTGTTCACGTCCATGCCACTTGATTTAGTATTTTAACAAAGGACTCCGCTCGGCCTCCTATGCTCCAATGCCAAAAGCCTATCCCGCCGCACACTATAGTTCAAGTCCACAAGTTGGTTTGCTAGTCCTTTCAAAAAAGCATTGTGAATTCTTGAGGTGGAAAACATTTCCAGTGTAGTGGGATTTGCATTATTAATAAAGGATATTCAAATAAAATATTTAAGAAAGAACTGCAGATGCTGGAAAAATTGAAGGTAGATAAAAATGCTGGAGAAACTCAGCAGTTGAGGCAGCATCTATAGAAAGAAGGAATAGGTGATGTTTCTGGTTGAGACCCGAAATGTCGCCTATTCCTTCTCTCCATAGATGCTGCCTCACCCACTGAGTTTCAAATAAAATATTGTATTTACAGGGGCAGGGAATAGATGACGTTCTGGGATGGGATATCTCTTCAGTCTGAAGAAGGGTCCCGACCTGAAACGTTATCCATCCTTTTTCTCCAGAGATGCTGCCTGACCCACTGAGTTACTCCAACAGTTGTGTCTATCTTTGGTATAAACCAGCATCTGCAGTTCTTTGTTTCCAGATATATTGATGTTTTGGGACTTGCCGTGGGCAAGCATGAAGGAGACAGGATTTAACATGTAAAGAAAATACATTAACGTTCCATTAGTATTCAAGCTGGGGTTGGCATTTGTAACTTTTCATTTATTATTTAGTGCATTTATTGTGGCTGCTTTATCAAATTGATCTATGTGAATACTGTTGCAGAATTGCATTTGCAGGGTAGCAGGGATGTCAGGGAGAATCAATGTGTGCAAGTCACTCTAGAGGAAAGCACATCTGTGGGACTGCACCACTGTACTTTCAATATGTTTCTGGTGTTGGGAAGCAAGCAAGCAAAGATTAGCACTTGGCCTAAAATGAGATTGAAAGCATGATCATAGAAATGTAGAAACAGAATCTTGATAGAAGTATAGACATGACAAAAGTATCTACACACTGTAAATGGATCGATTGTAATCATGTGTTGTCTTTCTGCAGACTGGTTAGCAAGCAACAAAAAAGCTTTTCACTGTACCTCGGTACACATGACAATAAACTAAACTGAACTGAAGTATAGAACATGATAGAAGTATTTAAAATGATGAGAGGCAGAGATAGGGTAGACAGTCAGAACCATTTTCCCGGGGTGGAAATGTACAACTCTAGAGGGCACAGCTATAAGGTGAGAGGGGGGAAATTTAATGGTGAATCTCTGGAATTCTCTGCCACAGAGGGTAGTTGAGGTCAGTTCATTGGCTATATTTAAGAGGGAGTTAGATGTGGCCCTTGTGGCCAAGGGGATCAGAGGGTATGGAGAGAAGGCAGGTACAGGATACTGAGTTGGATTATCAGCCATGATCATATTGAATGGCGGTGCAGGCTCGAAGGGCCGAATGGCCTACTCCTGCACCTAATTTCTATGTTTCTATATTTCTATGTAAAGGAGACATGTGGGGCAAGTTTTTTTCATTTATTTATTTATTTATTTGTATATATATTTTATTAACAGAGGGTGGTGTGTGCCTGGAACGTGTTGCTAGGGGTGGTGGTTGAGGCAGATAAGTGAATGGCATTTAAGAGGCTTTTAGGCTGCATGTGCTAGGAATAGAGGGATGTGGATCATGTGCAGGCTGATGAGATTAGTTTAACGGCATCATGTTCAGCACAAACATTGTGGGCTGAAGGGTCCATTCCTGTGCTGTACTTTTCTATGTTCCAGAACAGTACAGCACAAGAACAGGTCCTTCAGCCCACAATGTCTGTGTTGAACATGGTGCCCAAATAAACTAATGTCATCAGCTAGAACCATATCACTACATTCCACGCATACTCACGCACCTATTTAAAAAGCCTATTAAATGTTGTTCTCTTATCTGCCTCAACCACCATCCCCAGCAGCAGGTTCCAGGCACGCACCACCATCCACAAACAAATAAAGTTACTTTCCTTGCACATCTCCTTTGAACTTTGCCCATCTCACCTTAAAGCCACGCAGTCAAGTCTTTCCCATTTCCCTCCTGGGTAAAATGTTCTGACTGTCAACCGTATCTATGCCTCGCATAAATTTATATACTTCAATCAGATCTCCTCTCAACTGATGACGCGTAAGGGTAAAAAAAATCCGAGTCTGTCCAACCTAATTTGTGGAATTCCCTGCCACAGAAGGCAGTGGAGGCCAAGTCACTGGATGGATTTAAGAGAGAGTTAGATAGAGCTCTAGGGGCTAGTGGAATCAAGGGATATGGGGAGAAGGCAGGCACGGGTTATTGATTGGGGACGATCAGCCATGATCACAATGAATCGGCTTGAAGGGCCGAATGACCTCCTCCTGCACCTATTTTCTATGTTTCTATGTTTCAATGTTAATACGTCCTAATCCAGGTAACATTCGGGTAAACCTCTTCTGCACCCTCTCCAAAGCCTCCACACCCTTCCTGTAATGGGACAACGAGAACTGCATGCAATAATTAATCATATATAGAATTCTGTCATGTCACCCCCCCCCCCAGCCTCCATCACGTCAGGGTAAACGAGCCCTGATATTCACAATTTCTCCCCATAATTATAGTCCTCTGTGCTCTCTCCAGCACAGCCACTTATGTCCTGTGGTGTGACATCCAGAACCATACACTGTACCCCTGGTGAGATAAATGAGTGACGTTTTGCAAAGTTGCAACAAAATGTAACTTTACAAAAGTATTTGCATAATACTGCATGCTACGATGACAAGCATGTCAGGTGACTTCTTTACCACCCTACCATTTTCAGACGTTGGTAAATGGGGTGAGTGAAGCTGGCGCCTTCATGTTGGGCATGGGCATTGCGGAATGAAGGGTGCTAGGTGCTAGGACTCTAATTTCTTCTCCATGAGGAATGTGCTGTTTGTTTGATACTTTAATGTTTGGCAGCACACTGGCGCGGTGGTAGAGTTGCTGCCTCACAGTGCCAGAGACCCGGGTTTGAACCTGACTACGGGCGCTGACTGTATGGAGTTTGTACGTCCTCACTGTGTCTGCGTGGGCTTTTCTCCGGGTGCTCCAGTTTCCTCCCAGACTCCAAAGACGCACAGTTTTGTAGGTTAATTGGCTTCTGTAAATTGTCCCCAGTGTGTAGGATTGTGCTTGTGTACGGGGTGATCGCTGGTCAGTGCTGACTAGGTGGACTGAAGGACCTGGTGAAAATCCAGCGGTGACCAGAACGAGGTACGACTCTTTGGGCGACTACTCACGACCATACAGGCTTCACCCCGCGACATGTGGCCAGGGTGTCGACTGTATGGTCGTGAGTAGTCTCCGCAGTCACCCAAAGAGTCGTAGTGTCTTCCTGGTCGCCGCTGAATTTTCAACATGTTGCTGGCAGTTGCCAAAAAAGTTGAGTAAGTGGGACAGACCCATTTGGATGGGATTTCTTCTCTTCATCCTATTTGTGTCTTCAGTTTCACATCACAAGTCAATGGAAGCATTAACATTTGTTTTAATTGCACTCATGATGAGAAGTGCAGCTTTGACATATGAATTTTACACTGGCCATAATGTGCAAAAAATTGTTTCCCTTTAGGGACAAATTGAACAACTGCTGTTTGTGATGGGCAAGCCAACTGTAGCCAAGGAGCATTGCACAAGGTACAATCAAACTTGCAAGGTGACTTCTGAAGATGAGCCTGCCTTCCCTGGCCCTGACTTCCGTGAAGCCAACAATTTTATCTCGGCACAATCAGAGGTAAAGGCTTAAAATCGGTGAAAATATTGTGTTATTGTTTCCAAAATCCAAAATGTGCATTCCATCTAGGTACTCTTGGCATCAGTGTCATTGGTCTATATTTTGTTCTCAGCAGTTTGTTTATTAATGGAGCATTTATTGTAACAGATAACTTCTTAATTCAAGTCTTGGCTGTTCATCTGTAGCACGAGCCTCATCCAACATAAATGGGCAGTGCATTTGTTTTCACAATGCCTCCTACTTTAACAGCTGTGGGAAGATGTTTGTGTGGAACTGGACAGTTTGAGAGTGTTGTGCACCACACACATGGGCACCTCTGTGGTTCCTGTTCGTAAAATCCAAAATGGACATTTCCCCTCGTGCATGAATGTCACAGATTATGATGGACATAAAGTGCTGGGGTAACTCAGCGGGTCAGACAGCAACTCTTGACATAAAGGATGGGTGACATTTTGGGTTGGAATCCTTCTTCAGACTTAATGATTAAGGATTATGAAAATGGTAACGTCCAAGTTCAGGAAAAGCTTCCTCCCTACAGCTATTGGGCCATTAAACACTACAACCTCAAATAAGCTGTGAATTACAATAGACTATTATTGTTATTATTGCACTATTATTGTTTGTTTTTGTGTGTGTGTGAGCGCGCGTGTGTGTATTATACATATGAATAATTTTATTGGCCAAGTATTCACATACAAGGAATTTGAATGTCAAATATATGTGTGTACTTGTGAGTATGTGTGTATATATACACACACTGAATTTTTTTTCTCTCTCATTTATTATATTGTTTACAGTGTACTATGCTTACATATTCTATTGTGCTGCAGCAAGTAAGAATTTCATTGTTCTATCTGGGATATCTGACAATAAAATACTCTTGACTCATGCTTGCGTGTGATCTGTGATCCATATCCCTCCATTCCCTGCATATCCATGTGCCTATCTATACATTGCTTAAGTGACATTATCGTATCTTCCTCCACCAACAGTCCTAGTAGTGCGTTACAGGCACCCACCAACATCTGTACAAAAAAACTTGCCCCACACATCTCCGTTAAATACAACCCCCGCCCCATCCCCACCTTAAACCCATGTGCTCTAGACTTTGACATTTCCACATTACCACCCTGGGATAAAGATTCTGATGGTGTACTCTAACCATGCCTCTTGTAATTTTATATGCTTCTATCTAGTTTCCCCTCAACTTCCAATGTTCAACAAGAAACATTATATGTGCATTCTTTCTTTTTTTATTGTTATTTTACAAATGTCCAGTATCACGTGCAATAGTTACAATCTTGGGAATCAAATAACCAGCCCGCACTTCAAAGCAAAAATGGTAAATCATATCAATAATATAAATCCCATGAGTATTTGACTTCTGCTTTGAATTACTGAGATGAAATGCTTTATTTTCTGTGAATTTTCTTGGATATTATTGGATATTTAGTTATCGGTGGTTAACTATGTAAAATGTTTTCTGATATAATAAATATTCGCTTCAGGAGAACAATGTTACCCGTTCTTTGCAAACATGGATAGATCTAAAGCATTAAACTTAATGAAATTTTACTGATTTACAGAAGGCTGTGGGGGCCAAGTCAATGAATATTTTTAAGGCGGAGATAGATAGATTTTTGATTAGTACATGTGTCAGAGGTTATGGGGAGAAGGCATGAGAATGGGGTTGAGAGGGAGAGATAGATCAGCCGTGATTGAATGGCGGAGTAGACTTGATGGGCCAGATGGCCTAATTCTGCTCCTATCACTTATGTCTTTATGACCTGAGGTGATCCAGTATATGACTTGTATCTGGGAGACACAAGAGGCATATTGTATCAGTTGACAATGTTGGTGAATCGGAATGGTGAGCTCGTGACTGTGCTGGTAGATAGATCTTCTCATGTGGCATATTGCTGGACCGACCAGGAAATAGCCTGGTCTCGTGTGTGTGTGATGCGTTCAGTCCCATTCTCTATCTATAACCAGGGTAAGAGGAGCAGTAATTCAAAGATCTTAACAGTGGTGAACCGTGAAAGATCATGAGACCTTCCAAGTCTACCAGAGGCCCACTTGAGACTTGAGCCTTTGGTGCACAAAGGCCCAGTTGTTTGTCCGTCCTCATCCAAAGAAACTTGATGTGCCTGAGTTCTCACAAATAGTCTTTGGCCTGAAACATCATCTCCATTTTCCACAGATGCTGCCTGACCTTCTGAGTGTTTCCAGCATTTTCTGTTTTTATTCTTCAAACGCCACAGTATCTCCTGGAGGAGATGGTATTCCAGACCATATTTACTTGGAGAAATATTGCAATTTTTGGTGTTATTAGGCCAATAATCTTGAATTCCTGTTTACTACCAATGGGTGAGTACTAGAATAAGTCATGGGCAAGTAGGAATAGGCAGCATTTTGGCTTTTCTCTTTCACGTGCATCTCATGAACTTGTTTAGGTTAGATTTTGTTAGCTTAGTGATACAGCATAGAAACAGGTCCTTCGGCCCACCGAATCCACACGACCAGCGCTCCCCGAACACTAGTTCTATCCTACACATTAGGGACAATTTACAGAAGCCAATTGGCCTACAAACCTGCAGGTCTTTGTAGTGTGGGAGGAAATCGGAGCACCTTGAGAAAACCCTGTGGTCACGGGAAGAATGTACAAGCACCATACAGGCGGCACCCATCGTCAGGATCGAATCTAGGTCTTTGGTGCTGTAATTCCCCTGTCCCACTTAGGAAACCTGAACGGAAACCTCTGGAGACTTTGTGCCCCATCCACGGTTTCCGTGCATTTCGCGGAGGTTGCAGGTGGTTGCCGGAGGTTGCAGGTAGTGGAAGCAGGTAGGGAGACTGACAAAAACCTCTGGGAACCTCCGGGAACCGCACGGAAACCTTGGGTGGGGCACAAAGTCTCCAGAGGTTTCCGTTCAGGTTTCCTAAGTGGGACAGGGGCATTAGGCAGCAAGTCTACCACCAAAGTCTACCGTCAGGATATTAGCAGCCTTCGTGAGACAGGCTGTGTTTCCTGAAGATGCCTTTGATGGTGTGGTGGTCATTACTTCTTTTCGACCAGGCAATGTCCACCATTTTCTGCACCATCTTCCTTCCTGGACATTCCATCATAGATGTCCTGATATGTGGGCGCCCAAGATGGATGTTGGAGGCCTGGCCAAGCTGGCCATCCACGAGTCACGGCGCCAGGCGGAAGAGAGCTTTACCCGAGCCAGATGCTTGCCCCTTTACCGGGGCTACATCCATGCCCGGGCGGTGTTAGAGAGGGACATAGTTGTCTAGTAGTTATTTAGTACATTTGTAAGGATTGTAACATAGTTATTTGGAAATTTAGTGTCTGAATAATCTGGTGATTTTGTACTATGGTGGTGGGTGTGTCATTGGTCTTGTATCTTGATAGTAATTAAATAAATTATTTTTGATACCAAAAAAAAGATGGATGTTGGAAGCATGCACGTGGTAATTGGCACTGGGCAATTTGCAGATGGGAACTAAGAGGGAGATAAGGATGGATACAGAGAAGATTTCATACCAACAAATATATGGGAGATTGCAGGTGGAATTGTTTAGTTTAGTTTAGAGATACAGTGCAGAATCAGGCCCTTTGGCCCACTGAGACGCGCAGATCATCAGTCCCTGCAGACTAACACTATTCCACACTAGAGACAATTTACATTTATACCAAGCCAATGAACCTATAAATCTGTACGTGTTTGGAGTGTGGGAGGAAACCGAAGATCTCGGAGAAAACTCACGCACGTCACAGGGAGAAAATTGAAACTCCGTTCAGACAAATGCCCGTAGTCAGGTTCAAACCCAGGTCTCTGGCACTGTAAGGCAGCAACTCCACCTCTGTGCTGCCTTAAGTGAGACAGTGCTTCCTGTCTCATTGTGTGGAAGAAGCAACAGTAAGTTAAAGTTCAAGTTCACATTTATTGTCACATGCACCAATTAAGGTACAGTGATATTTGAATTACCATACAGCCATACAAGTAAAAAAGAACACAATACACAATAAATTTAACATAAACATCCCCACAGTGGACTCAACATTCCTCACTGTGGTGGAAGGTGATAAAGGTGATCTCTGGCCCATGACTGACTCAGTTAGGATCGAAGAGGTGAATAAAATCCTGCCCAACTGAGTACTATTGGACAGCTATTGAAGGTAGATGATGAGGTTCACTGCTTCAAAGGCTCCAGACAGGTTGTGACTAGTGAAAAGTGGTAGATCTCCCAAATTCCTTAACGCCAAAGGATGTCATCAGTGACTTTGATAAAGCCCAAAATATATGGCTTCAGTAACAGGAAGTTGAGTTTGGTGATGCCAACGTCTATGTTCAGGATTAACAACATGGAAACATTCATAAGTGGGAACATATGTATAACTTGTAAACGTAGGTACATAACAAGGTTCTTCTGTGCTTAAGGATGTATCACCAAACCTGGAAGCAATTACACATCACAGAATGAACAAATGTTTTCAAGGAAATACACTTATGATTTCCAAAATGCAATGAATTTTTTTGCAAAGGGATTACCAACTTGCTCTTGCCAACCAACATGCCCCATCTATGCTAGTCCCGCCTGCCTGCATTTGACCCATATCCATCTAAATCTACCCTATCCATGTACCTGTCCAAATTTTTCTTAAATGTAATGATAGTATCTGCCTCAACTACCTCCTCTGCAGCTCGTACCATGCACACATTGTGTAAAAAAAAAGTTGCCTCTCAGGTTCTTATTAAAACCTCCCCCCCCCCCCCCCCCCCCCCCCCCCCCCCCCCCCCCACATACAGACACACCCCTTCTCCCCGCCCCTGGGTAATATGTCCCTCATACTGTAGCTGCCACAGAGAGAATTGACACTTCTTTGTGTGGCATCAAGCGACTGTGTTGAAAATGATTCCTTTACCATGACTTGAGAAGTTCACTTGCCCATAAATGCTTTTATTAGCCATTTACATCAAACAGAGATCGACAGTTGGTTTTACTGGATCTCAAAAGTCTGAAGTACAGCAACTGGAGTTTCTGCTGCCTTAAAATTGCATCTTTGAAAAAGTCACTGATATTCGGTTTTGGGCAAGTTTTGTAGCGACTGTCAACTATCCTTCAAATGCAGGGACATTAACGCTCGTGATAAGGATTTTACCTTTAGCCATTGAGAAACTTGGGCAGACTCTTGGGGTCGGCCTTTAAGATGACAGAATAAGTGACATCCCAGTTGATGTATTCCAGAGAGAGTTAGATTTAGCTCTTAGGGCTAAAGGAATCAAGAGATGTGGGGAGAAAGCAGGAACGGGGTACTGATTATGAATGATCGGCCATGATCATATTGAATGGTGGTGCTGGCTCGAAGGGCCTAATGGCCTACTCCTGCACCTATTTTCTGTGTTTCTATGTTTAATCTGTGCGATACAGAGAAGGGAATTGGCCCCAAATTCAACTTTCCGCTCACGGATTATGAAATATTTTCAGGAACGTTTTAAAATAGCTTTTATTTGAAATTTTCCAAATCGCTTTTAACCAGTCAGAAAACACACTGCTGGAACTTCATTAATGGATTTCATTCATTGGAACATTACCTCAAGAACATTGTAAAGTGCGGGCTTGAAAGTGACCTTCACTTAAAGTGTCATTCAGTTGCGTCATTCTGTATGTTTCGATTAGCTTTGATGGTGCTGATTCGGTCTCGTAGCACCATGGTGAAGCTTCCCTTTATAATCTGTTTCTGCATAACTTTGGCAGGGAAAGCTGCCAATGCAAACTGAAATAAGATAAAGAAAAACAAAACCATTTTTATTTTCTACTTTCATCAGTTATATATATAAAAGTTAACACAAAGTAAAATGGGATTGTCTCTTAGGATAAAGTTATCCAACTTTGCAGTGTCCTGCAAATGAGAGTAAGAACTTGACACCTGGATTTAGTTGAAAACTGAAGTTGAGTCTTATTTGCTGAAATATGATGAATTCCTGCAAGTATTAAATATTTAAATTTTAAATGTGAATAACGAAAGCAATCTGTTTTTCATCACAGTTTGCACCAAAATCATTTGATCTCATTGATTCATCCCTAGTGCAGGACTTCTTGAAGTTAATCAACCAGCAAATGAATACATATAACATTATGATATTGGTTAGTTGCTTTAGGTTGAGCAGTCATTCAATGATTAGCAGTCTAATTATTTGCTGTGAAGTGGAATGGATGGATTCTCCGCAGATGATGCCTGATCTGCCGAGCTCCTCCAGTGCTTTTTTGTTTAGGCTTATGGTAAAAGCATGCATAATTTCACTTACTTAACAGGATTTCAAAAAATGCTGGTCTTCACTCTGTGATAGCAGTTACATTCTGGGCATTGATAATTCCAAACTGAACTTTTGTGATTTGTGGAAGTGGTTTCTCATGGACTGGCTTTGATTTCCTACAGGGGTCTGCGGACATAACCAGTGGAATGGATACAAGACCAACCTTGACTGAGATCAAAGGAGCGGCAGGTCAACCTCGAACGAACACAGTGCATGGAGACTCTTGGTCAAGGCGCCCCCTTGAATCCGATCATTTTGGGAGCAATGAACTGCTGAATCTCTCCTACAATGAACTCACAGATACAGGAGCAGCCAGGCCTGGCACAATCCTCAGCGACACCTCCCCCCCACACAGTTCTACGGGGGTTTCAAATGCCTTTGCCCAGACTCCTGATGTTAAACGCAATGAAATTAATGAAGAGAATGACGCTAGGTCTGATATAAGGACTTCCAGTGCACTTAATGAATTAATTGATGAGGAGTTCTACTTCGCAGTTGAAGATCGAAGAGATTTTACACTCCACCAGCCAAAACTGGACAGTAGGTTAGTTGCTTCCGATAATCCCACAGTGATGTCACCCACTCCAATAATTGACCTAGACTTTCCACCTAACCCATCCCATGTTCACACGCCGGGAGGCAACCTGTTGGTGCAGAAGGGCACTGACCCACAGCAGGGTAACGACATATTGCCAATCGATCTTGTCAGTGGAAGTGCTGCAGATTCCAAGGGACTGAATGAAGTGGTTATTGATCTAAACAGCGATCAATATCCGGCTGAGAAGGCCAAAGGAGAAATTACTTCCGTCAAAGAGATCTACGAGATGGAGACCGCAGACGAGACTGCACAGTGGGAAAGTGACAAACTTCAGGGAACCTCACGGAGCAGTTCGGCCCAAGCAGGGATCCGTCAACGTCACAAAGAGCAAGTACGTGACAGGGTGGGAGCGCCTGGGCCAACCGGATCACCAGGGCCACTTGGCCTAAGGGTAAGTGAGTTGCCAGCAGACCATGACAAGGTCGCTTTGATAGTCTGCCAAGGACTTCACAATCTATGCAAGATGGTTGTCGGTGCAAATGGTTTAATGGCCATAGTGAGCTAACGTCTGCCCACATGGCACATCCTTGCTTTATTACTCCATTTGCTGGTCCGAGATGCACTTCAGAATCATAAGCGATAGGAGCAGAATGAGGGCATTCGGCCCATCAAGTCTACTCCATCGTTCAATCACGGCTGATCTATCTCTCCCTCTCAACCCCACTCTCTTGCCTTCGCCCCATAAACCCTGACACCCGTACTAATCAAGAATCTATCAATCTCCGCCTTAAAAATATCCATTGACTTGGCCTCCACAGCCTCCTGTGGCCATGAATTCCACTTCACTGATGAGCAAATGCGAGTTTACACTTCACCATGCCGAGACAATGAATGAGTGTTGTAATGTCACAGCTCCAACATGCAGTGTTTAAGCTAGATTCCACAATACATGTATGTATACTGCAAGTCCAGATATTGACCAAAGAAAGATTCCCTGAACATCCAAGGATGTAGCTCACACAGAGGAGAAGATTGGAGTGAAATGCCTGGTTCGGAGTGGGAGGGGCATTGAGGGGGAGTGACAGTTCAAGCACCAGTCAACAAAAAGGCAACAATAAATGAGCAACAAAAACAACATTGGAGGTGAAATAATTGCAAACATTCCAATGATTCGAACGTGGATATTTTTGTAGCTGTAAGTGAGTGCCATGTGATTCAAACGCAGTCTAATGCAAGACTCAGGACAGTGCTCCTTTGAACTATTTCTCCTTTTAGCCTTTCTTTCTGAATGCTACCTATTATTTTCAGTTAAATAACAAAAATGGGATTATCAACAAAATGAGACGGGAAATACCGCTCAAATGATATAGCAGAAAAAGCAACTCCATAAAGAAAATGGCTCCACACTTCATAAAGCTAATTTACATTTGAGTTCAATGTGTCTTTTGATTATTCCAAATGTCGTAGCAGTTATTGCATCGTGTGTTTTATGAAGTCCGAGATTATCATATGGCTGCAACTACTTTAGGATTTGAAACTTCTCTTTTCAAAATCTCATTCCATCAAATAACCTCATTGAAAAGTTTAAAATTCAAAGTACCTCGGTCCCTGATTTATGTCTGCAGCATTTTATGATGTGATCAGGTCAAAATCAATGGTGAGAGCCCCAGTCCTTAATATTAACTCATAAAGAGAGGAAATCATTCATCCTGACAACGTTTGTGCAGGGTTCAAGATGAAGTGACTACGATAGGCAAGTCCTTAATGCCATAGAAATGTGGCAAACAGGCTTTTACTCGCTAGGAGAAATAACGGGATAAAACTGATTTTCATTATCTTAATGGTTTACAGATCAAAATGCATAACTTTAGCGTTACAAATCAAACTCGTTTTATGTCATTCCTATGAATGTTCTATTTATTAGCTAAACTGGTTTAAGCCACTTTAACGTAACCTACATACACTCTACACAGCAAACTCTGCAATGTAAATGAGCTGTTTCCTCACTAGTAACATATTACACCAGATCTGGGTTTTAACAATTTATTTGAGATGTAAGGAGGGATTTCATGCATGGACAAACTGTTTCTGTACCTTTCACAGCCTCTGGTTGCTCCATATCCCTTATTACACATTACAATCTGTGAAATATTTCGAAGTTGCAGATACTGCTATAAATTAAATTTACTTGTCTTTCCATCCATGTTACATTACCAACTTCTGAATAATCCCCTCTCAGTATTCTATCAAAAGCCATATGTAAATTCGTACATGCAAGCATATCAAGAGGGGACTTGATCCGAGCATTTAAAGTTATGAGAGGCATTGATAAGGTAGACAGTCACAACCTTTATTCCCGGGGTGGAAATGTCCAACACTAGAGGTCGGAGCTATAAGATGAGAGGGGGGTTGTTTAATGGAGATGTCTTCATTTTACACAGAGAATGGTGGGGGCTTGAAACACATTGCCAGGGGTGGTGGTGCAGGCTGTTACGATATTGGCGTTCAAGAGGCTTTGATATAGGCACATGGAAGTGCAGCGAATAGAGGGATATGGATCATGGATAGGCAGATGAGAGATTAACTGGGCATCATGTTCAGCACAAACATTGCGGACCGAAGGGCCCATTTTGATGCTATACTGCTCTATATCAATGACTTTATGAATACAATAATTATTTTTTTACTGTAGTAAGGGCCTTCTCAGGTGACGTTAGTGTCATCTTGTACTCTTGCCTCATTGCTTCATTGTGACTATTAGAATGAGTTTTTACTGTGCAACATCATTAACATTAATATCTATCTGTGATAAATTAGTATATGTTTAAACTGCTGTATGTACATATTGTTTATTGTTGCTCATGGTGGATCTAGATGAAAGCATCCAGGATCATAAACAAATGTTGTTGAATTGCTGCTTCATGATTTTAAAGTTTCTAAGGCATGCAACGGTTTAAAATCCTTGAGCACAGCCTTGCAGGTGATGCAGATGATTATAGGATCATCGACCTGTTGAAAGTTTCATGTTCCTGCCACATTCAAAAATTCATCAATGAGTCGTACTTTAAATATCCAAGCTGCTGCAAGGTGATACAAATTGAGAATAATACAGAATCCAGTCATTTCTGTTCTGAAGTCTGGAACTAATAGCATCCTGGTAGCAGGTCAGCATGAATGTCAGCTGGAGGCTGTGGTTCACATTCATTGCGGCTGCTTGCACAAATGCCAACCACCACATTACAAGGACCACAGACTGTGAAAATTGTGCCTTCAAGAAAATAACGTGCTCGAGTTGGCTTCAAACTTCATTCTGATGTTTTAATATCAAATGAAAATTCGGAGTTCATTGAAGGAGTTTGCGTTTATTGGGTTTCACATTGCTTTTCTTTTTCTTCCCAAAATCAGGGTGACCCTGGCCAACCAGGACCTAAAGGAGATAAAGTGAGTTGTAACCTTAAGGAAAACAAATCATAAAAGCCGTTTATAACACTGATTATGTTTTACATGTAATCACTTGTGGGACCTGAATTAAGCATTTGAAATGTCCACAATGGATACAGGCATGTGGAGCAGTTTTGGCTGTAAATTCATCCTGTCCACCTCGTGTTACGTCTTTCCTGCCTTTTGAAGCAAAGTGTCCCTTCCTAGAGGTATCTTTGTTGAAATTATAATATGTAACATAAACTAAAACCTTTTATTGATGCCAGTTTGGCTGCAGAGCCTCTCATCAACACAGCTGTGGCCAGGTGGGTGGGTGTATGGAACGAGCTGCTGGAGGAGGTAGTTGAGGCAGGGACTATCGCCACGTTTAAGAAGCAATTAGACAGGTACATGGATAGGACAGGTTTCGAGGGATGTGGGCCAAATGCGGGCAAGTGGGACTAGTGTAGATGGTACACATTGGTCGGTGTGGGCATGATGGGCCAAAGGGCCTGTTTCTATGCTGTGTGGCACTACGACAGAAGGGCCTGTTTTTATGCTGCATCTCGAAGCTAAAATGCGGATATGGATCATGTGCGGGCAGCAGTGATTAGTTTAATCTGGTATCATGTTGGATCAGATATTGCGGGCTGGTGCTCTGCTACCTGCACTGTACCGACCCATGTTCTGTTCATGGAATGTAATGAATTGCATCTTACCAAAGGTAATGAATTCTATCTTACCTTTGTCCCCTGCAGCTGCTCCTCCCCTCTCTCTCCATATACCTGACATTGGTTGTTTCCTGGGGTCTTCCCTTGGACGATCCTCCAACCTGCTGGCACCTTCACAGTGAACTGAAGGCAGTCCCATGCAGAACATCTGCCATAGAGACATACAGCATGGAAACAGGCCCTACCTTCCAACTTGTCCATGCCAACCAAGCTAATCCCATTCTCCTGCATTTGACCCACATCCCTCTAAACCTTTTCTATGCATGTACATGTCCAAGCAGATACATGTATCATTTCTCTGACATTTCAGGCCTTCATTTTCTCCTCCAGTTCTCCTGCCTCCTCCTTCCCTGCCCCCACTAACACTTGCCCTATTTAATCCATAAATGATTCAATGGGTCCTGATTTGTCAGAGTGAGGCTAAACGCAAATTGGAGGAACAGCATCTCATATTTTGCCAGGGCAGGGTGGTATGAATATCGATTTCTCTCAATTCAGGTAGCCCGGCATTCCCTCTCTCTCTATCCCATCCCCACCCAAGTCTCACTTGCTTCTCATTTTCACCCTACAAGCAGATTAAAATGGCCTGTTTCCTCTGTCATCGTTATTTTTTTGCATACATTTAATTCATTGTTCTTTCCCTCTCCATATCACCATCCATATGTATCGTTTCCCTTATCCCTAACCACTGAAGAAGGGTCTCGACCCGAAACATCGCCCATTCCTTCTCTCCAGGGATGCTGCCTGTCCCGCTGAGTTACTCCAGCTTCTTGTGTCGATCTTCAACTGAATAGACCTAACAGTAGATACTCCTCTGAACTGAAATTCATCTTAAGTGATGTTTCCCCCATTGCTGATACTCAGGGTATGAAAGAATAGTCTTTGCAATGGAAGCACCAACAAAATCTTTAATTTAATCTTTATTTTAACATGTACTTTGGATCTGTTTTCACTAAGGAAGACACAGACAATCTCTCAGATGTACTAGTGGCCAGAGGACCTAGGGTGATGGAGGAACGGAAGGAAATTCACATTGTGCAGGAAATGATGATGGGTAGACTGATGGGACAGAAGGCTGATAAACCCCCAGGGCCTGATGGTGTGCATCCCAGGGCACTTAAGGAGGTGGCTCTAGACCTAAATCGTGGATGCATTGGTGATAATTTTCCAATGTTCTATAGATTCAGAATCCGTTCCTGTGGATTGGAGGGTAGCTAATGTTATCCCACTTTTTAAGAAAGGAGGGAGAGAGAAAACGGAATTACAGACCAGTTAGCCTGACATCGATGATGGGGAAGATGCTGGAGTCAATTATAAAAGATGAAATAGCGGCACATTTGGATAGCAGTAACGGGATCGGTCCGAGTCAGCATAGATTTACGAAGAGGAAATCATGCTTGACTAATCTGGAATTTTTTGAGGATGTAACTAGGAAAATGGACGAGGGAGAGCGAGTGGATGTAGTGAACCTGGACTTTCAGACAGCCTTTGATAAGGTCCCACATAGGAGATTAAAGGGCAAAATTAGACCACATGGTATTGGGGGTTGGCAGATAGGAAACAAAGAGTAGGGATTAACGAGTCCCTTTCCGAATGGCAGGCAGGAACTAGTGGGGTACCGCAAGGCTCGGTGCTGGGACCGCAGCTATTTACAATATACATTAATGATTTAGATGAAAGGATTGAAAGTAACATTAGCAAATTTGCAGATGACAAAGCTGGGTGGCAGTGTGAACTATGAGGAGGATGCTATGAGTATGTAGGGTGACTTGGACAGGGTGAGTGAGTGGGCAGATGCAGTTTAATGTGGATAAATGTGGGGTTATCCACTTTGGTGCAAGAACAGAAAAGCAGATTATTATCTGAATGGTGTCAAATTAGGAAAAGGGGAAGTACAACGGGATCTGGGAGTCCTTGTTCATCAGTCACTGAAAGTAAGCAAAGTGTTCAAGAAGGAACTGCAGATGCTGGAAAATCGAAGGTACACAAAAATGCTGGAGAAACTCAGCGGGTGCAGCAGCATCTATGGAGCGAAGGAAATAGGTGGCGTTTCAGGCCGAAACCCTTCTTCAGACTGATAGGGGGTGGGGGTGAGAAGGAAGGAAAAGGGGAGGAGGAGGAGCCCGAGGATGGGGGGAATGGGAGGAGACAGCTCGAGGGTTAAGGAAGGGGAGGAGACAGCAAGGGCTAGCAAAATTGGGAGAATTCAATGTTCATGCCCGCCGGCCGCAGGCTACCCAGGCGGAATATGAGGTGCTGTTCCTCCAATTTCCGGTGTTGCTCACTCTGGCAATGGAGGAGACCCAGGACAGAGAGGTCGGATTGGGAATGGGAGGGGGAGTTGAAGTGCTGAGCCACTGGGAGTTCAGGTAGGTTCTTGCGGACTGAGCGTAGGTGTTCGACGAAACGAACGCCCAACCTCCGCTTAGTCTCCCCGATGTGGATCAGCTGGCATCTAGAGCAGCGGATGCAGTAGATGAGGTTGGAGGAGATACAGGTGAACCTGTGTCGCACCTGGAACGACTGCTTGGGTCCTTGAACGGAGTCGAGGGGGGAGGTAAAGGGACAAATGTTGCATCTCTTGCGGTTGCAACGGAAAGTGCCCTGGGAGTAGGGGATGGAGTCCTTACAGGGAGCAGGGTGGGAAGACGTGTAGTCCAGATAGCCATGTGAGTCAGTGGGTTTGTAGTGTATGTCAGTCAGAAGTCTATCCCCTGCGATGGAGATGGTGAGGTCAAGGAATGGTAGGGAAATGTCGGAAATGGTCCAGGTGTATTTGAGTGCCTGAAAGTAAGCATGCAGGTACAGCAGGCCGTGATGAAAGCATGTTGGCCTTCATAACGCGAGGAGTTGAGTATAGGAGCAAAGAGGTCCTTCTGCAATTGTACAGGGCCCTGGTGAGACCACACCTGGAGCATTGTGTGCAGTTTTGGTCTCCAAATTTGAGGAAGGACATTCTTGCTATTGAGGGAGTGCAGCTTAGGTTCATAAGGTTAATTCCCGGGATGGTGGGACTGTCATATGCTGAAAGAATGGAGCGACTGGACTTGTATACACTAGCATTTAGAAAGATGAGAGGGAATCTTATTGAAACATATAAGATTATTAAGGGATTTGACACGATAGAGGCAGGAAACATGTTCCCGATGTTGGGGGAGTCCAGAACCAGGGGGCAATAGTTTAAGATAAGAGGTAGGCCATTTAGAACGGAGATGAGGAAACACTTTTTCACCCAGAGAGTTGTGAATCTGTGGAATTCTCTGCCTCAGAAGGCAGTGGAGGCCGATTCTCTGGATGCTTTCAAGAGAGAGTTATATGGAGCTCTTAAAGATCACTATCAGGGGATATGGTGAGAAGGCAGGAACGAGGTACTGATTGCGGATGATCAGCCATGAATGCAGTGAATGGCGGTGCTGGCTCGAAGGGCCGAATGGTCTACTCCTGCACCTACTGTCTATTGACTATTAATTCTGAAGTTGCTAATCAGCTGAAAATGCACTTCATTTATTTTAAGCCCAATTATTTATTGCCTTCCAGTTGATTTAAAGTGGCTTATTGAATATATTAAACTGCTGCCAAAATGTGGATGCTTTTCATCTGAAATCCAATCATATTTATTGCCTACTTTCGGGAGAGGTCGACTCCACATTCTATATCCGGTGAACATTGATGTCAAAGTGTGTCGGTGGTGATGGATGTTGCTGTGTTTATTTCAGGGTGATCCGGGGGTCAGGGGTCGTGAGGGGCAGACGGGTGCCCCTGGACTTCCTGGTCCTGCTGGTCTGCCGACCATTTACCTGTGGAGAAATACAAATGAAGACTGGCCGGCCTTCTCCGTAAGTCTCTTCTAAATACAATGTCGTAACTGTACAACTCCTCCCCCTTCTGGCATGGGGTAGACCAAAGATACTAGGTAGACTGTCCCCCCCCCCCCCCCCCCCCCCCCCCCCCCCCCCCCCCCCCCCCCCCCCCCCTCCCTCCCTCCCAATCCTTCCACATCCCCAATCCTGGACTTTATACTCATCAATTTAATTTCATGTTTCATGTACCTGGTTTAGTGCTTCCTGACTGTTGGCAGACCAATTTCCCTCCTGGGATAAATAATGGTCTATCGTATCGTATTGTGTTTCATCCTAAAACTATCTACGGAAAAAGGAACGGAGAGATTTGCATTTATTTGGTACTTTCAGTTAATATCTGGACAGTGTTTGGCAACTGACAACGTGTGGTTGCCGCTGCAAAGTAGGAATAGATTCTGTTCTCCAAGTTTTCTTCATTCAGAAATGATGCAGTCAAGATCACATTTGGCTTCCAGTTCAACCCTGCAATCTCCAAGGAAATCTGCAGCTTATTAAGGATTTAAAAACTTTGGGGAAACAGTTTCCAGACTCCCCAGAAAAATCCAGCAAGCTCACAATGTGGTCACTCTCCCCCTCTCTCTTTGCTCCCCTCTCTCTGTCCCCCCCCCCCCCCTCTCTCTTTGCTCCCCTCTCTCTCTGTCTCTCTCTCTCTATGCTATCTCTCCCTCTATCTGTCCCTCTCTACATCAATATATGCCCCCCTCTCTCTCTCTCTCTGTTCTCTTTCCTCCTTGTTGCATACTCTGGCTGGTGTATCCCCTATACTCCCTGACGGCCCATGATCGGTAAAGCTCTCTCTCTCTCTCTCTGCCCCCGCTCTCTCTCCCTCTCTCGCTGCCCCTCCTCTCTTGTTGCCCCCCTATCTCTCTCTCTCTCTCTCTCTCTCTCCTCTCTCTCTCTCTCTCTCTCTCTCTCTCTCTCTCTCTCTCTCTCTCTCTCTCTCTCTCTCTCTCTCTCTCTCTCTCTCTCTCTCTCTCTCTCTCTCTCTCTCTCTCTCTCTCTCTCTCTCTCTCTCTCTCTCTCTCTCTCTCTCTCTCTCTCTCTCTCTCTCTCTCTCTCTCTCTCTCTCTCTCTCTCTCTCTCCCCTCTCTCTCTCTCTCTCTCTCTCTCTCTCTCTCCCTCTCCTTCCTCTCTATCTCCCTCTTTCTCCCTCTCTCCCTCCCCTCTCTCTATCTCCCCCCCCTCTCTCTCTCTATCCTCTCTCTCTCTCTCTCTCCCCCTCCTCTCTCTCTCTCTCTCTCCGTCCCTCTCTCTCTCTGTCCTCTCTCTCTCTCTCTGTCCCTCCCCTCTCTCTCTGTCCCCCCCTCTCTGTTCCCCGCTCTCACTGTCTCCCCCTCTCTGTCTCCTCCTTTCTCTCTCTCCCCTCCTTCCTTTCCCTCTCCTTTTGCCCCTATTTCCTCCCCTTTTCCTTCTCCTCACACTCATTCCACTTCCTTTTCCCTTTCCCTCCCTCTCTTCTCTCCCTGGGCTTCTCTCTCCTTTTCTCACCCCCCTCTTTCACTCTCACCGTTCTCTCTCTCTCTCTCTTTATCTTTATCTTGTGCTCTTTCTCAAACTTGTTTTATTTCTTTCTCTTCCCTCCGTACAGATTTAAACTTTATTTGTTTATTTTGTCACAATTTTTAGCGCCTTTCAAATGGATTTAAAGTGGAAACTAATTTCCTATTTTTCTGCCTGTAAATGTGCTCTGCATACGCCCTCAAATGTCACGGGTAATTTGTTCCTGATAAATTTGCAGCAGTGTGTTTTCACAGCAATCAGCAATGGGCGATACTTACTGGAACCATTGACCCAGATATAAATAAAGGTCCTGAATCAAAGAACAAGCAATTTGCTTAAGAGTCTTTGCTAACATGCTTGCGTCATAGTAATTCCTTCCATTCATGAGAGGTTTTTTTTAGATTCTGTTTGTGCCTGCCTATTTTACCGCCTTCATTTACCGTGTAAAATATCAACTGATTAACAGCGGTATATCGCTCGATTGAGTGGCCACAGTAATTGTCAGTGTTCATTCAGTTGGGAGCCAGAGAAATTGGCTTGTACGTGATAGCTTCCATCTACTGATTACTGTCCAGTATTATTCCATCAACAATGTTATACATTGACTCCAAGAGTAATGCTCACAATCAGGGATGAATTTGTATGCAAACTTAAGGGGCCCTGTCCCACTGTCCGAGCTAATTCAAGACCTCTCCCGAAAAAAAAAAAATCAAACTCGTGGTAAGCACATAGAATGTATGGAGCGGGTTCATCGGTGCTCGGGACGTCTCTTAGCGGCTCGTAACTCTAACGGCAGGTACTCGGGAAACGCGGTAAGCTCGGGAAGACTCGTGAAGATTTTTCAACGTTGAAAAATGTCCACGAGTACCTACGAGCGGCTATTGCTATAATTCTCCGAGTTCGAATCGGGGGGGAAACTCGGGAGAACTCTTGAATTAGCTCCTACAGTGGGACAGCCCCATTAGATGAACTATTTGTACTGGCTGCTGAATTGATACCTGAATTGATAGAGAGATTAGGAGTCACAGAACTCAGAGTTGTACAATACTTCAGCCCACTGAATCCATGCTGATCTATTTGCTCATCTACACTAATACCATCCACATGCATTAGGTCGCTCATCTTCTACGTCTTGCCTTTTGAATGTCCGTCCAAATGCTTCTTAAATGTACTGATTGTCTGATTCTACCAACTTCTCTGGCAGTGCATTCCAGATATCAACCACTCTCTGCTTAAACTACCTTTACATTCCCTTCTTCCTGTTTCATTGGGAAGGAAAAGAAATCCCAAAAAGAGGCAAGTGAGGCGTTTGGATATCCAGCGAAATTTGGAAAGTTTGTTGGCAATTTCCTTGTGTAATTTCCAGTAATGTGACGTCACCAGTATATGTGGCCATTGCCCTCTGTGTCAAGAATCCCAGAAAACAGCCCTTCAGCTTGACTCACCCATGCCAACCACAATGTCCCATCTTAGTCAGTCCCATTTGCCCATGTTTGGCTCGTATCCCTTTAAACCTTTCCTATTCACTTGTCCAAATGCCTTTTTAATGCTGTTATTGTGTCTGCCTCAACTACTTTGTCTGGCAGTTCGTTCCATGTACTCACCACGCTTTTATCTAAATTTAAGTGAATTTTACCCAACTACAATGAAAACATTTGCCTTGTTGCCAATTTTAGGAATGCATGATTACCCTGGAATTTCAAATATTCTTTTCTCTCTCGTGCAACAAAGAGTCAATTGCAGAGGGAGAAGGGACGCATGCCGTTTTTGATTAAAAATACATACATTTATCTCACAGCAGCAAATGTGGTACCTTAGTTCAAGAAATGCTGCAGGGAAAAAACAGGTAATTATTGGGTAAAACACACACAAAGTGTTGGAGTTACTCAGTGTGTCTGGCAGCTTGTCTGCAGAACATGCATAAGTGCCGTTTCAGGTGTGGCCCTTTATTTGCGTCCTCCATAGATGCTGCCTGACCTGCTGAATTACTCCAGCACTTTGTGTCTTTTTTTGTAAACCAATATCTGCAGTTCCTTGTGTCCAGTTACAGGTTAGATCGTCTAATATCAGTGGCAGGGCAACCTTTGCTCAAAACTTTGAGGCAAGGGTTGATCAGTATGGATTTGTTGATGGGAGATCCTGTCGGACTAGTTTAGGTGGTGGAGTCAGGTACTCTCACATCGACCACTTGACCCACCAATGCAATGGCGGCCAAAGACCAACTGCTGGTAAATGGGATAATGGTCAGCATGGACACTGTGGGCCAAAGGGCCTGTTTTTGTGCTGTGTGACTCATTGACACACTCAAGAATCTTACTGAGAGTGATGTGGAAGCTTGAGGCCTTTTCTCCAAAAAGGAAAAGCAAATTCCATTGGTATTGTGAAGGGATTGCTAGTGCACTATTGCGATGCTTCTTGCAGGTGGTTGCCGGAGGTTGCAAGTAGTGGAAGGTCTTACTGAAATAGTTTAGGTCTTACCTTCCACTACCTGCAACCTCCGGCAACCACCCGCAACTAGCATCGCAACCGGCTTCGACTATAAAATGACCGATTTTTAAAACGGCAACCTACTTTTAGTCGCGGCCGGTTTTGAATTTTTTGAAATAATCGCCGGAACATAGAAGAAGCGGAAACCACTTTCGACCATTAGGGAGACTGACAAAAACCTCCGGGAGCCAGACGGAAACCTTGGGCGGGGCGCAAAGTCTCCAGAGATTTCCATTCAGGTTTCCTAAGTGGGACGGGGCATTACTCCAGCATTTTGTGTCTACTATAGTTGGATTGCACAGTGCTATTGCACTGATGGAAGAAAAATATTTTAGCTCTGTGCAGAACAATTTTAAATTCGCAAAACACAATTTACGCTTTAATCTACTCATTTTCTTTTATGGTTTCCAACAGCAAACACGAACCCATCAAATGTTGTTGGCAGGCTGGCCGGTAAGTGCGAAACATCGCTCATGCCAAGTATAAGTTAGCGTTAAACTTTAATGTTTCATAAATATTTTATGGGAAAATTGCATGTCTTGCTGCCAGTACCCAAAGGCAGAATTATCTGCAGCACAACTGGAATCCCAACGAGGAATGGGAAATAACTGCAGATGCTGGTTTAAATCGAAGATAGAAACAAAATGCTGGAGTAACTCAGCGGGTCAGGCAGCATCTCTGGAGAGAAGGAATGGGTGACGTTTCTGGTCGAGAATCTTCTTCAGACTGAAGAAGGGTCCTTCTCTCCAGAGATGCTGCCTGACCCGCTGAGTTACTCCAGCATTTTGTGGTCTATCCCAAAGAGGTAACTGTTGATAAGTTTGTAAAATGTATATTCTCCTAACAGTTGAGGCCATTTGACATCACGCATCATCCCATGGCTGTTAGGGAGGGCAGCTTAACCTGCTCCCTGCCCCAAACTTGGTGAGAAGCTCTCAGCACCATTGACCTGCGATGACTTTTCTCCAATTTTTCTTTCGTTGCCTGAGGAGAAACACCTGGGTTTCCTGTTTGCGCATCTCCGCAGACGATACTGTCTGGGTCAAGAATTTACCAATACAAGGAACGACTGCTGCAGAATGCTAACTGTCTGTCTTGGTTCCACGCATTGAAGCGTTACTTTATTCTGCCAGGGTACAATTCCAGATATCCAAATGTTCAAATGCTGCTTAAAAAAGGGCAGCACAGTGGCGCAGCGGTAGAGTTGCTGCATTAGAGCACCAGAGACCCGGGTTCGATCCTGCGCACGGGTGCTGTCCGTACGGAGTTTGTACGTTCTCCCCATGACCGCGTGGGTTTTCTCCGGGTGCTCCGGTTTCCTCCCACACTCCAAAGACGTTCAGATTTGTAGGTTCATTTTCTTCAGTAAAACATTGTAAAATTGTCCCTAGGGTGTAGGATAGTGCTAGTGCACTGGGTGTATTGTGTGTTGGATAGTGCTAGTACACTGGGTGATCGGTGGGCCGAACGGCCTGTTTCTGCGCTGTATCTTTAAAGTTGCAAAATGAAACAACGGTATGACACCATTGAACAGCACATGAACAGGCCCTTCGAACATTTTGCCAAGATCAACTCTTAACTGCCTTTGCGTTATCCATATCCCTCCATTTCTTGCAGATTCATGTGCCTTTCCAAAAGTCTCTCAAATAAACTTTCCAGAACTTCTGTTGGAAGAAGCTTAACATTATTGCTTATGGAAGTATAACATTATAGTTGATTGAAGAAGCATTAAAGTGAACTTAAAACATATAATATCAGTAGTTATTCCACAGGTACCTCTTCGGCAGGATTATAAGAATGATTACGTTGCATTTTAAACTCTCTGGCTTGTGCTGTTTTAGATGTGCTGATGTTGTCTCCGTTCTGTGCCACTTTTAGACCCAGCGTGGAGTTTCGGGACCTTCTGGGCCCCCGGGAAAACCAGGCCCTCCTGTAAGTCAAAACCAAAATAGATGCAACAGAAAGCAAAAATAGTTTAAATGACCTCTCAGAATAAAGGTGCAGCTGCCAGGTCAGTTGAACAATAATGTAATGTGTTAAAGTTGTAATAATCGGAACCAGAACGGAAGATTCGAGGTATTTGAGAAGCTGCTGTGATCTTGAGCAGGAAATATTCAATACTGACACTCGTAAGCTGAAGCACAGATGTCCAGTTATACCTCCAGTTGCATTAAAAAAAATACCTGCTCCCCGATGGCCCGTACACAATTGTGCCTCTTGTTCTGACTGTAAACTTGCCACTGCCACACAGACCATGTCTTTAGTTTAGTTTAGAGCAGAAACAGGCCATTCGGCCCATTGAATCCGGGCTGAACATCGATCCCCGCACACCAACTTTACCCTACACACACGAGGGACAATTTACAATTATACCAAGCCAATTAACCTACAAACCTGCACACCTTTGGAGTGTGGGAGGAAACCGGAGCATCCAGAGAAAACCCACGCAGGTCACGGCGAAAACGTGTAAACTCCGTACAAGCAGCACCCGTAGTTGGGATCGATCCCAGGACTCTTGGCAGTGTAAGGCAGCAACACTACCACTGTGCCGTCCAAAGTTAAGATGAGAGCAGCAGGAATGATGCATACCTATTGACCCACCTTCAATCTGGTACAAAGGTTGGAACCAGATCCTAGGATGAAGAACCCAAAGACCTCACTATTCCCTGGCAGTCAAGCCATAAAAGCAGGAGGCCGCCATCTTGATTCACTATAATAATAATAATAATAATAATAATAATAAATTTTTATTTCGGACACAAGGTCCAGACAAGGGACAACGTTACATAAAAATACATTGCATATAAAAACACCATAAAATACATATAAAATCTTGGTATATCACTTATAAAAGCATCATTTCCACACCACATTGCTGTCTTCCATCGCCAGAGACACGGATTTGATCTTGACTACGGGTGCTGCTTGGACGAAGTTTGTACAATCCCCCTGTGACTGCGTGGGTTTTCTCCGGGTGCTCCGGTTCCCTCCCACGCTCCAAAGTCATGCAGCTTTGTAGGTTAATTGGCTGTGGTAACTTGGAAAATTGTCCCTAGTTTTTTTTTAGGTTAATGTATGGGGTGATCACTGGTCGGCACGGTCCAGGTGGGCCGAAGGGCCTGTTTCCACGCTGTATCTCGAACGCCTAAAGTCAGTCTCAGTTTTAATTGGTGGGATTAGGATGAGTTTTTGGTGTGGAACTCACTAGCTTTACAGTAGGAAAACTGCAGGAAAATTTTATCTATTGATACATTTTCCTCAGATTCCTCATAACTGAGTCCTGGTCCTGAAATTCTTTAGCCGCCTTTCCTCCTTCCGCCCCGTCTAAACCTCGCCACAACCCTCCCAACAGCCAACCACTCCCACTCCCATTCCCATCCCGCCCTCACATTTATCTCACTGAGGACTGTTCCCTTTAATCTTCAGCGATATTTACTGGAGCTCACCCCATTTCCAACCAATGTTTTAAAAGGAAACGGACGGTCACTTTTAGATAGGCCTGAGGTATTAAAATGGGCCAAGACTTGATTCTTAATTAGTAGGAGTGTCAGAGGTTATGGAGAGAAGGCAGGAGAATGGGTTTAGGAGGGAGAGATAGATTAGCCATGATTGTATGGTGCAGTAGACTTGATGGGCCGATTGGCCTAATTCCCCTCCGATCACATGATCTTATGACTTGCCGGTTATAATGAGTTAGAATGAGTTTGTGACGATGGTAATACAAGCAGTAAAACCATTCTCAGTTAACCTTTCCGGTCCTTTGAACCCTTTAATGAAAAGAAAACTTGAATCTGCTTTCAAAAAAAAAATGTTGCTATTGCTCTTTGCTTCATTAAACTGTGATTGACCATTGATGGTGAATTTTTGTAGGGTCCCCCTGGCGTTCCAGGATACCCAGGTTCACTGGGCAAGCAAGGCGATGAGGTGAGTGTTATCTCAAGAACTCGGAAAACTAACTAACCCAACAAAAACAATCCATTGCTTTCTCTCATATTTGGAATGCAAATTAATTCTGTTCTTTGTGTTGTGAAAAGTTATGTCGCAAAATGCTTTAAGGTTTTGATCAGTGAATAGCTGGGTAGAGATGTGATGTGTGATTCTGGGCTGGCATTCTTATCTCGGGACTGAAGAAGGGCAGCACGCTGGCGTAGCGGTGGAGTTACTGCCTTTTAGCGGCAGAGACCCGTGGTTCCATCCAAGCTATGGGTGCTGCCTGTAAGGAGTTTGTACGTTCTCCCCGTGACCTGCGTGGGTTTTATCCGACAGCTCCAGTTTTCTTCCCACACTCCAAAGACGTACAGGTTTGTAGGTTAATTGGCTTGGTATACTTGTAAATTGTCCCTAGTACGTGTACGATAGTTTTCGTGTGCGGAGATCGCTGGTCGGCGCGGACTCAGTGGGTCGAAGGGCCTGTTTCCGCACTGTGTCTCTAAACTGTATTACCTTGGGTATGCAAGCAAAGAATTTCACTGTGACATCACATGTGACAATAAAGTATTCAATTCAATTCAAACAAAACTAAAAAGGAGAAAATGGCAAGAATTCTGGAAATGATTGTTTCTCAGCACTTCTTGCTACAAGAGTGTACCGTTGTGGAAGTTGTTTCTGGAAGGACGTACTCACTGGCTAGGCTCCATGTGAAACATTTTTTCTTGCTGCTGTACGTTTGTGGGCTCCCGTTGACATTGTGGTGAAGTGCTATGGGATGCCACTTTCACATAAATGTCCCAAGTCCACCAGTGATGCATTTTTGGCTTTCCATCCCTCACAGAGAGTGTAAATCAAACATTCTTGACTCTATCCAAGCCACCTGGCCTTCAGAAATAACAGCTTGAAAGCCCTGTCCCACGGTACGAGTTCATTCCAAGAGCTCTCCCGAGTTAAAAAAAAAATCAAACTCGTGGCAAGCACGGAGAATGAACGTAGCGGGTACGTCGGAGCTCGGGGACGTCTCTTAACGCTAACGGCAGGTACTCGGGAAGACTCGCTAAAGGCAGGTAAGCACGGGAAGACTCATGAAGATTGTTCAACATGATGAAAAATGTCCACGAGAGCCCCGAGTACCGACGAGTGGCCATTACCGTAAATCTCCAAATTCGAATCAGGGCAAACTCGGGAGAGCTCTTCGAATGAACATGTACCGTGGGACAGGGCTTTGAGGATGATGGCAGCAGAAGATCATGTTGGAAGATGCATGCTGAGTGGGATTCTTTTGTCAAACATTACCTGTTCAATGGTATCTGAGGGAAGTGATGAGCATGTGGACCAGTGTTTGAGGAGTGAGGGATGTTATTCATTGTATCTGAGCCCTATCGTTCATTGATAATAACTAATATCATGGTTACTGCATGTTAAAGATTCAATTAAAAATAACTCTCCTCACTGAACAAAACAATTAGAAGTACAGTAAACCCTCGTTATAATGGACCGTAGCAGGAGGAATGGTGTCGTTATTGTCCACTCTAACCGAGTAAGGGATTATCATTGTATAAGTCGTGCAAACAAACAACTGCAGTAGCTGGTTAATACACAGAAGGACATACAGTGCTGGAGGGTCTCAGTGGGTCAGGCAGTATCTTTGGAGAACAAGAATAGGTGACTTTTTGGGTGGAGACCCAACTTCAGATTCTCCGTCCAATACTGGACCTGGAATCCAGGTGAGATGACGGCCCCCGGCTTTCAGGGGCCTGATTCAGCGTCTGTGCAGAGGTCTGATTCATTCTCTCCATGAGATAGTGAACCAGTGGAGGGGCCTTTCACTCTGGACGCTGGCAGCTAGCAGGCGGAAGAGCTAACGTCCAGGCCTGCTGACTAACCGCAGAGTTTAAGCGCATTCTCTGAATCTTAGCCAGCGTTTGCTAAGCAGATGGATGTGCACAATTTATCAGGGAATTTATACGGTCGAGCCAATATTTAAAAATCATGGCCAGTGCATGCTTTGTGAGATTCACTCCTTCGTGAGATATCCATTCCCTGGTGCTGCATTGCCACCCAATGGTAAATCCCTGGAACTACTTACTGCGTTGACAGTACGTTGTGGTGTCCACTGTATTTATGGGCATTGACACAGCGTTTAATGTCCTGTTACTTGGCCATTCCTCTCTCATGACTTGCCATAAATTTGTTACATTTTGACCGTGAAATGCATACAAATCTTTGCAATTTGTGCAATACGTAGCTGAGGCAGGGACTATCCCAACATTTAAGAAGCAGTTCGACAGGCACATGGATGGGACAGTTTTGGAGGGATATGGACCAAATGCTGGCAAGTGGGACTAGTGTAACTGGAACATGGCAGCCAGTGTGGGCTAGTTGGGCCGAAGGGCCTGTTTCCACACTGTATCACTCTATGACTCAATGATTCTAATTCTGTCAGCGGTGCTTTCAGATACAATGGACAGCCTGAAAAAAGCATTTACAAAAGCTCGAAGCTGCTTTTGTTCTGGTTCAAACACCTGTTAAATGGCAGTGAGTCCTACGTGACAGATTACACTGTGTCCAGTAAACGGCTCTGCATGTTATGCTGTGTTTTATTATTTCCAGATTATTACAGAGTTTTTGGCTTTCCTCTCCTCGGCACTTGCTCCCCTGCATTGCTGGATGGAGTTCCTGCACATTAGTCAACATGCCATACTCATTCAAGAGACCTTGCTTCACTCTGCAGCATGACAACCCATAACAGCTGCACATTGAACATTTGGAAATTAACTTAATCAATCCCAATCTGCACACATCAGCCAGATAGATTCTGCTTCTATTGTTATAAGCTGTAACCAGTGAAGGGCCTGTCCCACCAGCATGCGACTGCATGTGGCAAGCGCGACCTAACGTGGTCGCTTGAGCCGTAAGTGGCCGGTCCCACTTCGAACGGCGGAGCCGTATGGAGTTGTGCGGGGCTGGTCCCGACATCGCGCGGGGCTCCGAGAAACTGACACTGTCCAAAAATTCCGCGCGGCAACGGCCTGTCGGCCTGCAGCTGCATTGACGCCGTACGCAGCGCCTCGAAACCGTACGCAGCGTCTTGATGGCGTCGCCTAGCGCGTGGCGTTGCTCGATGACATCACCGCCCGGCGTGCCGTTGTGTGATGACGTAACCGCCCAACGCCGTGCGACGTCCAAATTCAGTCGGCCCGCCTCCTGCCCAGCTGATTGGTGAGTATGATATCGGGACCAGCCTCGCACAACTCCACATGGCTCCGTGGTTGGAAGTGGGATCGGCCCCGCGAGGCCGTACGCCTCAAGCCACCACATTTGGTCGCGCCAGACGCATGCAATCGCATGCTGGTGAGACAGGCCCTTGAGGAATCCATCCTCTTCTGTCTTTGGAATTATTCTGGGACAAGTGTTGGAGGTGATGAATATTGGTGAAAATTTCCAGTCTGGAAGAATCTCGACCTAAAACGTCATCTGTCCATTCCCTCCACAGATGCTGCTTTGTCTACTGAGTTCCTCCAGCAGTTTGCTTTTTGCCCAAGATTCCAGTGTCTGGGGACTTTTTTTGTCTCCTAAGTAACCATTTGCTGACTGCCCTGTTCCATCATAAATGAATTCCTGCATATGTTAAAAACCACAATAAACCCGTGCCTTCTCCTTCTTCAATGCTTAATAAGTGCATTCAGTAGTCAATGAGGTTGCTGAAAGTAGTTATCTAATGAGGATCAGACTGGCTGGTTGGCAGAGGTTTTTATGAAGCAGCTGTTAGCACTTTTGTTCTTTTTTTACATGGCTGTATAGAAGGCTGCATCTGTGCCTTAAACAAAGTCAGACTCGGGATGGGCCAGTAATCAGTACAAGTTCCCCTCATTAACTGCACTGCACTGGCAAAGACCTTCAGTACACCATCTCTGACAATGTTCTCGTTCATTGGTGGCAGAGATGGCAGCAGTCGCCATCCACTAATGGGCATTTGCGCAGAATGGCAGTACGGAGCATGAAGTACTTCTGTTTTTTAAATATCATCCCATCTCTCCTCGCTGAAATCCAATGCCAGAAAACATGCAAAGCACGAAACAGCTCTGAAGAAGCATCCCGACCCAAAACCTCATCTGTCCCTTCCCTCCACAGATGTTGCCTGACCTGTTGAGCTCCTCCAGCAGTTTGATTTTTGCTCAAGACTCCAGCATCTGCAGTCTTCTTGATTCTCTACCTTACTGTGAAATCTCTTCAAAATATGACTACTTTAAAAAAAGTTCTCCGAGTCTGAAGAAGTGTCCCAACCTGAAACGTCATGTGTCCATTCCGCCCACAGATGCTGCCTGACCCGCTGAGCTCCTCCAGCTGTTTGTTTTTTGCTCAAGGTTCCAGCACCTGCAGTTCCTTGTGTCGCTGTTTCAGTCACTATTTATTTTCATTCCTTTCAGGGGCAACAAGGACCGAGAGGTTTCCCAGGCCCGCCAGGCGAGAGAGGGTCAAGTGGCATCGCTGGTGAAGCAGGTCCTCGCGGCCCACCTGGTGTTCATGGCGAACAGGTAATGGACAAGAGGATGCAGTGTTGGAATATCTCAACGGAGCAGGCAGTATCTGCAGAAAATGGATAGATGATGTTTTCGGGTCGAGACTCTTCTTCAGACTGGATCGCAACCTGAAACGTCACCATTCCGTGTTCTCCCAATGATGCTACCTGACCCGCTGAGTTACTCCAGCACTTTGTGTCTATTTGTATCAACCGGCCTCTGCAGTTCCTTGTTTCCAGGTAATGAACTAGGTTGGCCCATTTCCAGCTGTAAAACTCATTGAAATGATCCTTCAACAGGCAGCTGCTCACCAGGCCTTTTCATCTCATTTCCCACAATCTTTGTGCATCTACATTCAATTGAATGGTTCAACAGGAAACCAGAGCATTTCACAGTAATGTGCTGCAGTGATTGTAATAAAGCTGTTTTCATTATTAGTGAAACGTATCAGTGAGGGTGTTGACAGGATTTACACCTTAATGATGTAGTGTAGTTTGCATTCACACAATAAAAGCTGTCAGTGTGCATTGAATCATTTTGGCTGTGGAAATTTAAGGTGTTTAGATGTTCCCTGGAAACCAGTGAGTGTTTTGCACCAATTCTAATCTGATGGCACATAAAAGGCCTGTCCCACTTTGGCGTCATTTGCGCGTCACGCAGGTGAATCCCAAAATCCTGGGTCGCCGCGCGCAACCGCGCATCACTGCCTAGGCCACCACGCCTCACCACGCGCCATGGGTGCATAATGCACGCCATGCATCAGAAGGAAGGGTTTTGGTCCAAAGCGTCACCTATTTCCTTCGCTCCCTAGATGCTGCTGCACCCGCTGAGTTTCTCCAGCATTTTTGTGTACCTTTGATTTTCCAGCATCTGCAGTTCCTTCTTAAACACTTAGTGCTGTCATTGTTTTGCTGTCAGTGAGGAGAATCAAGTTTGAATGGTGAAAATATCTACTTTGTGCAATGGTCTTGAGCAAAATGTGTGTAATATTGGGGATTAGTGGAGGGGGTGGACTGATTGTCTGGGCTGCATTATCGTGCCTTGAATCATCTCAGTGGTGAACATGTAATGATTCAGTCACCTGCTGTGCGGAGATAATGAGCGCTTTTGCTGGAGCCCTGTGCGGTTGCAGTAAAATCTGAACGATAAGAGTTGAGAAGGCTGGAGGCTCCTTCTGGCTCAGCAGGTTACTGCAATGTTTAAAATCTGTCTGTAAATCTCCAGCTATCTGGGGGTGAGACCCGACAGCGTGGTTATCCAATTATTAAATCTTGGCAGAATAATATGTGAGGCGAAGAGGAGAGGTGTGTGGGGTGGGGGTTGTAAGAAAGCAAGATCTTGCGTTTCAAGCATCCACCACCCAGTCCAGGTCCACCAAGGTTATTCATCGTTGCAGCCCCTGTTCCAATACCTAAAGGGGCTGCCCCTTACCTTCTGGGTACATTTCACACCCACCATCCTCATCTTTGGACACCCTGTGCGTAGGGGAGAGGGTAGGGCTGAAGATGTCCGGGTTGGGTTGCTCCTAGGCCTGGCCAAGCTGGCCATCCGTGAGTCAAGGCACCAGGCGGAAGAGGGCTCGGCCCGAGCCGGCTGTCTGCTCCTTATCAGGGGTTATGTTCGTGCCAGGGTGGTATTAGAGAGGGACTACACGCTGTCCACGGGCACCCTGGGGGATTTCCGGGACCGCGGGACCGCGGGGGACGGAATGAATCCTTAATAGCAATGGGAAAATAGTTGTTTAAAGAACATTTGTTTTACTTGCTTTTTGTTGTCGTGTATTTGGATGCTTGGAACAGACTTAAATAAGGCTCGAACACGGGAGTAATCTTACAAGTTACTTTATTGCAGGGCGCCACCTTGAGTCTCCCTGTGCATATGCGTACTTGCACAAGACATCACAAGACACTAATTACATATGCTAATTATCACATACCTAACACTCCTCCCCCTTTAACTTCGAGGCAGGTAACACCATTTCTATTACATACATAACAGTTGTGGTGATGGTTTGTTTTTGAATAATTTTGTATTGTAAATAGCATTGTAAATACTTCAATACATCTATTTTTACGAATGCATTTCGTTGTCTCTGTACTGTACACTGACAATGACAATTAAAATTGAATCTGAATCTGAATCTTTTTGGTTAAAGAAAAAGGTTAGTCATCGCCAATGAACTCCAGTTTGAGGTGTAGTCAGTGTGACAATATAGGAGGGGCAGTGACCTGGTAACTTCCCTGTTCTCACGTTCCTTTCTGTTTAACAGGGACCTCAGGGGGACCTGGGAGAGAAGGGAATTTGCGGAGAGAAAGGGGAACAGGTGAGTATTGATCTAATCAACAATAGTTTGTTTGTTCTCATTAGTTCAATGGTCAATATTTGTCAAATATGCAACTGCGCAGTGAAATGCAGCTACGATACATGCGGGCGCCGCCATTATTCATAGTCCGGTTGGCCCGTGCCCACAATGTACTGGAGCAGTTCCCGCGAACCTTCGTCCCTCTCCTCTCCACTAGGTGATCGTTGGTCGGCGCGGACTCGGTGGGCCGATGGTCCTGTTTCCACTCTGTAGCTCTAAAGCCTAAACTCATTGTATACTTGGAGTTTAAAGTTGGCATCTACCTGCCCTCTGTACCTATTAGTGCCTGCCCTTATTTATTTGTTGAACTCATTGGAGCATATTGCTGAGTCAAAACTGTGCATTTTCATTGGTTACACAAAAAGCTCTGCAGTTCCCTCTTAAACACTGTGCATTTTCATTGTTGGGGTCAACTTTCTGTCTGTTTATGCAAACACCTGCAAATGTGATTTATTTTAGGGCTTCAGGGGATGGCCGGGATCACCTGGCGACAAGGGAGAGAAAGGAGCCAAGGTATCGTATGGCCTTTTGTAAAATTCAGCATTTTACTGTCTTGTCCAAAGCATCATTTGACGTCCATAGAAGGATAAGCATGATAACTGTGATCATCTAGAGTTGCTTCCTCACAGCTCCAAGACCCGGGTTTAATCCTGACTACGGGTGCTCTTTGTGTGGAGTTTGCACGTGCTCCCTGTGAGTGCATGGGTTTCCTCCAGGTGCTTTGGTTTCCTCCAACATCCCAAAAACTTGCGGGTTTGGAGATTCATTGCCCTCTGTAAATTGCCCCTAATGTGCAGGGAAAGGATGGGAACATGGGATGGATAACAGAACTAGTGTGATAGGGGTTTGCGGGATACATTCTCAGAGGGCTTCAGAGGTATCCATGGAAACTAGGAGATGAATGAATAAATACAGAGTGTGAAAGATGTTTGTATTCAGAGAGACTGAGTGTCCTTGCGCAAGAATCCCTGGAAGCTCACACGCAGGGATAGCAAGCAATTCACCTTTGAAAACGTTCTGGGCAGCAAGATGACACAGCTAGTAGAGGCAATGCCTCACAGCTAAAGTGACCCAGGTGAGAACCTGATCTGTCTGTGAAGAGTTTATACATTCCGCCACATGAGTTTCCTCTGAATGCTCCGGTTTCTCCCACATCCCAAGGACATGCGGGTTGGTTTCCCAGTGTGCGGGTGAGCGCTAGATGGGTATGTGGGGAGAATCGGACGGAATTAATGTATATGGGTGGTTGAAGGTTCCCTCGGGCTCAGTGGTCAGAATGACCTTGTCTAAACGCGCTGATTTAAAAAATAATTAAACGTTCGAGGCATTAAGTGAGATCATCAGACTGACAAAATTCCTTTCTATGCACAGCATGACTGAAGCGGACTTGTTTGCTTTTGTCTCCTTCCCTTTGTTGGAGTCTTCCCTGTGCTCAGCTGCTCACTCTGGCTTTGGTGATGGGATGGGATTTCCATTGATGGTCCTCAGTAAGTGAGCCAAAATCGTTTAGTCTAATGTGTAGGAAGGAACTGCAGATGCTGGTTTAAACCGAAGATAGACACAAACAGGTGGAGTCATTCAGTGGGACACTAGTTCAGCTGCATCTCTGGAGAGAAGGAATGGGTGACGTTCTTCTTCAGACTAGTTAGGGAGTCTAACCAGTCTGAAGAAGGGTCTCGACCCGAAACGTCACCTCTTCAGAGATGGGTTACTCTAGCTTTTTGGGTCTATCTTTAGTTTAGTTTTATTTTATTTAGTTTATTGTCACATGTACCGAGGTAACATGAAAAACTTTTGTTGCTCGTTAACCAGTCTGCGGAAAGACCGTACATGATTCCATTCGAGCCATGCACAGTGCACAGATACTTGATAAAAAGGAATCATGTTTAATGCAAGATAATGTCCAGTAAACTTTGATTAAAGATAGTCTGAGGTTCTCCAGTGGGGTAGATAGAAGCTCACAACCGCTCTCTAGTTGTTGATAGGATGATCCAGTAGAATAGAATCAGTCAGTGTCTAATTGAAATCCAAAGCCATCCTGTGGACACTGTTACAAACGATTCATAAATGTAAAGAAGAGACAGTTTGAGTTCAGCCTCTGTAATGGAGACCCCAACCTCAAAGCGGCTTAAGGCTAGGACTAGATCACAGAAACATGCACCATTTTGCACAGCAATCTAGTGTGTGTGTGTGTGTGTCAGAGATAACAACATGCATCTGCTAAATTGCTAAATTCTACTGGGTGATTTATGTCTTAATATGTGATTAACCTATTGTGGCCAAGGCCATTTAATGGCTGTGTTATCCATGAACTCTACCTGGTGCTTAAGGCACTCCACTGCTCTGCTGCTTTTATGTGGTGGGTCACCCAATTTCATCTTGATTTACTCTCCTTATCTTGGCCCTGCCTGCTTCAGGCATTGACACCAATCGCAATTTGAGCTTTCAGCTGCTCACAAGGAGCTGTTTCACACTTGCTGCTTAAGCATCTGATGTAGATTTTTTTTAATTGGAGTTTAAGCTCCAATGTCAACATTTTCCTTTGTGTTCACACCAACAGATTGTTAAATAGAGTGTCCACATATTAACAAAAGAAACTCGCTGATGAAAAATTTAAAGTTTTAAACATTGGAGGCAAATCCTGTTGGAATTAAGTTTTTTAAACTTAATTTTGTGGAAATAAAAACAAATCTTTAACTATAGAAGGTGATACATGATTTTCTTTACCAACTGCTTTCTGACACTTTTGACTGTGATTTAGACGCAGTGTGGAAACACACCCTTCGGCCCACCGACTCCGCGGCAACCAGAGATCACCCGTGCACTAGTTCTATCCGACACACTCGGAACAATTTACGGCTGTCATCTTTGGGATGTGGGAGGAAACTGGAGCACCCAGAGAAAACACACACTATCACAGAGAGACGGTACAAACTCCACACAGACAGCACCAGTAGACAGGATTGAACCCGGGTCTCTGGCGCTGTGAGGCAGCAACTCTACCGCTGCGCCATTGTGCCGCCAACATCACGTACAACTGTGATCTTATGGTCCGTTGTATTAAATTTTACTTTTAGTAGTTGTGGGCCACAATGAAACCAAATGTGAAATCTCACCTCCCGATGTATTCTGTGAAAAGATAACAATCTGTGCATTAGTACCTCCTGGATCACACTGACATGACTGTCATTGGGTACTTGGATTATTAATTTTAATTTCTGTGATAGGGTAACCGAGGTGAGACTGGGTTTCCTGGACCATTCGGTGTTCCTGTAAGTATTCTGATCCGCTTGTTTCTGTCAGCGTGCAGCGATAGAAATGTTGTCACATGTTGCACTAGGAAACTAATGAATACTCTTTATCCTTTAACCTTTCTCCCTATCTGCTCGTAATTCATGCCCTTTTTATGTTTAATTCATCACAAAAAGCACTCCCGATACTTATTTCAATGTCTGTCTCGACTTTCAAATGGAGACCTACAGGGTTTAAGCTTTTCGTGATTGGCATGAGATTGGCCCATCGGAGGCACAAAGGGTTAGGTAATGCAGCGCAGTGGAATTTCATCAAATGCCCCAGTCATCTGCAGCTCCAGTAGTGGTGGAGCAGGGACCCCTGTGCATGCTTAGTTGTGCAAGGCTGGTTCTATCATGCATGACTAGTTAGGCCTTGTGTGCAATATCATGCTGCAATAGAAATTCTAGACACAAAACTTACATTGGTCCATTGTCAATCACAGTGATGATGACAAAGGCATGGTTATTTTTTTTACTCCATTTTCCTCCACTACCGACAACAAATGTCAGAGTGATGTATCAGCAGCTTAGTTTAGTGTAGTTTAGAGATACAGCGTGGAAACACGCCCTTCGGCCTAGGGAGTCAACGCCGACCAGCGATCTCCGCGCATATCCTACACACTACAGACAATTGACAATTTTTACCAAAGCCCATTAACCTACAAACCTGTACGCATTTGGGACATGGGAGGAAACCGGAGCACCCAGAGCAAACCCACATGGTCACGGGGAGATCGTACAAACTCCACATAGACAGCACCCGTGTTCAGGATCGAACCCGGGCCTCTGACACTGTAAGGCAGCAACTCTACTGCTGCACCACTGTGCTGAGAGCGGTGGGAATGATCCCAAGACAACAAGCTTATTTCTCAAAGCTGTGCATGGTTGACCGCCATGGCAGGTGTGCAATGGACACAGCACTCAATTTCCCCACCAATTTTCCTGTAAAACAGCATGATGGCGCCGCTTCATACTGCAAGTCCCCAAACTCCACCTGTCTCCATGTATGATACTCAGAATTAATAGGTGCTAAAGTGGTGCAGCAGGTAGAGCTGCTACCTGACAGTGCCAGAGACCGGGGTTTTATTCTGACCTGGGCTGCTGTCTGTCCCTTTGGCTGCATGGGTTTCCTTCACACATCCCAAAGACATGCGGGTTTGTTGGTCAACTGGCTTCTTAAAAATTTCCCCTCTAGTGTGTAGGGAGTGGAGGGGAAAGTGGGATAACATAGAACTAGGTGATCGATGGTCGGCATGGATGTGTTGGGCCAAAGGGCCTGTTTCTATGCCGTATCTCTGAACTAAATTAATCTAAACTAATTCATTTTCATTTTGGCATTGCTAAATTAATTGAATTCTTTCTGTTCCGGCCTATTCAAAACCACTTAATCTTATTGAGTGCTCAGTTGTCAGGAACATTGGTCATCTAGAATTAATAACCCTTGCCAGTAACACACTGTACACTTATTAATGCAGATACAACGGAAGAGATTCATTATAAATAAAGTTCACTTTGATTTATGTGACACATTCCTTGCTTGACACCTCCTGGTATAATTCATGCTAATGATTCCTGAACATTAGAGCGAGCGGAAAGGAATATTAATATGTTCTTTATTGTTTTTAAATGGTTAAATCGTGAGTACTATGTGCAGATCAAACGTACCTTTTAGCCAGATATTAATACATGTATAATTAATGAATTAGTCTTGGGGAAACTATTTTAAAAAAGCAAATGTTTAAAGAATATTACAATTATTATCAATGGAAATACACCAAAAATAACACAGCCGTCTATGTAATTTGAATTCAAGTAAAATTAAGAAAGTTATAATTGATGTGTAGGAAGGAACTGCAAATGCTGGTTTACACCAAAGATAGACATAAAGTGCTGGAGTAACTCAGTGGGACAGGCAGCATCTCTGGAAAGAAAGAATAGGTGATGTTTTGGGTCAAGACCATTCTTCAGATACTGAAGATGTCTGAAGAAGGGCCTCAACACAAAACGTCACCCATTCCTTCTATCCCGAGATGCTGCTGATCCCGCTGAGTTGCTCCAGCACTTGGTGTGTCTAACTTTACATTATAATTGATGCTTTGCATATGTAACTCAGATGAAGGTGGAGTCTCATGCCTTGAAGGTGGAGTCGCAGGTAGATAGGGTGGTCAAAAATGCACTTGGCACTTTGGCCTTCATCGGTCCGAGTATTGAGTATAAATGTTGGAAGGTCATGGTGCAGTTGTATAAGACGTTGGTGAGGCCTCATTTAGAGTATTGTATTTCTGTTCTGGGCACCATGTTTTGGAAAAATGGTGTCAAGCTGGAAAGGGTCCAGAGAAGATAGACTGGGACTCTATTCCTTGGAACACAGGAGGATGAGGGGTGATCTTATAGTGCTGTATAAAATCATGAGAGGAATAGATCGGGTAGATGCACAATGTCTCTTGCCCAGAGTAGGGGAACCGTGGACAAGAGGCCACAGGTTTAAGGTGAAGGGGAAAAGAAATAATCGGAATCTGAGGGGTACCTTTTTCACACAAAGGGTGGTGGGTGTATGGAACAAGCTGCCAGATGAGGTAGTTGAGGCAGGGACTATCCCAACATTTAAGAAACAGTTAGACAGGTGCATGGATAGGACACGTTTGGAGGGATACAGCCCAAATACAGGCAGGTGGGACCAGTGTTGCTGGGATATGTCGCCCGGTGTGGGCAAGTTGGGCCTAAGGGGTCTGTTTCCACGCTGTTTCACTCTGTGACTCCGTGTGCATTTCCCTTCTTGTATTTTCTGTTGCATTCCCCTCTAGAAGAGCCCATCCTTTTCTGAGTGTGTGCGCTCAGACTTTGCCCTTTAAGAACTGAATTGAAACCAGCCACATTTGTGGTCTATTCAGTGTGTGACAGATGACAGAGAGAAGGAAGCTCCATCCATTAGCAAGGAGAATACCAGACATTAGATGTCAGCTTCATCCATTGTCACCTCATTCATTATTTATTCGCTGTTATACACAGTGGAAAGTGACGGGCATAGAAGTTAAATTAATCTGTCGGAGAGGCTACGTGAATGCCTCCTGCTAGGCCACAAATATACTAACCGTCCATCCATAAAGCACAATTAACGTTAAATAATGTAGAGCTCAAAATACAATTCATTGCAGAGATTTTTTAAATATTTACTTTTTGCATAATCATCATATTGGTTATGGTACACTATGCCACTTTTTTTAGGGAGACACCTCAGTCAAAATTGACGAATTAGCAAGTGGATCACAATGTCCATGATTTGCCATCTGGGTCCCCTATACAGGGCAATGAGAGAGAGAATGGAGCCCCTCAGAAACACAGTGGTCAACTACGTATGGAGCTGCAGGAGATGGGCAAGATCCTCAATAAATATTTCCCTTCTGTTTTTACTGCGGAGAAAAATATATAAGCTAGAGAACTTGGAAATGTCGTTGGCTTTGTCTTGAGGACAGTTCATATTATAGTCGGGGAGGTGCTGGATGTCGTAAAACAAATATGATGGTGATTAAAGCACCCGGACCTGATCAGTTATATCCAAGAACACTGCGGAAAGCTAGAGAAGAAATTGCAGGAGCTCTGGCTGAGATAAATGAGACTAGCTTGGACGGGTATCTTGGTTGGTATGGACGAGTTGGGCTGAAGAGCCAGTTTCCTTGCTCTGTAACCAGTGAAGTTTAGAAATGACTGTCCTTCTGGACAAAATATAAATTGGCTAGCACATTGTTAACGCATCCTATAGGTTCTATGCATTATTGAGGTAAGATGCTAAAATTTGCAGAACACCAAGTTGAGGGACATCACTGTTTATGTCCTCTGAGGCATTCCTCATAGTGCAGCAGGCTGTTAACTGGCTTGCAAAGTGGGAGCCTAAAGTGATAATGAGAGTTGTGAAAAATGTTGCTTTAATAGGAGGCACAGAATGCTCATATTTCTTATTTGGCAATCCCCTCTCGATGATCTTTTTTTTAGAATATTTGGAGTACGGTTTCTCAATTAAACATTTAAAGCAGCAACCCCAATTGGATAAAAGCAAACCCATAAAAATGATAAATTAACAGAGCAATAGAAAGAGAAGCAAAACCAAATGTAAAGCTGGCTCCATGATGCTGAGTCCAGCAAGTGTACCGTGCATAAAATAGAGGTCAAAGCAGTGGATTAAGGTGCAGCAGAAATTCACTGTATGGTCCCAGTATGTTTAAGAAAGAACTGCAGATGCTGGAAATATCGAAGGTAGACAAAAATGCTGGAGAAACTCAACGGGTGAGGCGGCATCTATGGAGCGAAGGAATAGGTGACATTTCGGGTTGAGACCCTTCTTCTCTGTCTCCGCCTCTTCCTTTCTTCTTCCCATCCCCCCCCCCCCCCCCCCCTCCACCCCCACATCAGTCTGAAGAAGGGTCTTCTCGACCCGAAACGTCACCTATTCCTTCGCTCCATAGATAGCCCCAGTATTGACGGGTTGTAAAGATGGGAACCGTTTATTCTGCTTAAAACTTAGAATAAGGGTGATAGACGGAATTAAAAATTATGAAGTTATGGAGAAACTCCTTTCATATCTATGTATAAAACTATACCAGGGAGGCATGAATCTAAAATAATGGGCAAGAAATGTTCAGCAGGTCGGGCAGCATCTGTAGAAAGGGGAAACAGTAAATGCCAACTGTCAGAGCTGCCAATTTCATCTTTTAGTTGCTGGAATATATTTATACCTGAAAAAATAACAACAAATGACAGATGCTGGATATTTGAAATAAAAACAGAAAAAAAGTATAAATATTCAGCAGGTCAGGCAGCTTCTGTGGGAAAGATATGTTCCATCCACCTGCCCAGCAACTCCCACCCCCCTCCTCACCTGTCAACCTTTTACCTGCCACGCTTTGTCCGGCCCCTCCCCTTTCCAACTTTGTTTTCTCCCCCTACATTCAGTCTGGAGAAGGGTCTCGATCAAAACATCACCTTGCATGTTATCCAGACCTGCTGAGTTACTCCAGCATTTTGTGCCCTGTTTATGCCTCGCTATAGTAGATTCAGTGTCGTTCCCTGCTGCCTTGACATTACAATGACTACAATGTTTATCCACATAGATCAGCACTGCTAGATCTTCCTCCTCGTAGTTACCATCCCAGTACCGATTGAGTATCTGTGGCCCACCCATCACAATCACTCTTCAGTGTATTAACATTAATGAGTACTGCTGCTTATCACATGTGAAATAATGGCCTGGGCTGTAACACTTGAAGTGTGCTTTGTGTATTGTGTGTGAATGAATAGATGCTGACGTTTCGGGTCGAAACCCTTCTTCGTCTGAAGAAGACCTGGCAGCACGTGTCTTGATTGTAGTTGGCTACATTAGCCCCGTGAGCTTTTTATCTGTTCTGAGCATTGACCACATTGCATATTGTGTTGGTTTCAGGGTCTAAAAGGTTTAAAAGGACGTCACGGTGTGCAGGGACCCACAGGTTCTGCAGTGAGTACAATGCGTATTTTGGGCTTGTGTAGTCCTCTTTAATAAGCTCCAAGTAAAGACATTGTCATGGTAATAACATTTTATTTCAGGTTCTTCAACATGGTTCAGGTTATTATGGGACTTTGTTACACAATGGCCTTTCCTCGGTGGGAGGAATATTTTACAGATTTAAACGAACATTTGAAGCTTGGTTTCGTCTTAACTCTGAATCGCTTTGTTGTTGATCAAAGCTTCCCTCCAGAGATTTGAGCACAAATTCTTATCAGTGTTGTTGTGCGGAAGCTGCTGCTGTTTGGAGAAATGTTAAAGCACGAACCTGTGGCGTTATTAAAGATGTGCGGGGCAGCCCTGGATACAGCTTATCCTTCCAACATAATCAGTGAGAGGGTTCTCTCGTGCATCATCTGGCTGCCGTTGACCGCGGGTCAGTTTCTCCAACCCATGTTTAAGCTGCTCTGCTGTAACACCCGCCCTTGCCGTCACTGTTGGTATGAAGGTTGGTGGATCGAACACTGGAGGCTTTCATCATTGCGGAGCCACTGATCTTCTGACAACCTGCAGCACGTGCCTCGACTCACCATTGCGACCCGGATCATCCGGCCCCCACATCAGCACCTTCTCCATCACCTCCAGGTCCGCTGGGAATGGTTTGTCATGTCCGGGTGACAGAATGGTGAGAGGCCTGGGGCCCTGGAAGAGAATGGAACCTTTGGCCAGGCCAGGGACATGCAGTGGGCAATAGTGCAGGGTCCAAAGCAAAGGATTGTGTTGCAGTCGAGATGCAAGGAACTGCAAATGCTGGAAACTGCTGGAGCAACTGAGTGGGTCAGACAGCATCTCTGGAGGATATGGATAGATGACGTTTATGGGTGGGGAACCTTCATCAGACTGACTGCAGTACGGGGGAGAAAGCTGGAAAAGAGGTGGGGGCGGGATATAAACAGCAGAAATCATAGCAGGGTGGTAGTGAGAGAGGATCTCACTCACAGCAATCCTGTTGGAGAGAGGAGGAAAACTTCTCCATGGTAGACATACTTTGAGAGGATTTAGCAGTAAATGGAGAAGCAAGGAACTGCATGCTGGAGTAACTACTGGTTTGTAGGTTAATTACCTCAGTAAAATTGCCCCTCTTGTGGGAAGTGGATCGGAAACTTGGATAACATGGAACTACTGTGAATGACTGATCAATGATCAGTGCATATTGGGTGGGCAGAAGGGTCTGTCTCCATGCTGCATCTCTAAATCTAAATCTATAACTCAGCTGCTCAGGCACCATCTCTGGAGGATATAGATAGGCAACATTTCGGGAGGGGTTGGAATCACAGACACTTCAATAGTCATGACACCCTGACATCTACAGTGCTTATTTTATTTAAACTATCGTGCCCTTAAATGTTAACGCCAATCAAAAGGAGTAATTTGAAATTAAAGCTGTCGGGGACAGTGAAAGCCTGAAGGTTTTTTGCTATCCTCAGTGGTAAAGTATTTATTTGCATTAGTTAAATGCATGCATGCACATGAATGATATCCAGAATGAAAGCCAAGTGATCTTGTTCCATTTTACATCCCATGACCAAACAGTGAAATATTATACCGACTCTGGAATTTGCTATGAATGCTTAAAAAAAAGAAACTAGGAGGTTGCTGCATGGATCTGAGTGACAATGGATTAGATTTGAAAAGGTCTTGCTGTGTGGTTTTGACAACAGTTCTAGTTTGTGGAATGGGCTGTCATAAGATATCCTAATCTATAGGTTAAAGTTTAATGCTTTTATGCTCATCACACTCTTTAGTTCCATAATAAAATGTTGCATTAATGTGCAGATTCTATTTGTTATGATTTTGTAAAGCTCAATCTTCAGAATGTATTTACTCCAATATAAATAGATTCCGATCTCTGAATCTGTCAGCAACTGTTTTAATGTTGGATTCAAGCTTTCAGAAGTCACTTGTCACTCCTAGAAACCTCTCCAATTTGTTGAAAGCATAAATTTGATTTTTGCTTTAAAATGTGAACATTTCTGCACACTTTTCTGTCTCTGCACCAACTTTGGCCCAAGCTTCAAGCCCCATGCTGCCAGTTGGAGATTGTGTCAGCCAAGATAATCCCATCATTTCAGCTAAGCAAGATTGGCCAGGACACTAGCATGATGTTCGTGTGCATGGGGGAGTTGAGGACTGAACATTAAAGGGAAGGATAACTTTGCAAAAGGTCACCAGACCCTGTTTGAACCCAACCCCACCTTTTCACTGATGAATTATTACTGCAGACTTACAGTTCTTGCAGGAGACTTTTTCAGAGGGAGTTGGTCTCGGGAAACCACATAAACCCTGGGAACATTGAGAATGCTGTGTACATGTATGTTTGGAGAGTGACACCAGTAGCTACATCACCAAATTATATTTGTACAAAAAGGCCGAATCACCTCAGATAACCCCGAGTCCTCTATTGCTCCTCCAGGCTCCTCTACTCTCTAGCTCCTTGTACACACCAAGTTATAAATTGGCCTTTCCGCACATACATCATTTGGCTCTTGTTTAAGAAAAGAAAGGTAGACAAAAATGCTGGAGAAACTCAGCGGGTGAGGCAGCATCTATGGAGAGAAGGAATAGGCGATGTTTTGAGTCGAGACCCCTCTTCAGAATGCGAAGGGTCTTGACCCGGAACGTCGCTTATTCCCTCTCTCCTTTGGCTCCTGGTGTCTCTCTCCAACATGCCCACAGAGACGCAATAACTCAAAATAACCTCCATTTAATTTGATCGCAGAATCCATTTGTTCCTGAGGATATCATTCATTTTGGTTTGGAGTCAGAGAGGTATATAGAAGTATATAAAATGATAATATAAAAAGTATATCAATAATTTCTTATACTTCCTGAATGTGTGTAAAGGTATGAGCCTTTGTCTCGCTTTCTTTCTCATCTCTCTTTCTCTTTCTCTCTGTTTCTTACACGTTCTCTTTCTCACAGTTTCGCATTCTTTTTTTCTAATGCTCTTTTTCTTTCTCATTTTATCTCTTTCCAATGTTTTCTTTAACTTCTTAACAAGCTTCCTTTCCTCTTTGCGTTTCTCGCCTCTGTGGCCTAACATTGGGGGGGAAGCAAATGCTCAGCCAGAAATTATCTCACATTTACACCAACACTAGATCAGAGTGGACAGACGGTCTTCAACCTGAGGCATTAACACTGCTTCCCTCTCCGTAGACATTTCTGTCTACACAGACGCTGCCTGACCTGCCGAGTGCTTCTAGCATTTTATGCCTATGCTTCAGATAGCCTGCAGTATGATGGACTGGTGAATAGATACTCGAAGATCTTGTCCATGCACTCCCCACATTCTGGGAACTTAAAAAACCTTCTTTCCCCAGGGGGTTATTTAATCTATATTTGTTAACGGGCAGTACAGATTTCTTTAATATTTGACACGCTCATAAAAACCCTCTAATCGGACGGCTTTTTCCCCCCATAAACTCCTCCGTACATTTGACAATTCAAGATGGATTTCCTTATTAGGAATGTGATTCTGATGAAGGGGAAACATAATTATAAAAAAACTATTGACCAGTTAGTTGCCTTGGATATTTCTGTGGTAATAACTCCTCATGAAATGTATTTGATTTTCATTTGTTTTGCAGGGGGAATTTGGCTTAATTGGAGCACCAGGACTGCCGGGGCTTATGGTGTGTAACTTTTATACGTAGAAGGAGATTAAATAGTGCAGAGTAATAAGTGTTGGATCAGTACTTCAGATATATATTTGGTGTGGGTTTTATAACCTAGTACCAATGGACTTGTTAATTTGGTTTCACAAAGCTGTAAGTCATACAACTACAGATGGACATATGGCATTCCAGCTTAAACTGTCGTCTCTTTGTGCTTGTACTTTGCAGGGTGGGGAAGGAGCTTCGGGACCCAAGGGTGCGGCTGGTGTGAATGGCCCTGAGGTGAGCAAGAGCTTCAGTGATGTCCGAATGCACTGATGAAGCTGAATTGAAAAAGGGTTGGAATAAGGTCGCTGTCCCACCAATCATAATAATCATAAAAGTACTTTATTAGCCAAGTGAGCCTTGCAACATACGAGGAATTTGATTTGCCATACAGTCTTAGCAATAAAGAGCAACAAGACACTCAAATGAATGTTTAACATGAACATCCACCACAGTGACTCACCCACATTCCTCACCGTGATGGAAGGCAATAAAAGTTCAATCCCTTCCCTTCTTTGTTCTCCCACGGTCGGGGCACTCGAACCTTCCATTGTTGGGGCTATGTTGACTCCCCATTGGGGCGATCAAGCTCCCACAACGGGGGGGTAACTCAGCCGGGCGATCGGACCCCCAGTCAGGGCTAGTCAAACCTTCTGTGACTTGGAGCTTCCCGACATTAGTTTCTACCCGAGACAGCGAGCTCCTCGATGTTGGAATCCGCAGTTGGAAGGTCGATCCCATGCAAGGATCGCAGGCTCCGATTGTAAGTCCACGACCCCGCGGTGGGACTTAAAATCAGTCTCGACCAAGGCCCGCAGCTCCATGATGTTAGGCCGCAGAGAGACCAGAGATACGATCCGGAAAACAATCGCATCTCCAGCAGGGTAAGAGATTGGAAGAAAAAGTTTCCCCACCCCCCACATATAACAAACCAGAGAACATTAACACGTACTATTAAAACACACTAAAAATAACAAATAAGACAAAAAGACAAACTGTTGGCAAGGCTGCCATCGCTGACGGCGCCACCCGGTGGCCAAAGTAGTTGTCCATGATATGTTCATCGCATAGAACCAAGAAAGTCCCATATTGACCATGCTTAACACAATGCCAAGTTAAACTAATCTCCCTTGCCCTTATCCGTAGCCATCCATGTGCCTACCCAAACGCCTCTTAACAGCTACTATTGTTTCATCATTCCACCACCACCCCTGGCAGTGCGTTCCAGGCACCAGCACTCTCTCTGCGTAAAACATGCCGCCCTTCTACCTCTGATGCTCTAGAGAAAACAACCCAAGTTTGTCCAACCCCTCCTTGTAGTTCATACCCTCTATAGACCTGGCAACATTCTGGTAAATTGATATTCATATTGAAACTAATTAAATGTGGCATTAAATGAATTTACTTTAAATTTGTTAATATATATGTAAATGTATTTACTACTTGTAAAACCCCGTATACATTTAAAATTAAAATTAAATTTTTTGAGGTTTATTGAAGACTAGAGGACAATAGCGTTAAGGTGAAAGGAATAACATTTAAAAGAGATGTGTGGGGCAACTATTTTTACCGAGAGTGGTGGGTATCTGGAACGGGCTGCCTGGGATAGTGGAGGAGACGGATATGATAGTGGTGCCTAAGGGGCATTTAGATAGACCCATGGATATGCAGGGAACGGAGAGGGATGTAGATCACATGCAGGCAAGTGAGATTGGTTTATCTAAGCATCATGTGTAACACAGACATTGTGGATTGAAGGGCCTGTTCCAGTGCTGTACTGTTCAATATTCTGTGTTCTATGTATCTTGCAGCCAATCCTTTCACCCTCTTACAACACTCCACCATCTCCACCTGTCTCCTGCATTCTGCCATCTCATTTCTCATCTGTCTCTACTCCCACTCTTATTCTTGCACACTACCCTCAACACCTCTACCACATTCCATCCCGCCTTCTCCACCGTTCCCTCTCATCCCCACCCATTTTTTTTTTTTTGCATTCCCCTCGGACAATTCCCACCTCCACCTCGCCCTTTTTCATCCTTCTTTGGCAGCACAGGATGCAACAGGAGATCCTTTTCCTTGTGGCTATCAAACTGTACATTTCCTCCCCCTTCTGTAGTGGGGTAGACTGACTCCTCTTCCTCTTCCCCCCCCTCCCCCCTCCCCAATCTTTGCACATCCCAAATCCTGGACTTTCCCCACATCACTTTAATTTCATGTTTCACGAATCTTGTTGCTTTGTGACTGTTGGCAGACCAATTTCCCTCCTGGGATGAGTAAAATTCTATCTTATTGTATCGTATGCCTCTTGCACTCTACCCTGGCTCCATCCCCATCCCGCCCCACCCCACCTACACCATGTCACACTCCACTTTCCCCATTGCCTTCTTACACTGAATGCCACTGCTCCATCACACTCTCCCACCCCCTCCTCACCTCCACGTCCATTTGGCAACCTATTCCACAAACGCCACCTTGCCTCTCCTTCCCAGATTCCCTCTCGCTCCCTCCACTGTGCTGCCGTGGTACCTCACCCCCATCTCACCACAGTCCGTTTTCTTCCTGGTGTCTTCACTATGAACGTTTAAGCACCTGTCCCACATAGGAGACCTAAACAGCAACCTCTGATGACCCTGCCCGCCACCCAAAAAAAAATCAAGGTCAAGGTGACCTGCAACCTCCTACCATCTCCCACGCATATGTTGAAAACTTTCCTCCACTATGAAGAAAACCGGCTTTGACTAGACCTGCGACTAAACAATTATTGATTTTTAAAACGGCAACCTATTTTTAGTCGAGGCTGTTTTTAATCATGATGAAAAAATAGCAGCAACCAAGATGAAGCCTCGACCACGCGGAAACCACTTTAGACCATTAGGGAGAGTGACCAAAACCTCCGGTGACCTCATGGAAACCTTGGGTGGCGGGCAAGGTCACCAGAGGTTGTTGTTTAGGTCTCCTAAGTGGGACAGGGGCTATATAGCCTGAAACATATAAAAACGGTGTAAACCTAGCCAGACCTGCAAAGATTAGTCTGCCTTTACTTAATGATTAATGATTAATAATCTCATGTGTCTCAATCATTCTGTAGATCACAGAATGCTGCTGAACCCAAACAGATTGCACTTTGAGGAACCACTTATTCTATTTCCTTCCATTTTCCACAGGGCGGGATTGGGTTACCAGGGTTACCGGGCCCTCGAGGCACTCAGGTACAGTAACCATCAACTATTAATTTGCTTCCAAAAATATATCAGAATAACTAAACCCTGCCATTTTCAGAAATTTCTCACCAGCTGAATTTTAGTACAGAAATGCTATGTTTGTTTATTTTTTTTAATGGGTTAATTAAATCTATTCAGTATGATTTTGTTACAGGGACCTCGTGGTATGGATGGAAGGAAGGGATTTAAAGGAAAGAGAGGTCACCAGGTATTGATTTGCTGATGCTAAATAAAATGCAAAGCGTTTCTTGAGTTTAATCTTAAATGTGGTCACACTTCAGTTTTAAGTGACTGTCCCCACAGTTTGTATAATCCCACGTTTGAGGTACTCCGTCTTCGGGAAACATTTCAACATCCATTCTGTAGTGTCTTCTTATTTCTACAAAATCACTTCTCATTCTTCTAATTTTAAAGTACAGAGATTGAATTTTGGTTGCTGTTTGCACCAGGATAAATCCTTCACCCCACAAATCAGCCTGGTGCACCTCTGTTTGTTGCCTGCAGAGCTACAGAATGGTGACACACAGTCTTTGGGATGACACAAGCCAGAATAGCATCTAATCACCTCTAACGTAACACGTATGCTTTATTAATTGTGTTTAGCTAAAGCATAACGTAAGTGAGTGATTTGGAATATTTATTAGAGTTCAGTTTTTAGATTGCAAGTTAAAGGGTCCCCAATGCTGGGTACGTCACTGGAAAAAGATTATTCATAAACATTGCTTAATTTTCAATTGATGTGTAAACTGGCATTTCTTCGTCTCCAAAATAGCACTGGTGACACAGAGCAAAAAGCAGGAGAAAACATCGATGGGAAGAAAGGAACAAGCAAGCTGGGGAAAGGATAAGGAATCAGTGAGGAGGCAGGGGGAATCTTTGTAAATTCTTCCACAGCAAACTGATCTGATACTGATTACTGATACTGGGTGGATAGAAGTCTGAAATGTGGACCGTTGATCCAAAGACTTGAGTTACAATTGGTAGCTGAAGACTTGAAAATTCAAGCCATGTCTGGAGTTAAAAGTAAAATCTAGTCCCAGTAACAATCGCCATTGAACTGCCCCAGACGACTGTGGAGACCAATTCAATGGATATTTTTAAGGCGTAGAATGACAGATTCTTGATTAGTAAGGGTGTCGGGGTTATGGGGAGAAGGCAGGAGACTGGGGTTGAGAGGGAAAGGTAGGTGAGCTGTGATTGAATGGCGGAGTAGACTCGATGGGCCGAATGGCCTAACTGCTCCTAGAATTTATGAACTGTTGTAGAAGCCCAGGCACAAGAGGTAGCAGTCTCCGGAGTATGAAGCAACAATCTGCTGGGGGATCTCAGCATCTGTGGGGTGGAGGGCAGAAGGAATTCCTGTTCTCGGGCGTGGATCTGAAATATCTACAATTCCATCTGTCCCACAGATGCTGCTTGATCCGCTGGGCTCCTCCAACAGACTGTTATAAAAACCCAATGAATTCAGTAATGTCATGAGGGAAGGAAATCTGCTGTTGTCTGTACATCACTCCTGATCCCCTGATGTGGTTGACTTTTAAAGGACTTTTCAGATCAGCGATATTGGGAATGTACGATAAATATCAGCATAGTTCACAACATAAACATCCTATGATCAAATAGTGTTGAAACAAAGGAACAGGGAGTATGAGGTTTCCCGATGTCTAGATGCCCAGATGCCAATTTCCTGGGATTCCGGGTATAATTTCTTGCTTTGCTCTGCCCATTGTTGCATATGAGACCTCGCCTAAACATTTTCTGTTCGCTCCCCAGGGCCGGCCTGGATTAGACGGACTTCCTGGTCCAAGGGGAATGGCTGTAAGTAAAACTGCCCAACAACAAAATCTATTCTTCTGCATGAACAAAGTGTATCTACTTTTATAAAGGCACTGGACACAATAAATAGGTGCTGGTGAAGGTGTGTTTCTGTGCAGGAAGAGGTCTATTTCCATGCTGTAACTCTCTAAATGACGTTTTTTGGCTCTTATTTGCCTTCCTAATTTCTTTCTGGAGTTGTTTCCAACTCCCTTTCATTCCTCATGGGTTTCATTTGATCCCAGTTTTTATATCTGCCATGTGCTTCCTTTTTTGAGACAAATGGGATTCCTTGGAGGTAAGTAAGAGTTAGTAAGAATGCAGGTCCAGGGAGCTGCGATAAGAGTGAAAGACAAGGATGACATGATTAAGAGACCTTGGATGACAAGAGATATTAAATGATTTATCAAGATAAACGATATGATAGAACAATTTATCAATTTCCCTCCTGGGATAAATAAAGATCTATCGTATCACATGCTCGCGATCTAGTTTCACCAGGTCCTCCGTTACACGATCGAAATCAGTCTTCTCCCAATACAAGACCTTTACTTGAGGACCATCCCCAACCCTTTCCATAACCACCTTGAAGCAACCAAATCCTAAAGTGTTTGTCACCAGCTCCAATCCTGTTCCATTTCCTCAGATAAGGTCAAGTATAGCCTCAGGTCATGAACATCAGGATGGAATAAAAAATGGGGTGATGTGGATGGGATAAATTGAGGTACAAATTTGTTTTGGGCTTTTTGCAAAATGGCCTAATTGGTATTAATCGTCTGTTATACTGATGTATTGTTATACGTTGGATCTCCCCATCCTGTCCTGATCCCACTGTTCTTTAGTATCATTCATTTCATCCCCACTGGATATCACTGACATATCAGGCATGGTGGTGCAGTGGTAGAGTTGCTGCCTTACAGCACCAGAGACCTGAGTTTGATCCTGACTGCAGGTGCTGTCTGTGCAGAGTTTGCACGTTCTACCTGTGACCGCTTGGGTTTTCTCCGGGAGCTTAGGTTCCCTCCCACACTCCAAACATGTACAGGTTTGTAGGTTAATTGGCTTTGGTAAAAGATTATAAATTGTCCTTGATGTGTAGGTTAGTGCTAGTGTCTGGAACTATTGGTCAGAAGGGCTTGTTTCTGCACTGTCTTTCTAAACTAAACTGATCAGGAGCTGGATGTTTTCCACTGCGGCCACATTTTGAGGGTACGGCAAGTTCTGATTAACATTAGAGCACCAAAATAGTAAAGGGCCTGTCCCACCAGCATGTGATTGCATGCGACTAGCGTGACCAAATTGGTGGCTTGAGGCGTACGGCCTCGCAGGGCCGGTCCCACTTCCAACCGCGGAGTTGTGCGGGGCCTGGTCCCGACATCATACTCACCAATCAGCTGGGCAGGAGGCGGGCCGACTGAATTTGGATGCTGCACGGTTAAGTCATCATGCAACGGGCCGTTAAGTCATCATGCAACGGCACACTGGGCGGTGACGTCAATGCGCAACACCAAGCGCTAGGCGTGCGCCGTCGAGCCACTGCGTATGCCCGTCGAGCCGCTGTGTACGGCCTCAATACTATGACAGGCCATTGCAGTGCGGAATTTTTGCACAATGTCAGTTTTTCGGAGCCCCGTGTGATGTCGGGACCAGCCCCGCACAACTCCATACGGCTCCGCCAATCGAAGTGGGACCGTCCACGCGAGGCCGTACGGCTCAAGCGACCACGTTGGGTCACGCTATACGCATGCAGTCGTATGCTGGTTGGACCGGCCCTTAAAAAGCAACATAATTTCAGCACCCCCTAAAACTTATTTTAATTTTTCTGGTTCATCATTGACTTACATGTGACAATCAACTACATTTTGCATTTTTTCTTACAGTCGGATTCATGCCTGGGTTTTTTTCTGCTCTGGATACATTCTCTTTTCATGTGTCTTGCTCTATTCTTTATCCAAAATTGTGGTGTTTATGGCTTTCAACTTGGGCTGCATGATCGAAAATTAGAAAATGAACCATCATAAAAATCATTAAAAATCTATTTTGAAGTTGTAAGAGGATTTGAGATATGTGATTGTAATTAATGAATGTATTCTCTAGGGTGAAGATGGGCCACTCGGGCCAAGAGGGAAGCCCGGGCAAGAAGGACCAAGGGTAAAGCTACAAAATGACCTCCGGAGTGTTAAACCATTTCTGTGTCTGAAGAGATTGCAATTGCTGGATGTAAATTTAGTTTTAGAGATACAGAGATACAGCACGGAAACAGGGCCTTCGACCCACCGAGTCTGCACCGACCAGCGATCCCCGCACATTAACTCTATCCGACACCCACTAGGGACAATTTACACATACACCAACCCAGTTAAACTACAAACCTGAAAGTCTTTGGCGTGTGGGAGGAAACTGAAGAACTCGGAGAAAACCCACGCGGTCACATAGGAACTCGTAGGAACTCAGTACAGACAGCACCCGCAGTTGGGACCGAACCCGGATCTCCGGTGCTGCAAGCGCTGTAAGGCAGCAACTCAACCACTGTGCCACCATGCCGCCCTATTTGTTAACATTTTTTTTAATGCAAGAGGTCGAATCATAGATTCCCGGAGTGTGGAAACAGGCCCTTCGGCCCATCGAGTCCATGCCAAACATCAACTGCCCATTTACACTGACACTGACATTTCCCACCAATGGCCCTCAGACTCTCCCACTCACCAACATACCTGGGGCAAAATGCAACTGTCTTTGGAATGTGGGAGGAAACTGGAGTATCTGAGGGAAACCCACATGGTCACAGACGGGACATGCAGATTCCACACCTGAGGTCAGGGTTAAGCCCAAGACACTGGCTGTGTGAGGCCGCCGTTCTACTCACCATCAGCTATCACTCATTATTTATTATGAAAATACATTATTAATCTAGCACCTCCTCGACCTTGGACCTGTCCTGCCAGGGAGGAATGTGCAGAGGAATCTTGACATAACTTCCTGAAAGTGGCAACACAAGTAGATGGAGTGGTAAAGAGTTGCCTTCATTGAGTACGAGTTAAGAAGTCATGTTGCAAGCTTATAAAACGTTGGTGAGGATGCATATGTTTTTTTTTTTTGCCTTCCTTCACAGCGAGGAGAAGATGCGCTGTGAAGGATGTGTGTGTAAATTGTGTTGTGTCTTGGGTCTTTTTCGTTTTGTATGTATGACTGCAGAAACGACATTTCGTTTGGACCTCAACGGGGTCCAAACGACAAATAAATTGTATTGTATTGCATTGTATTGTATTTGGACTATTGCATGCAGTTCTGGTCTTCCCGTTATAGGAAAGATGTTAAGGCTTTTGGAGATTCACTACAAGGAGAGTTTGGACTAACTTGGATTGTTTTTCCAGGAGCATCAAAGGCTGAGGACGGACGATAATAATTTATAAAATGGTGAAAGGCACAGACAGGGTAGATAATCAGAGATTTTTTCCAGGGTAGAAATGTCAAATACCAGAGGTGTAGGTTTAAGGTCAGAGGGGGAATTTTTAAAGGAGATTTGCAAGGCAAGTGGTTTACACAGAGAGTAACGAGTGCCAGGAACATGCTGCCAAGGGGTGGTGGTGGAAGCAGATATGATAGTGACGTATAAAAGGTATTTTAATATGCACCTGAACAGGCAGAGAATAGAGATTTATGAATCAGGAGGTTGGGATGTTTGAATTAGCATTATAGTCAGTCAGACACGATGGGCTGAAAGGCCTTTTCCTGTCCTACACTGACTGAAGAAGGATCTCGACCCGAAACGTCACCCATTCCTTCAATCCAGAGGTGCTGCCTGTCCCACTGAGTTACTCCAGCATTTTGTGTCTATCTACACTGTTCCATCTTCTATATTCACAGGATATGGAGAGCAAGCACATAGCAATGCCACCACCTACAGATTCACCTCAATGATAGATACCCTCCCAACTTGGAATTATATCACTATTCCTTCGTTAAATCTTAGAACTCCATCGCCAACAGCACTATGGGGATTTCTTTAGCAGTTCAAGAAGACTGCTCACCACCACGTTCGCAAGGACTATAGGGGGCAATAAAGTAGGTCATAGCTGCAATGCTCAAATCTTGGCTGCTGAATTTTGAAAATTTGTAATATTAGCTTGCCTCTGCTATCTTACTTTTCTCACTGGATCCCCAGACCTGTTGCAGTTCCTGAGTTCGGAACAGCATCATGTTTCAGGCTTAAGAAATTTACTTACAAATTCAAAATATCACTTTAGTACTGAGCTCTTCCAGTGAGAGGTGAGAGCGGGACAAATCCAGGCAAAGGATAGGTGGATACAGGTGAGGGGGGGTTCATTGGCAGACAGGTGGACAGAGGCCAGAGATGAAAAGGAGACAAAAGAGAGATAAGAAGAAGAGGCGTGAATTGTGAAGCCAGAGGAAGGGATGTATTGGAAAAAGAATTAGAATAACGTTTATTGTCATTTGAACCCAAGTTCAAACGAAATTACGTTTCTGCAGTCATTCAAACAAGAAAAAAAAGGAAGAAAGTTAAAAAAAAACCAAGACACACAATTAACACAATTTACATAAACACCCATCACGGTGAATCTCCAAACACCTCCTCACTGTGATGGAAGGCGAAGTCTTGTCTCTCCCCTGTTCTTTTATTCTTCTCCTGATGTTAAAGCCCCCGGCGGGCGATGGTAAGTCCCGCGGCCGTTAAGGTGGAAGGCGATGGGTTGAAGAAGAAAGGAAGGCAGGATGGTGGAAGAAATGGGTGCACATCCAAGTAAGGCAGGGAAGGGAGAGGGGGGGGGGGGTGTTGCTGGTTGGATAGCTATCCAAAATTGGCGCATTTAATGGAGAACAAGCAACATATATACAGGTTACAGTGGGAGGATTGGCATGGCACGGGTGAATTGCTGTTCTGTGACCATCAACCCTTGAGCAATAAATGCAATGGACTATAAAGAGTTAGCTGCAAGGTGGCTGCTGGCCAATAGAAGACCAGTGGCTCCAGAATGAGTTGGAAATGGACTGTTTTGAAAATGAATAACATAATTTATAACTGGGTTAAAGTGGGGTTAAATTGACCCCTTGCCTCACAGAGCCTCTTAGTCGCTAACAGACAGCATCAAAGCTTTTAAACATCAGTGTCATTAATTATAAGGAACTGGCAAGTTTCGAGTTCTTGCGATCAGCTGTGCCTGACCAGGATTTCTGTTGTTTTCAGGGATGGCCTGGAATTCCGGGGATCCGAGGTCCAGTGGGTGATCCTGTAAGAGACACACATTTTATTACATATTCCACGTTTAACTATGATTGCGATCCACAATTACTGGATGTCTTCACCTGGTTCCCACATAGTAAATCTTTCAGAATGTGGAAGTGTACAAAAGGTTCCAACTTCATCTATATTCCTCTAAAAATAACATGCTCATATTATTACCAATCAGCCTCCCCAAACTTGGCGACAGGCTTATATCCTCGTGACCCCGTCATCTTTGGCAATAATCGAAACTATTTCTGACAGTGCAAGAACATAACAAGTTATTTTATTACTGAAGCAAGAACGGTACTGGGCCCTTGCTCGATGTCTTCAGTAGTTAAAGAGTTCTCTGACTGACAGCTGAAAAAGAAGCCTAGGGCATGGAAAACAGACAAACAAAAATATTATGGAGACAAAAATCAATAACCCCCCCCCCCCCCCAAGTTATGTAATTTGGAGCATATTTGGAGGCTGTAGTGTTTAATAGCCTGATGCTTGTTGGGAAAAAGCTGCTCCTGAACCTGGACGTTATAATTTTCAGGCTCCTATGCCACCTTCCCGATGGCAGGAGATGAGAGTGTGACCAGGGTTTGGTTGATGAAGCTGTTGTCTTTTGAGGCAGCGAGTCACTAGAATCATCCAGCATTGGAATAGGCTCTTGGCTCAACCTGTCTCTGCCAACCAAGATGCCCCATCCAAGCTAGTCCCATTTGCTTGCCTTTTTCTTGTATTCCACTGAACCTTTCCTATCCTTGACCCTTGTCCGAATGTCTTCTAAATGTTGTTGTAGCTGCCTCAACCACTTCCTCTGGCAGCTCATTTCATAAATCTGTGAAAAGTTGCTCCTCAAGTTCCTATTAAATCTTTCCCCTCGTACCTTAAAGTGTCACAGACAAGGCCAGCAGTAAGTTTCCCAAATGTCTTTCACCTCAGTTCTGGCTTACAGAATGTAAAAACCCAAAGAAGGAAAAAGTAATGTAGGAGAAATAGTTTTGCGGATTAAAAGTGACTGAGTCTACCAGTTAGTAATATGGGAGTATTATTGCACAAAAGCTTCACGAGAGCATTATTGCACAAACAATATTGTAGTGCTGCCTGACCAGCCTGTCACAGGTGAAGGCATTAACCCTTCGAATATTGTTTCAGGTCATTCAGAGAAATGGCCACCTCACTGAATCAAGTATAATGTTTTAATGTTTCATGAAAGGGGGAAATCACTTGTCCCATCTGAAAATAAAACGTTGACAAGAATGTGTTGCTTGAATGGGATTTGTTCCTGATTACGAATGACTGGTTTGTACCACTCTGACAGGGTACAAGATCTGCCGATGGAGCACCGGGAGACCATGGGGAGAAAGGAGACTGTGTATGTATTACCGGTTTAATCCCTCACCTGAGAAACTGCACGCACTGTGTTATTTGGATTCAAACAGGTGATTAACATTTTTATTTCAAATGGCGAACATTGTATCAAAAATTACCTGGCACCATACTACGGCTGCTGTGGGAGATATAATAAATAATGTTGATGCAGTGGGGATTTTATTTCATTCATTCATTTATTAGGTATGGACATTGTAAGCAGAGGGATCATTCATTAATGGGATAGAAACAAGTGTGGGACTTGGTGGAGTTCCAGTAGGGTGCAGAAGCTAATGCAAGTCATACTGCACAGAGCTTGGTCCTCTGGCCCAGCAGGTCCGCACCGACCATCATCCACCCATGTAAATTCATCCCATTTTATTCTCATTCTGTTCCCATTGATTCCGCCGCTCAGTCACACACTGGGGCAATTTACAGTGGCCAAATAACCTACCAGCCCGACCACGCATTTGGAGTGTGGGAGGAAACCGGAGCACCTGGGGAAGCCCATAGGGAGAGCCTGCAGCATCAACACAAACAACACTGGTGGTAGGGATTGTACTTGGATTGATGGAGCTATGAGGCAGAATTGTCCAGGAGTGCAGCCATTGTAGTGCATCCCTGAGACAATGTGGTCTGAGTTCACCGACAGAACTTCAAAAGGAGCATTGCATAGGGGATGTAAATGACAAGGATGTTTGGATCATTGATGTCCAGAGGGATCTTGGGGTGCAAGTCCAGAGCTTCCAGAAAGTGGCAACACAAGTGGATAATGTGGTAAAGAAGGTGTACCTTCATCGGTCAGGGCGTGGAGTATAAAAGTTGGGAAGTTATATTGCAGCTGTACAAAGCTATAATTGGCACAACATGCTGGAGTAACTCAGTGGATCAAGCAGCATCTCTGGAGAACGTGGATGGGTGATGTGTTGGGTCGGGATCCTTCCATACTTGGATTATTGTGTGCAATTCCAGTCGCCTCATTGCAGGATGTCACTGCTTTGGGTACAGAAGTAGTTCACCAAGATATCAGCTGGACCGGAGAGTATTAGCTGCAGGGAGAGTGTGGGGAAACTTGGACTGCTCCCTCCAGAGTATCGGAGGCTGAAGTGCAACCTGATAGAAGTTTATAAAACTATGAGAGAAATGGCAAAGATGGACAAAGATAATTCCAAGGCTGGAAATGTCAAATGCATAGATTTAAAGTACGAGGGGGAATGTTTAAAGAACTTGCGTGAGGCAAGATTACATCATGTGTTGGCAAGTGTCCAGAGGGCAGTGACAGGGAGGTGGTGGAAGAAGATACAACAGGAATTTTTAAGAGGTGGTTGGATGGTCACAGGAACAGGCCAGGAATTGAGGGAGATGGGTCATTGGCAGGCAAATGGTTTCAGTTTAGATTGGCATTATGGTCATGCAGACGTGGCGGGCTGAAGGGCCGCGTCCTATGCTATACAATGGTCTATATTCCACTGGGAGACGTCAGGTCATATTTACAGAGTGCCACAACCTCAGCCAGAAATGGCCAGCAGTGCATTTCGCTCAGAAAAATCATATTCGAAAACATGGCCTAAAATAAAAAAGCACTCCGAACCTCAGCCCATTATTCAATGTGTTTTTTGAAGAGGAGAAACGCAGTGAATTTATCGAATTAATGGGCAATGTGCCTCTTGCATTTTTTTAGGGTGTTCCTGGACCGATCAGAAAAAGAGGACTTCCAGGACCAAGGGGGACAGCGGGGATCCCTGGAATATCCGGACACAGAGGTCGGCTTGGGGCAGCGGGACCTGAAGTGAGTATGCCTCGAATTAAAACTCATTTGTTTTAAACTAATTTGCAGACTTGATAATCCAGATGACATTTATTTATATATTTTAAATATTTTAAAGGATATTATTACTTGTGATCTAATATTATTACTCTATTGAACTCAGGGTTACCAAAACCTGCTACTTTGGTTCATTACATCCTCAAAGCTATGGAATTGCTTATATCATCAAATATTCCTTTGTTCCTTGTTTAACTCGCATATACTATCCAAATTTCTTGGGTTGCATGTTTTGTTAATGTTTCTTTTAAGTGTTTTAACGTGTGTTTTGCCATTTTCTTTCAAACTTTAAATAGTTTCAATGTTTTAGGAGTTTTTAACCTCTCTCTCAAGTCTATTTTTTTGTTATCTGCGTCATTTATATAATGTGCAGGAACAGTGTCCCCGATGTTGGGGGAGTCCAGAGCCAGGGATCACAGTTTAAGAATAAGGAGTAGGTCATTTAGGACTGAGATGAGGAAACACTTTTTCACCCAGAAAGATGTGAATCCATGGAATTCTCTGCCACAGAAGGCAGTGGAGGCCAATTCACTGGATGTATACTAGTGAGAGTTAGACTTAGCTCTTAGGGTTAATGGAATGGGGCGAAAGGGAAAGTGGGGTGAAAGCAGGAATGGGGTACTGATTTTGGATGATCAATCATGATCAGATTGAATGGCGATGCTGGCTCAAAGGGCCGAATGTCCTACTCTTGCACTTATTTTCGATGTTTCTATGTGCTGCTAAATGTCATAGACTATTGAGAAATCCTCATGTTTTATATTCTGTCAGGCAGGGTATGGGGCATCTGTAAGAAGTTCCATGAGTTTGAGGACTTACTGAATCAAAGTAGCAAATGTTGGTAACCCTGAGTTCAATACAATGATAATATCAGGATCATCAATAAATAATACCCTTTAAAATATTTAAAATATATAAATAAAAGTTATCTAGATTATTAAGTCTGCAAAATAGTATGGCACAGGAACTGGCCCATGATATCTGTGCCAACAATTATATCAAATTAAACTAATCCCATCTGCCTATACATGATCTATATCCCACCATCCCCATGTTCACATGTATGTCAAAAGCCTATTTAATGGTGCTTTTATATTTGCTTCCAGCACTTCCCTTGGCAATGCATCTCAGGTACCCACCACTCTCTGTGTAGTAAAAAAAATTGTCCCACACATCTCCTTTAATTTTTCTCCCTCCCACCTTAAACCCATGCCATCTAATATCTGCCATTTCTACCCTGGGGAGAAAAGGTTCTGACTATATATCCTATCTGTGGCTCACAATTTGATATACTTCTATCAGGTCTCCCCTCAGCCTCCGATGCTCCAGAGGAAACAATCCAAGTTTGTCCAACCTCTCCCTGTAGCTAAAACTCTCTCCAATCCAGCCGATATCTTGGTGAACCTCTTGTGCATTTTTTACAAAGTCTCCATATCCTTCCCTTAATGGGGCAACCAGAACTACACACAATTTTCCAAATGTGGCCAAACTGAAGTTTTATTATATGAATTTTCAACTCTTATACTCAATACCTGCAGATAGTCAAGACCTTCCCCCGTTGCAGAGGAAAACTCAACTTCCATCTTCCCTTTGATAGTCACCACTTGTTTGTTTTCTTTCAGGGTGAAGATGGAGCCATGGGGCTTCAGGGGCCACAGGGACTGACGGGATCCAAGGTTAGTTTTGGAGAGCTCCAAAACTGAAATTTGATCACAATGATTATGTTTCAGTAGAATATAAATCTAACTATCAACTGAAACATGATTATTGTAAATGATTATTAACAGGAAGTGATCTGTGATTTCACTGAAGGCTTTGGCCTTCAGAGTGCTTTCAGCCTCAGTGTTCATTGAATAACGTAATCGGAATGGATTCCTGTGTGGTCTCTCCCTCCTATTCTGAAGAGGTGACTAGCAAGCATGCTGTCCCACCGGAGTTTAGACGAATAATAGACTGGGTTTGTTTTCCTTGGAACAGAGGAGACTGGGGGGAAGTTTAACATTATAAGGGCTTATTTCCCTCAGGCATCTAAATTCATAGGGCATTAAAATAACTGGTGGGTGGAGGGATAAGATGGAGGGTCTGGGGGGGGGGGGGGGGGGGGGGGGGGGGGGGGGGGGGGGGGGGGGGAAGAGGGTAGAAAAAACATTTTTACTCTTATGAAATTCGGAGGCTGGAACCTGCCCATTCTCCACCCATTACATTCATACAGTACTTGGATGCGACTTGAATAGCCCTGACCTGCAAGGCTACGGACCCAGTGCTGGGAGATGGGGTTAGGCTGGAGAACACTTATTTGAGCACCTGACATTTTACCTGCATGGTAAATTCTTCATGTTACTCCACTGTAAGTTAGGTCGCATCTTCCCACCGAGCTTCACCTTGAGCTCTCCCACAACTCATGGAGACAGATTAGCCAACTCGCCAATAGACAAACTGCATGATGATGCATTTGAATGAACATGTCCGTAAGATTTCTGACGAGTATTGTGATGCAAGAGATTGTCAATTACACTTGACATTTTGTCTTCATTATTTGCTTTGTTTCCCCTTGTTTTACAATGTGGCAGGGTAACAGGGGAGCTGATGGACACAAGGGAATCCGTGGAACCAGAGGACACAAGGTTAGTATTTGTTGGGAAACTGCAACTGCAAGGGAGGTTCTGGAAGGGACAGGAACCACCTCAGTTAACGTGTGGCAAAGACATGCTTATTTATGCTCATTTGCTCAGCATTAATTTCTGACTTTCCATTCTACTTTGTTGCACCCCGTGCATCTTTTTTCAATCTGCATTTTCCCTGCAGCACTATATTCTGTGCTCATTG